>NC_092167.1:48590487-48862261 GCF_045791955.1 Oncorhynchus clarkii lewisi
CAGTACAGGAAGAGAATGTGCTTAACTCAAAATTCCCTTCTGTATTTGTATTTTTATTTTATTTCACCTTTATTTAACCAGGTAGGCTAGTTGAGAACACCTTTATTTAACCAGGTAGGCTAGTTGAGAACACCTTTATTTAACCAGGTAGGCTAGTTGAGAACACCTTTATTTAACCAGGTAGGCTAGTTGAGAACACCTTTATTTAACCAGGTAGGCTAGTTGAGAACACCTTTATTTAACCAGGTAGGCTAGTTGAGAACACCTTTATTTAACCAGGTAGGCTAGTTGAGAACACCTTTATTTAACCAGGTAGGCTAGTTGAGAACAAGTTCTCATTTGCAACTGCGACCTGGCCAAGATAAAGCATAGCAGTGTGAACAGACAACACAGAGTTACACATGGAGTAAACAATTAACAAGTCAATAACACAGTAGAAAAAAAAGAGTCTATATACATTGTGTGCAAAAGGCATGAGGAGGTAGGCGAATAATTAAAATTTTGCAGATCAACACTGGAGTGATAACCAATTTAAAAGGGTGTTTGGAACCAAAAATAGATTTTCGTTTTGTATGATACCCATCAAGGACGAGGTTGTTGTTCATCTTCAACACCCACGGTTCTCCTGAGGTCATGACCGAGGTCATGAACGCTGGAACAAGGCACGTATGTCATAGTTTATATTCTGTCACCAATGGGTTTTTTTTGTTTAAAGGAAGGCGAGACCTAGGAAACCTTGCTGCTCTTTCGCTCCTAGCTGTGGTCAACATCTGTTAAAGTGAATATATATCTCAGATAATAACTATTTAAAATAACCTGAAGCTAGTTTTAGTTTCCCTAACACTGATATTTGTCTCTTTGTTTTCATTTATATAACTAGCCAAGTCAGTTAAGAATAAATCATTATTTACAACGACAGCCTACCCCAGCCAAACCCTAACAATACTGGGCCAATTGTGTGCCGCCCTATGAAACTCCCAATCACAGCCGGTTGTGATACAGCCTGGAATCAAACCAGGGTCTGTAGTGATGCCTCTAGCACTGAGCTGCAGTGCCTTAGACCGCTGCGCCACTCGGGATACCTCGGTGGAAGCCAACAATCTGGATGGATGGTCGACCACTGAAAGCACTGACGTTCTACACTTCGGTGAAGCCCAATAGACAAAGTATGTTAAGCTTTGGTTGACATTTGAGCAAGCAAGAAATGGTAGTTATGCTGAGCTTGTAAAAATTTACCTCTTCAATTGACCTCTCCGAATGACTTCAGGACCATCGACTGTCCGAGCCCCCCAGGAAGTATCCCATCCACCAGAACCAGTGAGTTCGGATCAGTCTGATTATCTGTGCTCTGAGTCGGAGGGGAAACAGCTTGATGTAGGCTATATCTTCTAAAAGTGTTGAAAAGTACATATCTCCCATTTACAACACTGCACTAATCCATCACATTTTATCCCAGTAAAGTGTAATCTTTGTGTTTGCTTGTTTACGTCTCTGTCTCCTAACCTGTTCCCTTTAACTCTGCTCCTGTTCTCCAGGACCTAGGGGTTCTGCCCACACCCAGACATGGATCCACCTGATGTCCTTCATTACCAACCACCCTCCAATTTTTCATTACCTGATCTACAGCTGCTGTTATTGTCATGTTGTCATTATCTGCTAAGAACGTTTCCTTGATCTATCATACTGGGCACATAATATGTGAGATACACAGATTAACGAAAAAACACTAGCACTACAAACACTCAGAACAAAGAGAGCAGCAGTGCGTGGACTTTGCATTCTCCCTCTTCAAGTCCCCCTTCTGAGACTGGCTGCCTGTTGAGAACAAGTGACAAACAGAACCTCCCACCCACACAGCACCCACCCAGGGGCGGAGCCAGAGGGGTGCCACCCAAAATGTAATTCGCTACTGGCAGTTTGATGCTGATTGACATCTCATTTCACCACTTGTTGAAAGAAGCATTTATTTTGACATTCGGCGATGCATTTTTCAAATCGAGGACGAGGAAAATAGAATATTAACGTTGTTTGCGAGATACAGAAGAATAAGAATAATCATTCAGAAGAAGAAGAGAGAATATTTCCACAGCTCCACGAGCTCGTTTCGCGATTGGCGAAAGCATCATATTTGAAGTAAGTTTTAAGGTTTAGCAGCAGGTTTAGGTTTCCTGAACAACTTTTACGAAAGTTGAGTCTCAGTGTAAATTAACGTTAGACCTTTGGCACCATTAACAGACAGTTAATCAGATAAGAGAGATCGGTTCCCAATTTAGCCTAACATTATGTTTACATCTGAGCTAGTAATACACGCATATATACAGTGCAGTGTCGTAAATTGCAGTATATGAATGTTTAGCTAATGTAGGCTATAGCTGTCAGTGTTCAGCAAGTTAACATTCAGCAACTTGAAATCCATTAACTCAGATAGATTTTCGAACTTGGACTCAAAACTAACGATTGTTATTATCAATCTGTTATTAACGTTACTCAAAAAAATAACCACAATTTGCAGATAGCCTGTTTTTCTATTGTAAAGGTGTAAGGAAATACAGCTAGCTAAGTTACTTACTGCAGAGTAGGGCTAGCCATGATCTAACTAGTAAATTAGACTCATAGTTGATTTTAAGGCACAGTTATGATAATGGGGATTTGTAATTAAGATTGAGATTGGACTAAAATGTGGGCAATTGGATGTTTAGATGTAACCATAGACTGTCTTATTGTTGCATAGGGTCAATTAAACATGACAAGAAAGGGAGAGATATTAGACTTCTGTTCCATAAGGACCCAATGGTAGGCCAGGCCTATACTTTAAACTACACTTTTTAGTTAGCAGCTGTTAGTGTCTAATCTTGTGGATCCCTTAATTCTACATTTCCATAGAGATATGACACATTATTTAACATGTATTTCAGACATGTCAAGATCCAGAGAAGAGGATCCAGTACAGCCGTGTTTGAAAACATTTCCCAGAACTCAGCTTGGTACTAGGAAAAGGGCTTTCATCAGCTCCTGGTATAAGGACAATTCATGGCTTGAATATTCTGTTTGTCAAGATTTGACTTATTGTTTCGCCTGTAGGCATTTTTCTCTGCCCAATACACCTGAATCTGCCTTCACATCACAGTCATGTTTCTCTGCCCAATACACCTGAATCTGCCTTCACATCACAGTCATGTTTCTCTGCCGAATACACCCGAATCTGCCTTCACATCACAGTCATGTTTCTCTGCCGAATACACCTGAATCTGCCTTCACATCACAGTCATGTTTCTCTGCCCAATACACCTGAATCTGCCTTCACATCACAGTCAGGTTTCTCTGCCCAATACACCTGAATCTGCCTTCACATCACAGTTATGTTTCACTGCCCAATACACCTGAATCTGCCTTCACATCACAGTCATGTTTCACTGCCCAATACACCTGAATCTGCCTTCACATCACAGTTATGTTTCACTGCCCAATACACCTGAATCTGCCTTCACATCACAGTCATGTTTCACTGCCCAATACACCTGAATCTGCCTTCACATCACAGTCAGGTTTTTGTAACTGGAAAAAGGTGCTGTTTAAAGGTTCTGGGTTTAAGCTCCATTCGAAGGCACAGCAGGGTAGTCTAGTGGTTAGGGTGTTAGACTAGTAACCGGAAGGTTGCAAGTTCAAACCCCCGAGCTGACAAGGTACAAATCTGTCGTTCTGCCCCTGAACAGGCAGTAAACCCACTGTTCTTAGGTTGTCATTGAAAATAAGAATTTGTTCTTAACTGACTTGCCTAGTTAAATAATTTAAAAAATCATATCAATGCAATGAATGCTTGGAATCAGCATAAAAGGGCTATTGACAGCAACTTGTCAATGTTAGATGTCATAAATGAGGACCGGAAAAAGAAAGTGGAGGAAAACTATACTATTAAAACAATTACAGATGTGCCAATCAAAATATAGAGCCGAGAGTCATCAGACTCTCACAACAAGGATCAGTTTTTGACAAACTTAGAAGAAATAGCAAAGCATGACGCTCTCATAGAGAAAAGGATGAATGCATGTCGCAATGCTAAGTACACAAGCCACCAAATCCATAATGGAAGTTCTTGAGGGCTTAGCTGAGCTGGTACAAAGTGAAACAATAAGAGAAGTACAAAAAATGTTTTGAAGTTTTTAGTGTAATTGCAGATGAAACCAAAGATTTAACAGAAAAAATAACAAATGTCTTTAGTTGTGAAGTACTATTACAATGGAGCAAAATCTTTTAACACTTTCAGTCAGCTGAAAGCTTAGATGCAGAAATGATAATTGACTGCCTTGAAAAACATGGTCTGGACTACAGAAATAATCTTGTGGGCAAGGCTATGACGGTGCATCCGTCGTGAGCGGAAAGCATTCTGGTGTGTCTGTACGGATTTAAAAACAGTGCAAGATTTGCATTTCATGTGCACTGTAATGCACATTTGTTTGAATTTGGTTCTGGTCGATGCTGTAAAATCAGTGCCTGAGGCAGTTCACTTTTTTGTTCTCCTGCAGAAGCTTTATAACTTTGTGTCGTACGTTCATCTCAAGTGGCTTGCAGTTCAGAAAGAGCTGTATCCACAGCAGCAGCCCGGGGAACTACGGAGACTTACGGATGGAAGGTGGGCCTGCAGATACATGGCATGCCGTAATCTGAGGGACATGATTCCAGCAGTTCTGAGAGTGTTACAGGATATCACACTTGAAAATAATGGTGATAGATCAGTGGAGGCAAGGGGCCTTCTTTCTCAGATAGATTTACATTTCATAAAGCTTTTGGTTACCTTTTTGTAAAGTGCTTGGTGATGCCAAATGTCTTTCTGACATGCTCCAATCAAGCTCTCTTGACCTAGTGAGGGCTGTGGCTCTAGTAGGTGCCCTTACAGACACATTACAGGACTACAGAAGGTAGGGTTACTATGGAGAACTATGGAAAGGGGTTGAAGAGATTACAGAGCACTGCAAAATAAGTGTACAAACAGTTTGTAAACGACAGCCTAAAACAAGCTTAGATTTCACAACTCATTGATGAGCACTGTAGGACAGAAAAATAGTGACCAACGTGATGGTGAGAGCTTCCAAAGAGCTATCTTTTATCAGGTGCTTGACAGTCTCACAGCTGAGCTGCAGAGGTGTTTTTCAAAGAAGAATTGCGAGATAATGCAAAGGGTCCAGTCTCTCAACCCAAAGAGTACACCATTCTTGAATGAGGAGCCTCTGTTTGCCTTTGCTCAGACCTTTGAGTTAGATTTAGAGGACCTCAAACATGAGGTTCATCCAACCAAGTGACTTCTTGATAGGAGAAATAAAAGTGGAAGGAACAGACTGTCCACTCTCCTTGGCTTTGTTGTGTTTCTAGAACCTTTATACAGAGGTCTTCCATGAGCTATTTCGACTTTGTAAGATTTCTGTTGTTACCCCAGTGCTTCTTGCGAGAGAAGCTTCTCAGCTCTAAAACGGATTAAAACCCCACTTTAGGACAGCAATGGTTGACGACCGGTTACGTCACCTCGGAATTGTCAGTGTTGAGTGAAGGAGGGCACGCTCCCTCAACATGGATGAGTTTGTGAAACATTTTGTCAGTTCTCACCAGAACTGCAGAATTATGCTGTTTTAAATCTACCTAGGATAATTTGGCACTTAGGCGGTCCCTCTGATCATGATTAAAACCTGCTCTGTGTACTAGCTAGTACACTGACATTCTAAAATGATACATCCAAAGGATATCACGTCACACAGATTTCATTTGGTCTTGATTAGGCCAATTCCAAAATGTTTATTTGCTATTAGTTAACATAATATATATGAGCATAAATATGATACTGTACGTTTGTAATATTGATGGGCTCCAAAATATTTTTTATTTTTCAAGTCCATTTCTGCTCGATACCTGGTATGTCAAATTGCAGTGTGTTTTTTTTGTAAATGTTATTTTTTTTGTTGTTGTAAATAAACTATGCAATTGATGTAACACACAAACGTTATCTTACCCTCTTGGTGCTTGAGCTTTATTTTATGAAAATATTTTGTATGTTCAACACTTAGAGAGAGAGAGAGAGATGCAGTTCTAAGGTAGAGACACTGACTATTCATAGTATGTTAAAGCATTCTAGTGAAGTAACCCTTATGGACCTCACTATCTGCCACATTGAAGAACTCCGGGTTCAGTGAATTATCACTTCTACCTCTAATCAGCCAATCACAGTAATCTTTCCTTAGATGCCAGGTTAGGGTTACACACTAATTTTCTGTCATGGTATATGGACTCCCTGAACTAGCCTTGGCCAACCCCTGGACACCCCATGTATACAATTCTAGTTCTTCCACTGCACCTTCCTCTATATTCCACACACCAGAATTCTGTATTTTAGTCTATGATTGCCATGTGAGTGTACAAACAATCTGTGAAAATAAATTGATGACACAACTGTACCAGAAAAATACCAAAGTTTAAAGATAGTGCCTGCTTGGTTTTCACAGCTGTTTCACAAAGTGTTCATTGCCAGTTCTAAGGTATCCTTTGATGGTATATATATTTGTTCCACATTAGGACCTACAGCAGATACATATATTTTCAACCACTAGGGTGTACTGATGAGCTATGGGAGATATAACAAAAATTAATCATAGTAGAGGCCGAATGAAATTATATTATTTCAGTGTAGATAAAGGTTAAATTAAATTAAAAAGATGACAGTCAGACAGGCCAGTGTATGAATCAAATGGATTTGCATGGAGTAGGAATTAGCTGACTTTGTGATCTGTAAGGTAAGTATAAACCTTAATGTGTCAAGAAGATTACACGTTTTCTTTGCCATTTCCTGAAACATAGCAACGTTTAAGACATGGACGTCACGTTGTAATGTTAATGAGGTACCCAAAAGTAGTTTGAAGTAATGTTTTCATTTTATTAGCTAAACAAAACTTGTTTAAACAGCGAAATTGTCACGGAAATCTGCCTTGTTTGTACAGCGATGATGAAAATAACGTAATTTTAGGCTGTAATGATCTCCAAAATTCCTTTGTGTAATGAAGAAGTAGCCCTGTTCAGAACAAGGGTCACTTCAAGTGTACTGTTAGAGGCGCGTGACCAGAAAGCTAGCTACAGTTTGTTTTCCTCCTGTATTGAACACAGATCATCCCGTCTTAAATTTAATGATTATTTACGTTAAAAAAATACCTAAAGTTGTATTACAAAAGTAGTTTGAAATGTTTTGGCAAAGTTTAGAGGTAACTTTTGAGATATTTTGTAGTCACGTTGCGCAAGTTGGAACCTGTGTTTTTCTGGATCAAACGCGCTAAATAAATGGATATTTGGATATATATCGAAGGAATTAATCGAACAAAATGACCATTTGTGATGTTTATGGGACATATTGGAGTGCCAACAAAAGAAGCTCGTCAAAGGTAAGGCGAGAATTATATTTTTATTTCTGCGTTTTGTGTCGCACCTGCAGGGTTGAAATATGGTTTCTCTCTTTGTTTACGGAGGTGCTATCCTCAGATAATAGCATAGTTTGCTTTCGCCAAAAAGCCTTTATGAAATCTGACATGTTGGCTGGATTCACAACAAATGTAGCTTTAAATTGGTATCTTATATGTGTGATTTCATGAAAGTTCGATTTTATAGTAATTTATTTGAATTTGGCGCTCTGCATTTTCACTGGCTTCTGGCCAGGTGGGACGCTAGCATCCCACATATCCCAGAGAGGTTAAGGGAAGCAAACCGCGAGCTGCCCAGTGACACGAGCCTACCAGACGAGCTAAATCACTTCTATGCTCGCTTCGAGTCAAGCAACACTGAGGCATGCATTAGAGCACATATGTCAGAGTCAAGGCCCGCGGGCCACATCCGGCCCGCAAGAAGGTTTTTTACGGCCCCTGGGATGATCTTGATTTATTATTAGAACCGGCCCGCAGCAAGCCGGCAGCCCGCAGATCTTTTACACGCACCAATACTACATTTCCCACAATGCAAAGGTGACGCACCGAGCAGTAGGCTGCTTCATTTCAATATTTATTGGCACAGCAGTCGTCAGCATCACAGTAAAATTAACTTTCAGATACCCATCAAAAATGGCAAAACGGAAGGTGGATACTGAGAACCGGGGGTTTCAAACAAGGTGGGAGTCGGAGTATATGTTCACGAAGGTAGCTGGAAAACCTGTGTGTCTTCTGTGTGGAGAAAGTGTGGCGGTACTGAAAGAGTATAATCTGAGACGACATTATGAAACGAAACACGCGGACACACACGCGGACGCAACTGTCAAGGCCAGTTTTATTTTGGCAGAAGAGATCGCTAAATCAGCCCGGCCATTTACGGAGGGGGATTTCATCAAAAACTGCATGATTAAAGTTTGTGACGAAGTTTGCCCAGAAAAAAGGCAACTCTTTTTAAATGTGAGTCTGAGCAGAAACACCATTGCCGAGAGAGTAGACCAGTTGTCCATCAATCTAAAAGAGCAGCTTGTGAAAAAGGGAAAAGATTTTATTGCATATTCCTTGGCTGTGGATGAGAGCACCGACATTTCTGACATTGCCCAGTTGTCAATTTTCATCCGCGGAGTGGACTCCAACCTAAGCGTGACAGAGGAGTTTTTGGCTTTACGTCCTATGCATGGCACAACTACGGGGCATGATTTGTATGAAGAGGTGTCAAGATGTGTAAATGAGATGGAGCTGCCTTGGGAAAAACTCGTGGGTTTGACAACCGACGGAGCACCTGCGATGTGTGGACACAGGAGCGGACTGGTGGCGAAGATACGGGAAAAGATGCAAGAGGAAAACGCGACAGGTGAGCTGACAGCTTATCATTGTATCATACACCAGGAAGCGTTGTGCGGTAAAGCCTTGAAAATGGAGCATGTAATGAGCATCATCACGCGCACAGTTAACTTTATCAGAGCCAAAGGTTTGAATCACCGCCAGTTCAAGGCATTTCTGACGGAGTTAGAAACGGAGCATGGTGATTTGCCTTATCACACAGAGGTGCGATGGCTAAGCCAGGGAAAGGTGCTTCAAAGATGTTTCGAGCTTCGTGAGGAGATTTGTCTGTTCTTGGACAGCAAAGGGAAAGACACAACACAACTCCGAGACGAAATGTTTCTGTGTGAAATGGCTTTTCTGTGTGACATTACGAGTCATCTGAATGCAATAAACTTGCAGCTGCAGGGTCGGGATCGTGTCATCTCTGATATGTACAGTACAGTGAAGGCATTTAAAACCAAACTGACTCTGTGGGAGACGCAGATGCAGAAAGAAAATTTGAGCCACTTTCCCAGCTGCCAGACCATGAAAGAGAAGCTCTCTACCAGTGCGTTCCCGAGCACACAGTTGGCTGATAAAATAGGTATGCTTGCCGCTGACTTTCGACGCCGATTTGCTGACTTTGAAGCACAAAAAAGCAGGTTGGAACTGCTCGGTAACCCATTTGCTGTTGACGTGGAAAGCTCACCACCAAACCTCCAAATGGAGTTGATTGACCTCCAATGCAATGATGCACTGAGGGCAAAATATGCAGCAGTGGGTGCTGCGGAGTTCGCCCGTTTCCTCCCCGGCACAATGCCCCAGCTGCGCATCCAGGCTGCTCAAACGTTGTCTATGTTTGGCAGCACATACCTGTGTGAACAACTGTTTTCTTTGATGAACCTGAACAAAACATCACACAGAAGTCGACTTACTGCTGAACACCTCCACTCAATTCTGAGGATTTCTTCAGCTCAGAGCCTTACCCCGAACATTGATGAACTTGTGGAAAAGATGGGACACCACCAAGTATCACCCTCAACCTCAAACAAGTGAACATTACTGTGCAATCACATATTTAGAGTTTTTACTCAGTTCAAGTTTAAAAGTTAAAATTTAATATTTGTTTTCACTGCATGTTACTTCTCCTTAAACAAAGTGTTGTTTTTGATTAATAGATTTTTGCACTTTATTTTTTTGTATTTCAATCCAATTATATTTTAAAAATATTTCAGTTGAGTGGATGATAGAAAATTGCTATTATTGTTTTTTCTTTGAAGTAAATTTAGCCCACTTTTGCTAAAATAGAAAATATAGTCTACTGATGGTGCCTTGAATACCGGTTTCTTTCATTTAATGTTCATGTTATGGGGATATTTATATAAAGGAAATTTGTCTTTTGTGTCTGTTGAAAATTAAAGATTACTGACAGAGCCATAAGAAAATATTGCTTTATTTATCTGATCATATTGTAATATATTTGTTAGGTTTTCAGTAGGTTCAATTAGGTTCACTAGACTATATGCGTCATTTAAAAATTTTTCAATGAACATTCGAACAGTCCGGCCCTCGTCTTGTAGCTGATTTTTTTATTTGGCCCTCCGTCCATTTGACTTTGACACCCCTGCATTAGAGCATCAGCTGTTCCGGACAACTGTGTGATCACGCTCTCCGTAGCTGACGTGAGTAAGACATTTAAACAGGCTGCGGGGCCAGATGGATTACCAGGACGTGTGCTCCGGGCATGTGCTGACCAACTGGCAGGTGTCTTCACTGACATTTTCAACATGTCCCTGATTCAGTCTGTAATACCAACATGCTTCAAGCAGACCACCATAGTCCCTGTGCCCAAGAACAAAAAAGCAACCTGCCTAAATGACTACAGGCCCGTGGCACTCACATCCGTAGCCATGAAGTGCTTTGAAAGGCTGGTAATGGCTCACTTCATCACCATTATCCCAGAAACCCTAGACCCACTGCCGGCGCCTACAGAGATGGCCGCCTCGCTTCGCGTTCCTAGGAAACTGCAGTATTTTGTTTTTTTACGTGTTATTTCTTACATTGGTACCCCAGGTAATCTTAGGTTTCATTACATACAGTCGGGAAGAACTACTGAATATAAGAGCAACGTCAACTCGCCATCATTATTACCAGGAATATGACTTTCGCGAAGCGGATCCTGTGTTCTGCCTTCCACCCAGGACAATGGAATGGATCCCAGCCGGCGACCCAAAATAACGACGTCGTAAAAGAGGCAAACGAAGCGGTCTTCTGGTCAGGCTCCGGAGACGGGCACATCGCACACCACTCCCTAGCATACTACTCGCCAATGTCCAGTCTCATGACAACAAGGTTGATGAAATCCGAGCAAGGGTAGCATTCCAGAGAAACATCAGAGACTGTAACGTTCTTTGCTTCACGGAAACATGGCTCACTCGAGAGACGCTAAGCCAGCTGGTTTCTTCACGCATCGCGCCGACAGAAACAACCATCTTTCTGCTAAGAAGAGGGGCGGGGGGTTATGCCTTATAATTACTCAGACGTGGTGTGAACATAACAGCATACAGGAACTCAAGTCCTTCTGTTCACCTGACTTAGAATTCGTCACAATCAAATCTCGACCGCATTATCTATCGAGGGAATTGTCTTCGATAATAATCACAGCCGTATATATTCCCCCCAAGCAGACACATCGATGGCCCTGAACAAACTTTATTTGACTCTTTGCAAACTGGAAACCACATATCCTGAGGCTGCATTCATTGTAGCTGGGGATTTTAACAAGACTAATCTGAAAACAAGACTCCCTAAATTGTATCAGCATATCGATTGCGCAACCAGGGCTGGTAAATCCCTGGATCATTGCTATTCTAACTTCCGCAACGCATATAAGGCCCTCCCCCGCCCTCCTTTCGGAAAAGCTGACCACGACTCCATTTTGTTGCTCCCTGCCTACAGACAGAAACTAAAACAAGAAGCTCCCGCGGTCAGGTCTGTTCAACGCTGGTCCGACCAATCTGACTCCACGCTTCAAGACTGCTTCGATCACGTGGATTGGGGTATGTTCTGCATTGCTTCCAACAACAACATTGACGAATACGCTGATTCGGTGAGCGAGTTCGTTAGAAAGTGCATTGACGATGTCATTCCCATAGCAATGATTAAAACATTCCCAAACCAGAAACCATGGATTGATGGCAGCATTCGCGTGAAACTGAAAGCGTCGAACCACTGCTTTTAACCAGGGCAAGGTGCCCGGAAACATGACCGAATACAAACAGTGTAGCTATTCCCTCCGCAAGGCAATCAAACAAGCTAAGCATCAGTATAGAGACAAAGTAGAGTCGCAATTCAACGGCTCAGACACAAGAGGTATGTGGCAGGGTCTACAGTCAATCACGGATTACAAAAAGAAAACCAGCCCCATCACGGACCAGGATGTCTTGCTCCCAGACAGACTAAATTACTTTTTTGCCTACTTTGAGTGCCACTGACACGGCCCGCAACCAGAACCTGCAGACTCTCCATCACTTCAGCCGACGTGAGTAAAACATTTAAACGTGTTAACCCTCGCAAGGCTGCAGGCCCAGATGGCATCCCCAGCCGCGTCCTCAGAGCATGCGCAGACCAACTGGCTGGTGTGTTTATGGACATATTCAATCAATCCTTATCCCAATCTGCTGTTCCCACATGCTTCAAGAGGGCCACCATTGTCCCTGTTCCCAAGAAAGCTAAGGTAACTGAGCTAAACGACTACCGCCCTGTAGCACTCACTTCCGTCATCATAAAGTGCTTTGAGAGACTAGTCAAGGACCATATCACCTCCAGCCTACCTGACATCCTAGACCCACTCCAATTTGCTTACCGCCCAAATAGGTCCACAGACGACGCAATCGCAACCACACTGCACACTGCCCTAACCCATCTGGACAAGAGGAATACCTATGTGAGAATGCTGTTCATCGACTACAGCTCAGCATTTAACACCATAGTACCTTCCAAACTCGTCATCAAGCTCGAGACCCTGGGTCTCGACCCCGCCCTGTGCAACTGGGCACTGGACTTCCTGACGGGCCGCCCCCAGGTGGTGAGGGTAGGTAATTTGGATGGTGGATTTTTTTCTCTCATTTTGTCTGTCATAGTGGAAGTGGTACCTATGATGAAAATTACAGGCCTCTCATCTTTTTAAGTGGGCTACTTGCACAATTGGTGGCTGACTAAATACTTTTTTGCCCCACTGTATATACTGTACTCTATATCATCTACTGCATCTTTATGTAATACATGTATCACTAGCCACTTTAAACTATGCCACTTTGTTTACATAACCTACATCACTCATCTCATATGTATATACTGTACTCGATACCATCTACTGCATCTTGCCTATGCCGTTCTGTACCATCACTTATTCATATATCTTTATGTTCATATTCTTTATCCCTTTACACTTGTGTGTATAAGGTAGTAGTTTTGGAATTGTTAGGTTAGATTACTCGTTGGTTATTACTGCATTGTCGGAACTAGAAGCACAAGCATTTCGCTAAACTCGCATTAACATCTGCTAACCATGTGAATGTGACAAATAACATTTGATTTGATTTGAATTTGCATACCGCCCAAACAGATCCACAGATGATGCAATCTCTATTGCACTCCACACTGCCCTTTCCCACCTGGACAAAAGGAACACCGATGTGAGAATGCTATTCATTGACGACAGCTCAGCGTTCAACACCATAGTACCCTCAAAGCTCATCACTAAGCTAAGGAACCTGGGACTAAACACCTCCCTCTGCAACTGGATCCTGGACTTCCTGACGGGCTGCCCCCAGGTGGTGAGGGTAGGAAGCAACACATCTGCAACGCTGATCCTCAACACTGGAGCTCCACAGGGGTTCGTGCTCAGTCCCCTCCTGTACTCCCTGTTCACCCACGACTGCATGGCCAGGCACGACTCCAACACCATCATTAAGTTTGCTGACGACACAACAGTGGTAAGCCTGATAACCGACAACGACGAGACAGCCGATAGGGAGGAGGTCAGAGACCTGGCCGGGTGGTGCCAGAATAACAACCTATCCCTCAACGTAACCAAGACTAAAGAGATGATTGTGGACGACAGGAAAAGGAGCACCGAGCACGTCCCCATTCTCATCGACGGGGCTGTAGTGGAGCAGGTTGAGAGCTTCAAATTCATTGGTGTCCACATCAACATCAAACTAGAATGGTCCAAACACACCAAGACAGTCGTGAAGAGGGCACGGCAAAGCCTATTCCCCCTCAGGAGACTAAAAAGATTTGGCATGGGTCCTCAAAAGGTTCTACAGCTGCACCATCGAGACCGGTTGCATCACTGCCTGGTACGGCAATTGCTGGGCCTCAGACCGCAAGGCACTTCAGATGGTAGTGCGTACGGCCCAGTACATCACTGGGGCAAAGCTGCCTGCCATCCAGGACCTCTACACCAGGCGGTGTCAGAGAAAGGCCCTGAAAATTGTCAAAGACCCCAGCCATCCAAGTCATAGACTGTACTCTCTACTACCGCAAGGCAAGTGGTACCGGAGTGCCAAGTCTAGGACAAAAAGGCTCCTCAACAGTTTTTACCACCAAGCCATAAGACTCCTGAACAGGTAACCAAATGGTTACCCGGACTATTTGCATTGTGTGCCACCCCCCAACCCCTCTTTTACGCTGCTGCTACTCTCTGTTTATCTTATATGCATAGTCACTTTAACTATACATTTATGTACATACTACCTCAATTGGCCCGACCAATCAGTGCTCCCACACATTGGCTAACCGGGCTATCTGTATTGTGTCCCACCACCCGCCAAACCCTCTTTTTACGCTACTGCTACTCTCTGTTCATCATATATGCATAGTCACTTTAACTATACCCACATATACATACAGTGCATTGCGAAAGTATTCGGCCCCATTGAACTTTGCGACCTTTTGCCACATTTCAGGCTTCAAACATAAAGATGTAAAACTGTATTTTTTTGTGAAGAATCAACAACAAGTGGGACACAATCATGAAGTGGAACGACATTTATTGGATATTTAAAACTTTTTTAACAAATCAAAAACTGAAAAATTGGGCGTGCAAAATTATTCAGCCCCTTTACTTTCAGTGCAGCAAACTCTCCAGGTAGGCTAGTTGAGAACACCTTTATTTAACCAGGTAGTCTAGTTGAGAACACCTTTATTTAACCAGGTAGGCTAGTTGAGAACACCTTTATTTAACCAGGTAGGCTAGTTGAGAACACCTTTATTTAACCAGGTAGTCTAGTTGAGAACACCTTTATTTAACCAGGTAGTCTAGTTGAGAACACCTTTATTTAACCAGGTAGGCTAGTTGAGAACACCTTTATTTAACCAGGTAGGCTAGTTGAGAACACCTTTATTTAACCAGGTAGTCTAGTTGAGAACACATTTATTTAACCAGGTAGGCTAGTTGAGAACACCTTTATTTAACCAGGTAGGCTAGTTGAGAACACCTTTATTTAACCAGGTAGGCTAGTTGAGAACACCTTTATTTAACCAGGTAGGCTAGTTGAGAACACCTTTATCTAACCAGGTAGGCTAGTTGAGAACACCTTTATTTAACCAGGTAGTCTAGTTGAGAACACCTTTATTTAACCAGGTAGGCTAGTTGAGAACACCTTTATTTAACCAGGTAGTCTAGTTGAGAACACCTTTATTTAACCAGGTAGGCTAGTTGAGAACACCTTTATTTAACCAGGTAGGCTAGTTGAGAACACCTTTATTTAACCAGGTAGGCTAGTTGAGAACACCTTTATTTAACCAGGTGGGCTAGTTGAGAACACCTTTATTTAACCAGGTAGGCTAGTTGAGAACACCTTTATTTAACCAGGTAGGCTAGTTGAGAACACCTTTATTTAACCAGGTAGGCTAGTTGAGAACACCTTTATTTAACCAGGTAGGCTAGTTGAGAACACCTTTATTTAACCAGGTAGGCTAGTTGAGAACACCTTTATTTAACCAGGTAGGCTAGTTGAGAACACCTTTATTTAACCAGGTAGGCTAGTTGAGAACACCTTTATTTAACCAGGTAGGCTAGTTGAGAACACCTTTATTTAACCAGGTAGGCTAGTTGAGAACACCTTTATTTAACCAGGTAGGCTAGTTGAGAACACCTTTATTTAACCAGGTAGGCTAGTTGAGAACACCTTTATTTAACCAGGTAGGCTAGTTGAGAACACCTTTATTTAACCAGGTAGTCTAGTTGAGAACACCTTTATTTAACCAGGTAGTCTAGTTGAGAACACCTTTATTTAACCAGGTAGTCTAGTTGAGAACACCTTTATTTAACCAGGTAGGCTAGTTGAGAACACCTTTATTTAAC
Source organism: Oncorhynchus clarkii lewisi (assembly GCF_045791955.1). NCBI lineage: Eukaryota > Metazoa > Chordata > Actinopteri > Salmoniformes > Salmonidae > Oncorhynchus > Oncorhynchus clarkii. The sequence continues at coordinate 48,606,613 of NC_092167.1, forward strand.
CAGGTAGGCTAGTTGAGAACACCTTTATTTAACCAGGTAGGCTAGTTGAGAACACCTTTATTTAACCAGGTAGGCTAGTTGAGAACACCTTTATTTAACCAGGTAGGCTAGTTGAGAACACCTTTATTTAACCAGGTAGTCTAGTTGAGAACACCTTTATTTAACCAGGTAGGCTAGTTGAGAACACCTTTATTTAACCAGGTAGGCTAGTTGAGAACACCTTTATTTAACCAGGTAGGCTAGTTGAGAACACCTTTATTTAACCAGGTAGGCTAGTTGAGAACACCTTTATTTAACCAGGTAGGCTAGTTGAGAACACCTTTATTTAACCAGGTAGGCTAGTTGAGAACACCTTTATTTAACCAGGTAGGCTAGTTGAGAACACCTTTATTTAACCAGGTAGGCTAGTTGAGAACACCTTTATTTAACCAGGTAGGCTAGTTGAGAACACCTTTATTTAACCAGGTAGGCTAGTTGAGAACACCTTTATTTAACCAGGTAGGCTAGTTGAGAAGACCTTTATTTAACCAGGTAGGCTAGTTGAGAACACCTTTATTTAACCAGGTAGGCTAGTTGAGAAGACCTTTATTTAACCAGGTAGGCTAGTTGAGAACACCTTTATTTAACCAGGTAGGCTAGTTGAGAAGACCTTTATTTAACCAGGTAGGCTAGTTGAGAACACCTTTATTTAACCAGGTAGGCTAGTTGAGAACACCTTTATTTAACCAGGTAGGCTAGTTGAGAACACCTTTATTTAACCAGGTAGGCTAGTTGAGAACACCTTTATTTAACCAGGTAGGCTAGTTGAGAACACCTTTATTTAACCAGGTAGGCTAGTTGAGAACACCTTTATTTAACCAGGTAGGCTAGTTGAGAACACCTTTATTTAACCAGGTAGGCCAGTTGAGAACACCTTTATTTAACCAGGTAGGCTAGTTGAGAACACCTTTATTTAACCAGGTAGGCTAGTTGAGAACACCTTTATTTAACCAGGTAGGCTAGTTGAGAACACCTTTATTTAACCAGGTAGGCCAGTTGAGAACACCTTTATTTAACCAGGTAGTCTAGTTGAGAACACCTTTATTTAACCAAGTCGGCTAGTTGAGAACACCTTTATTTAACCAGGTAGGCTAGTTGAGAACACCTTTATTTAGCCAGGTAGGCTAGTTGAGAACACCTTTATTTAACCAGGTAGGCTAGTTGAGAACACCTTTATTTAACCAGGTAGGCTAGTTGAGAACACCTTTATTTAACCAGGTAGGCTAGTTGAGAACACCTTTATTTAACCAGGTAGGCCAGTTGAGAACACCTTTATTTAACCAGGTAGGCTAGTTGAGAACACCTTTATTTAACCAGGTAGGCTAGTTGAGAACACCTTTATTTAACCAGGTAGGCCAGTTGAGAACACCTTTATTTAACCAGGTAGTCTAGTTGAGAACACCTTTATTTAACCAGGTCGGCTAGTTGAGAACACCTTTATTTAACCAGGTAGGCTAGTTGAGAACACCTTTATTTAGCCAGGTAGGCCAGTTGAGAACACCTTTATTTAACCAGGTAGGCTAGTTGAGAACACCTTTATTTAACCAGGTAGTCTAGTTGAGAACACCTTTATTTAACCAGGTAGTCTAGTTGAGAACACCTTTATTTAACCAGGTCGGCTAGTTGAGAACACCTTTATTTAACCAGGTAGGCTAGTTGAGAACACCTTTATTTAGCCAGGTAGGCCAGTTGAGAACACCTTTATTTAACCAGGTAGGCTAGTTGAGAACACCTTTATTTAACCAGGTAGTCTAGTTGAGAACACCTTTATTTAACCAGGTAGGCTAGTTGAGAACACCTTTATTTAACCAGGTAGGCTAGTTGAGAAGACCTTTATTTAACCAGGTAGGCTAGTTGAGAACACCTTTATTTAACCAGGTAGGCTAGTTGAGAACACCTTTATTTAACCAGGTAGGCTAGTTGAGAACACCTTTATTTAACCAGGTAGGCTAGTTGAGAACACCTTTATTTAACCAGGTAGGCTAGTTGAGAACACCTTTATTTAACCAGGTAGGCTAGTTGAGAACACCTTTATTTAACCAGGTAGGCTAGTTGAGAACACCTTTATTTAACCAGGTAGGCCAGTTGAGAACACCTTTATTTAACCAGGTAGGCTAGTTGAGAACACCTTTATTTAACCAGGTAGGCTAGTTGAGAACACCTTTATTTAACCAGGTAGGCTAGTTGAGAACACCTTTATTTAACCAGGTAGGCCAGTTGAGAACACCTTTATTTAACCAGGTAGTCTAGTTGAGAACACCTTTATTTAACCAAGTCGGCTAGTTGAGAACACCTTTATTTAACCAGGTAGGCTAGTTGAGAACACCTTTATTTAGCCAGGTAGGCTAGTTGAGAACACCTTTATTTAACCAGGTAGGCTAGTTGAGAACACCTTTATTTAACCAGGTAGGCTAGTTGAGAACACCTTTATTTAACCAGGTAGGCTAGTTGAGAACACCTTTATTTAACCAGGTAGGCCAGTTGAGAACACCTTTATTTAACCAGGTAGGCTAGTTGAGAACACCTTTATTTAACCAGGTAGGCTAGTTGAGAACACCTTTATTTAACCAGGTAGGCCAGTTGAGAACACCTTTATTTAACCAGGTAGTCTAGTTGAGAACACCTTTATTTAACCAGGTCGGCTAGTTGAGAACACCTTTATTTAACCAGGTAGGCTAGTTGAGAACACCTTTATTTAGCCAGGTAGGCCAGTTGAGAACACCTTTATTTAACCAGGTAGGCTAGTTGAGAACACCTTTATTTAACCAGGTAGTCTAGTTGAGAACACCTTTATTTAACCAGGTAGTCTAGTTGAGAACACCTTTATTTAACCAGGTCGGCTAGTTGAGAACACCTTTATTTAACCAGGTAGGCTAGTTGAGAACACCTTTATTTAGCCAGGTAGGCCAGTTGAGAACACCTTTATTTAACCAGGTAGGCTAGTTGAGAACACCTTTATTTAACCAGGTAGTCTAGTTGAGAACACCTTTATTTAACCAGGTAGGCTAGTTGAGAACACCTTTATTTAACCAGGTAGGCTAGTTGATAACACCTTTATTTAACCAGGTAGGCTAGTTGAGAACACCTTTATTTAACCAGGTAGGCTAGTTGAGAACACCTTTATTTAACCAGGTAGGCTAGTTGAGAACACCTTTATTTAACCAGGTAGGCTAGTTGAGAACACCTTTATTTAACCAGGTAGGCTAGTTGAGAACACCTTTATTTAACCAGGTAGGCTAGTTGAGAACACCTTTATTTAACCAGGTAGGCTAGTTGAGAACACCTTTATTTAACCAGGTAGGCTAGTTGAGAACACCTTTATTTAACCAGGTAGGCTAGTTGAGAACACCTTTATTTAACCAGGTAGTCTAGTTGAGAACACCTTTATTTAACCAGGTAGGCTAGTTGAGAACACCTTTATTTAACCAGGTAGGCTAGTTGAGAACACCTTTATTTAACCAGGTAGGCTAGTTGAGAACACCTTTATTTAACCAGGTAGGCTAGTTGAGAACACCTTTATTTAACCAGGTAGTCTAGTTGAGAACACCTTTATTTAACCAGGTAGGCTAGTTGAGAACACCTTTATTTAACCAGGTAGTCTAGTTGAGAACACCTTTATTTAACCAGGTAGGCTAGTTGAGAACACCTTTATTTAACCAGGTAGGCTAGTTGAGAACACCTTTATTTAACCAGGTAGGCTAGTTGAGAACACCTTTATTTAACCAGGTAGTCTAGTTGAGAACACCTTTATTTAACCAGGTAGGCTAGTTGAGAACACCTTTATTTAACCAGGTAGTCTAGTTGAGAACACCTTTATTTAACCAGGTAGTCTAGTTGAGAACAAGTTCTCATTTACAACTGCGACCTGGCCCAAGAATAAAGCAAAGCAGTTCGACACAAACAACAACACAGAGTTACACATGGAATAAACAAACATACAGTCAATAATACCGTAGAAAAAAGTATATTTACAGTGTGTGCAAATGAGCTAAGATGAGGGAGGTATAAGGACATAAATAGGCCATGTGTAACGGCTCTCGTTTTGAAGGAGTGGACCAAAGCGCAGCGTGGAAAGTGTTCATTATTTTTATTATCAAAAAAACACTCAAACAAAATAACAAAGCGAAAACGAAAGCGAACAGTTCTGTCAGGTACAGACACAAAACAGAAAACAACATCCCACAAAACTAAAACGGAAAATGACAATTTATATATGATCCCCAATCAGAGACAACGATAGACAGCTGCCTCTGATTGGGAACCACACTAACATAGAAATAAGGAAACTAGAATGCCCACCCTAGTCACACACCCCGACCTAACCAAAATAGAGAATAAAAACCTCTCTATGGCCAGGGCGTGACACCATGGTGGCGAACTAATAACAATATACCAATTAAACACTGGAGTGATTGATGTGCAGAAGATAAATGTGCAAGTAGAGATACTGGGGTGCAAACGAGCAAGATTAATAAATAAATACAGTATGGGGATGAGGTAGGTAGATGGGCTATTTACAGGTGCAGTGATCTGTGAGCTACTCTGATACATAGCAATACATAGCAGAATGTGTGAGACAGGAGAAAAACAGTCCAAAACAGTGAAATCCAGACATGAAATGCTTTAGAAAATCAAATAAAACAACATATTGAATGCAGATGGATGTGGAAGAAATACATATAAATAAAATGTGTCTATACTGTATCCTGTATACAGTTCTATGTAAGAGGTAAGTGGTAACAAGGGGTTAGTTGTAAACACTGCGTTACAACTAACCACAAGCATAGGATACTTTACTAATTAGTCTTGTGAGAAAATACAACAATTATTATTTTCATCTTACTGATAAAAATGATATACTGTATGTCTATAATGTTCCAGAGGTCAGTAATACAAAAATAAAAACAAATATACATATATTAGCCATGTAGAGACACTAACATTGGCACATTGAATAACAGCTGTCTAAGTGTTTCCTAATCTGAATAATTTAGCCTGTTACAGTTGTACCGGGTCTCCCCTATTCCCAATGCACTCAAATCACCCCCATTCACATATCATTATTTAGTAGAATTGGTATGAATATACCTTTCAGAGAATGTATCATTGCTTTAGGCTAGACAAAATATCAAATCCTGATTCTATTTTCCAATCAGATCTTTTTAGATGCAAACGCGATCCGACTGGGGAGCTTTCTTCCACTTGGTGTCTACTCCCCGTCCTCAGACGCAGCTTCTCAGAAACAGACTGTGTACGAGCTGTGCATCTGCCCCAACGGCAAGCTGTACCTCTCCCCCGCCGGCAGCAGATCCAGCTGCTATTCCGCAAGCAACGTCTGTCTCTGGAACTGATATGAAGAACACTCTTTCACCACCTGTGATGTTCACTGCTGCTCCAACATCAATAATAGCAAAACAAGGACAGGGGAGACACCTTGGCCCCGTCCAGAACACTAGCACCTAGAGATGGGGAGGGAGAGAGAGATGGGGAGGGAGAGAGACGGGAGGGAGAGAGAGATGGGGAGGGAGAGAGAGACGGGGGGAGAGAGAGAGACGGGGGGAGAGAGAGATGGGGAGAGAGAGAGACGGGGGGAGAGAGAGAGACGGGGGGAGAGAGAGATGGGGAGGGAGAGAGACGGGGGGGAGAGAGAGACGGGGGGAGAGAGAGAGACGGGGGGAGAGAGAGAGACGGGGGGAGAGAGAGAGACGGGGGGAGAGAGAGAGACGGGGGTGCTCTAACTTGATGTAGACCTGACAAGAAAAAGCAATATAGCTAACATTTCACCCAGTCTATCAGAGGGCAAGTTGGACCTACCACCATGGTACTAATGGTTCACGTGCTGTTGGAGTTTTCAGAAGTTTGGAGTTCCGACTGGGAAGTTTCACTTGAGCTAAAATGTTTTTTTTTACCCGAGGTGCCGAGTTCACGTCTGACCTTTCACCGCTGACCTTTCACTGCTGACCTTTCACTGCTGACCTTTTCACCTTTTCAACCAAAAGATGACAACAAATCGTTTTTTTTGAACATTTGCAAATGTATCAATGTGAATAACGCAACTAGTTAGACCATATTTTAAATGTTATGCAAGCCAGCTAACTTTATTGTTAGCAACGTTTAGCTAAAATCTTATTGTTTGTAGATTGTTCCAGACTTCAAAAGCATTTGAACACAATCGTGTCGAATATTGGACCACAAGCACATGATGCCCTATCCAATACTTTCAGATATACATGAGTGAAGGGGCTAGGGGTTAGAGTGAAGGCGCTATGGGTTGTTACTGGACTGGGACCATGTTTCAGAACAGCTGAGCCCAGAGGGCGGAGCGTTGTTTTTGTACTGTATTTTGTTTCTATACTGGATTCAATGACAGTGATATGACAGACTAATCACAATATATATATATATATATATATATATATATATATATATATATATATATATATATATATATATATATATACAGTACACTGTAAAGGAGAGAAGATAACTGGGGGAGAGATGACGCACAGACACCTTTGCTATGGAAAACGCGTGATTGAAAACATGATCGAGCCTGTCAATATCTTTGTGTCTCCGAAGAAGATGATCTCCGAGGTGTAGTTTTGAAAAAGGGCAGTTTGTATCACACTAATTAAAGCGCAAATTTTGCCATTTATATTTTAGAAGTCTAGAATTTTGTAAGTTTGTTTTTCAGAAATGCTTGATGGGAATTGCTGTATTTTCCATTGTCTTAAAAGTGCAAATCATTTCAAATGTTACGTTTTCTATGTTCGATGTACTGTACTTTAAACTAAAACATGTTTGATAAAGATTTGTAATGGTACTGGTAAATACAAAAACATTTAGTTTGACACTTTACTTGATTTCCATACAGATCTAAATAACATGATGCTCAATAAGAAAGCTAAATGGTTTAGAGAAGAATATGGGTTAATCATTTTCATATAAGGATGGTTTCCCTGACACAGATTAAGCCTGGAGAATCTCCTTTTCAGTGGTGTAAAGGACTTAGGTAAAAATACTTTAGAGTACTACTTAAGTAAAAATACTTTAGAGTACTACTTAAGTAAAAATACTTTAGAGTACTACTTAAGTAAAAAATACTTTAGAGTACTACTTAAGTAAAAATACTTTAGAGTACTACTTAAGTAAAAATTCTTTAGAGTACTACTTAAGCAAAATACTTTAGAGTACTACTTAAGTAAAAATACTTTAGAGTACTACTTAAGTAAAAATACTTTAGAGTACTACTTAAGTAAAAATACTTTAGAGTACTACTTAAGTAAACATACTTTAGAGTACTACTTAAGTAAAAAATACTTTGGAGTACTACTTAAGTAAAAATACTTTAGAGTACTACTTAAGTAAAAAATACTTTAGAGTACTACTTAAGTAAAAATACTTTAGAGTATTACCTAAGTAAAAAATACTTTTGAGTACTGCTTAAGTAAAAATACTTTAGAGTACTACTTAAGTAAAAATACTTTAGAGTACTACTTAAGTAAAAATGCTTTCGAGTATTACTTAAGTAAAAATACTTTAGAGTACTACTTAAGTAAAAAATACTTTCGAGTACTACTTAAGTAAAAATACTTTAGAGTACTACTTAAGTAAACATACTTTAGAGTACTACTTAAGTAAAAATACTTTAGAGTACTACTTAAGTAAAAATACTTTAGAGTGCTACTTAAGTAAAAAATACTTTAGAGTACTACTTAAGTAAAAATACTTTAGAGTACTACTTAAGTAAACATACTTTAGAGTACTACTTAAGTAAAAAATACTTTAGAGTATTACTTAAGTAAAATATACTTTAGAGTACTACTTACGTAAAAATACTTTAGAGTATTACTTAAGTAAAAAATACTTTAGAGTACTACTTAAGTAAAAATACTTTAGAGTACTACTTAAGTAAAAATACTTTAGAGTATTACTTAAGTAAAAAATACTTTAGAGTACTACTTAAGTAAAAATACGTTAGAGTATTACTTGAGTAAAAATACTTTAGAGTACTACTTAAGTAAAAAATACTTTAGAGTACTACTTAAGTAAAAATACTTTAGAGTATTACTTAAGTAAAAAATACTTTAGAGTACTACTTAAGTAAAAATACGTTAGAGTACTACTTAAGTAAAAAATACTTTAGAGTACTACTTAAGTAAAAATACTTTGGAGTATTACTTAAGTAAACATACTTTAGAGTACTACTTAGGTAAACATACTTTAGAGTACTACTTAAATAAAAAATACTTTAGAGTATTACTTAAGTAAAAATACTTTAGAGTACTACTTAAGTAAAAATACTTTAGAGTACTACTTAAGTAAAAATACGTTAGAGTATTACTTAAGTAAAAAATACTTTAGAGTACTACTTAAGTAAAAATACTTTAGAGTACTACTTAAGTAAAAATACTTTAGAGTATTACTTAAGTAAAAATACTTTAGAGTACTACTTAAGTAAAAAATACTTTAGAGTACTACTTAAGTAAAAATACTTTGGAGTATTACTTAAGTAAAAATACTTTAGAGTACTACTTAAGTAAAAATATGTTAGAGTACTACTTAAGTAAAAATACTTTAGAGTACTACTTAAGTAAAAAATACTTTAGAGTATTACTTAAGTAAACATACTTTAGAGTACTACTTAAGTAAACATACTTTAGAGTACTACTTAAGTAAAAATACTTTAGAGTATTACTTAGGTAAAAATACTTTAGAGTACTACTTAAGTAAAAAATACTTTAGAGTACTACTTAAGTAAAAATACTTTAGAGTATTACTTAAGTAAAAAATACTTTAGAGTACTACTTAAGTAAAAATACTTTAGAGTACTACTTAAGTAAAAATACTTTAGAGTACTACTTAAGTAAAAATACTTTAGAGTATTACTTAAGTAAACATACTTTAGAGTACTACTTAAGTAAACATACTTTAGAGTACTACTTAAGTAAAAATACTTTAGAGTATTACTTAAGTAAACATACTTTAGAGTATTACTTAAGTAAAAAATACTTTAGAGTACTACTTAAGTAAAAAATACTCTAGAGTACTACTTAAGTAAACATACTTTAGAGTACTACTTAAGTAAAAAATACTTTAGAGTATTACTTAAGTAAAAAATACTTTTGAGTACTGCTTAAGTAAAAATACTTTGGAGTACTACTTAAGTAAAAATACTTTAGAGTACTACTTAAGTAAAAAATACTTTAGAGTACTACTTAAGTAAAAATACTTTAGAGTACTACTTAAGTAAAAATACTTTAAAGTACTACTTAAGTAAAAAATACTTTAGAGTATTACTTAAGTAAAAAAAATACTTTAGAGTACTACTTAAGTAAAAAATACTTTAGAGTACTACTTAAGTAAAAGTACTTTAGAGTACTACTTAAGTAAAAATACTTTAGAGTATTACTTAAGTAAACATACTTTAGAGTACTACTTAAATAAACATACTTTAGAGTACTACTTAAGTAAAAAATACTTTAGAGTATTACTTAAGTAAACATACTTTAGAGTATTACTTAAGTAAAAAATACTTTAGAGTACTACTTAAGTAAAAATACTTTAGAGTACTACTTAAGTAAAAATACTTTAGAGTACTACTTAAGTAAAAAATACTTTAGAATACTACTTAAGTAAAAATACTTTGGAGTACTACTTAAGTAAAAAAATACTTTAGAGTACTACTTAAGTAAAAATACTTTAGAGTATTACTTAAGTAAACATACTTTAGAGTACTACTTAAATAAACATACTTTAGAGTACTACTTAAGTAAAAAATACTTTAGAGTATTACTTAAGTAAACATACTTTAGAGTATTACTTAAGTAAAAAATACTTTAGAGTACTACTTAAGTAAAAAATACTTTAGAGTACTACTTAAGTAAAAATACTTTAGAGTACTACTTAAGTAAAAATACTTTAGAATACTACTTAAGTAAAAATACTTTGGAGTACTACTTAAGTAAAAAATACTTTAGAGTACTACTTAAGTAAAAATACTTTAGAGTACTACTTAAGTAAAAATACTTTAGAGTACTACTTAAGTAAAAAAAAAAATAGTACTTTACTTTACTATTTAGATTTTGGACAACTTTTACTTTTACTTCAAAATGATGTACTTAAAAAAAAAATCTTGACACCCAAAAGTACTCGTTACATTTTGAATGCCTAGCAGGACAGGAAAATTGTCCAATTCACGCACTCATCAAGATAACAACCCTTGCGGACTCACTAAACAAATGCTTTGTTTCTTTTATTTCCGAGTGTTGGAGTGTGCCCCTGGCAATCCGTAAATTCAAAAAACAATAACATTGCGCCATCTGGTTAGCTTAATATAAGGAATTTGAAACAATGTAGAGATTCACTTTTGATACTTAAGTATATTTAATACTAAATACTTTAAGACTATTACTCAAGTAGAATTTTACTGGGTGACTTTTACCTGAGTCATTTCTTATTAAGGTATCTTAATAACTAATTAATCACCACAGCTCTTTTTAACATGCTTTTTAGTCCACGACTGCCCTTAATCTGTGTCTAGGAAACCGTCCCATAGATCTTATCCAACAGTATCATCTAGTAGTTACGTTCCCTCCCTCACCCTTATCGATTCCTCCATTTATTAAAACCCATCAGATATACGTGGCCCTGTGGCCAGATTATCCTGTACGGAGATGGCATCTGAAAGAGTCCCACAATCCTTAACTTACTGGTCCTCCTGTAACCCCAGGGCACTGTTACCCCTCCAGTAGAGACAGGCTATGATGTTGTAGGTATATGTTTTTTTTAAGACCTTTTAAGCCATTTTGAGCTGCTTGCACTGGGCTGAGGTGCTGGCGGATGTGCCTTTGCTTATCTCGTTCTGTATAAGACATACTGAACTTTCCTATGCTCTTCCTGCAGTGATGGCTATTTTAAGAAACATGAGCTGCATCACATTATTTTGGGGTTTGAAAATGCCTTGAAAAAAAAAATGTAATTCAATTTTAAGACATGAAGATTTAACTGGGATAAAAAAGGAGAATTTCATGGGCATGTCTCTGTGCCCTCCGAAATGCAATTTTTTTTTACAACTGCTTCTATCAGTTCATATAGGTCATGCTGATCACACATTTCCACAGTGATTTAAGACACTGACCGCCTAATCCATTTATTGTGAATTCAAGTATTGTTTTGGGGTACCTGAAAGTGGAGTGATGAAGTGGAAGTGTGCCTGGCAGTTAACCCAGTGATTTATGGATCGAAACCATCCTCTGCTATTCAGTTTGCTTTAGCAATGAAGTGGAAACAGAAATATTAAACCATAATTTCATGGGCATGTCTCAGTGCCCTCCGTGATTATTTTTTGACTGCTTCTGTCAGTTTGTACAGGTCATGCTGATTACAGAAGCGAAGCGGAAGCGTGACGTCTACTTTAACCATGTGTACGTTCGGTTGAAACCACTCTCTGCTATCCAGTTCATTTTCAGCAAGTGCCCCAGTGGCCTAATGGATAAGGCACTGGCCTTCTAAGCCAGGGATTGTGGGTTCGAGTCCCGTGTGGAGGAATGCGGAGGAAGAGAGATCAGCACGTGACACAGAGTTTGATGGATTGAAGCTTTCCGATTCAATTTTTAGAAATGAAGATTTAACTTAAATTTCATGGGCATGTCTCTGTGCCCTCCGTGATTCTTTTTTATTACTGCTTCTATCAATCCATATAGGTCATGCTGATCACAGAGAGACACAGTGGCTTAAGACACTGATCTCCTAATCCATGTATTGTGAATTTAAGTATTGTTCTGGGGTACCTGAAAGTGGAGTGATGAAGTGGAGGTGTGCCTGGCAGTTAACCAGTGATTTATGGATCGAAACCATCCTCTGCTATTCAGTTTTCTTTAGCAATGAAGTGGAAACAGAAATATTAAACCATAATTTCATGGGCATGTCTCAGTGCCCTCCGTGATTATTTTTTGACTGCTTCTGTCAGTTTGTACAGGTCATGCTGATTACAGAAGCGAAGCGGAAGCGTGACGTCTACTTTAACCATGTGTACGTTCGGTTGAAACCACTCTCTGCTATCCAGTTCATTTTCAGCAAGTGCCCCAGTGGCCTAATGGATAAGGCACTGGCCTTCTAAGCCAGGGATTGTGGGTTCGAGTCCCATCTGGCGTGTGGAGGAATGCTGAGGAAGAGAGATCAGCACGTGACACAGAGTTTGATGGATTGAAGCTTTCCGATTCAATTTTTAGAAATGAAGATTTAACTTAAATTTCATGGGCATGTCTCTGTGCCCTCCGTGATTCTTTTTTATTACTGCTTCTATCAATCCATATAGGTCATGCTGATCACAGAGAGACACAGTGGCTTAAGACACTGATCTCCTAATCCATGTATTGTGAATTTAAGTATTGTTCTGGGGTACCTGAAAGTGGAGTGATGAAGTGGAAGTGTGCCTGGCAGTTAACCCAGTGATTTATGGATCAAAACCATCCTCTGCTATTCAGTTTGCTTTAGCAATGAAGTGGAAACAGAAATATTAAACCATAATTTCATGGGCATGTCTCAGTGCCCTCCGTGATAATTTTTTGACTGCTTCTGTCAGTTTGTACAGGTCATGCTGATTACAGAAGCGAAGCGGAAGCGTGATGTCTACTTTAACCACGTGTACGTTCGGTAGAAACCACTCTCTGATATCCAGTTCATTATCAGCAAGTGCCCCAGTGGCCTAATGGATAAGGCACTGGCCTTCTAAGCCAGGGATTGTGGGTTTGAGTCCCATCTGGGGTGCGGAGGAATGCGGAGGAAGTGAGATCAGCACGTGACATAGAGTTTGATAGATTGAAGCTTTCCGATTCAATTTTTAGAAATGAAGATTTAACTGGGATAAAAAAGGAGAATTTCATGGGCATGTCTCTGTGCCCTCCGAAATGCATTTTTTTTTACAACTGCTTCTATCAGTTCATATAGGTCATGCTGATCACACATTTCCACAGTGACTTAAGACACTGACCGCCTAATCCATTTATTGTGAGCTCAAGTATTGTTTTGGGGTACCTGAAAGTGGAGGGATGAAGTGGAAGTGTGCCTGGCAGTTAACCCAGTGATTTATGGATCGAAACCATCCTCTGCTATTCAGTTTGCTTTGAGCAATGAAGTGCAAACAGAAGAGAAGAGCTGGGCACATAACACAGAGGTTGATGGATCGAAGCTATCCAATTCTACTTTTAAAAATGAAGTGTAAACAGGGATTTTTTTTTTACATTGGAGAATTTCATGGGCATGTCTCTGTGCCCTCCGTGATTCTTTTTTTATTACTGCTTCTATCAATCCATATAGGTCATGCTGATAACAGAGAGACACAGTGGCTTAAGACACTGATCTCCTAATCCATGTATTGTGAATTCAAGTATTGTTTTGGGGTACCTGAAAGTGGAGTGATGAAGTGGAAGTGTGCCTGGCAGTTAACCCAGTGATTTATGGATCGAAACCATCCTCTGCTATTCAGTTTGCTTTAGCAATGAAGTGGAAACAGAAATATTAAACCATAATTTCATGGGCATGTCTCAGTGCCCTCCGTGATTATTTTTTGACTGCTTCTGTCAGTTTGTACAGGTCATGCTGATTACAGAAGCGAAGCGGAAGCGTGATGTCTACTTTAACCACGTGTACGTTCGGTTGAAACCACTCTCTGCTATCCAGTTCATTTTCAGCAAGTGCCCCAGTGGCCTAATGGATAAGGCACTGGCCTTCTAAGCCAGGGATTGTGGGTTCGAGCCCCATCTGGGGTGGGTGTATGCGGAGGAAGAGAGATCAGCACGTGACACAGAGTTTGATGGATTGAAGCTTTCCGATTCAATTTTTAGAAATGAAGATTTAACTGGGATAAAAAAGGAGAATTTCATGGCCATGTCTCTGTGCCCTCCGAAATGCATTTTTTTTTACAACTGCTTATATCAGTTCATATAGGTCATGCTGATCACACATTTCCACAGTGACTTAAGACACTGACCGCCTAATCCATTTATTGTGAGCTCAAGTATTGTTTTGGGGTACCTGAAAGTGGAGGGATGAAGTGGAAGTGTGCAGGGCAGTTAACCAAGTGATTTAGGGATCGAAACCATCCTCTGCTATCCAGTTTGCTTTGAGCAATGAAGTGCAAACAGAAGAGAAGAGCTGGGCACATAACACAGAGGTTGATGGATCGAAGCTATCCAATTCTACTTTTAAAAATGAAGTGTAAACAGGGATTTTTTTTTTACATTGGAGAATTTCATGGGCATGTCTCTGTGCCCTCCGTGATTCTTTTTTATTACTGCTTCTATCAATCCATATAGGTCATGCTGATCACAGAGAGACACAGTGGCTTAAGACACTGATCTCCTAATCCATGTATTGTGAATTTAAGTATTGTTCTGGGGTACCTGAAAGTGGAGTGATGAAGTGGAAGTGTGCCTGGCAGTTAACCCAGTGATTTATGGATCAAAACCATCCTCTGCTATTCAGTTTGCTTTAGCAATGAAGTGGAAACAGAAATATTAAACCATAATTTCATGGGCATGTCTCAGTGCCCTCCGTGATAATTTTTTGACTGCTTCTGTCAATCCATATAGGTCATGCTGATCACAGAGAGACACAGTGGCTTAAGACACTGATCTCCTAATCCATGTATTGTGAATTCAAGTATTGTTTTGGGGTACCTGAAAGTGGAGTGATGAAGTGGAAGTGTGCCTGGCAGTTAACCCAGTGATTTATGGATCGAAACCATCCTCTGCTATTCAGTTTTCTTTAGCAATGAAGTGGAAACAGAAATATTAAACCATAATTTCATGGGCATGTCTCAGTGCCCTCCGTGATTATTTTTTGACTGCTTCTGTCAGTTTGTACAGGTCATGCTGATTACAGAAGCGAAGCGGAAGCGTGACGTCTACTTTAACCATGTGTACGTTCGGTAGAAACCACTCTCTGCTATCCAGTTCATTTTCAGCAAGTGCCCCAGTGGCCTAATGGATAAGGCACTGGCCTTCTAAGCCAGGGATTGTGGGTTCGAGTCCCATCTGGGGTGTGGAGGAATGAGGAGGAAGAGAGATCAGCACGTGACACAGAGTTTGATGGATTGAAGCTTTCCGATTCAATTTTTAGAAATGAAGATTTAACTTAAATTTCATGGGCATGTCTCTGTGCCCTCCGTGATTCTTTTTTATTACTGCTTCTATCAATCCATATAGGTCATGCTGATCACAGAGAGACACAGTGGCTTAAGACACTGATCTCCTAATCCATGTATTGTGAATTTAAGTATTGTTCTGGGGTACCTGAAAGTGGAGTGATGAAGTGGAAGTGTGCCTGGCAGTTAACCCAGTGATTTATGGATCAAAACCATCCTCTGCTATTCAGTTTGCTTTAGCAATGAAGTGGAAACAGAAATATTAAACCATAATTTCATGGGCATGTCTCAGTGCCCTCCGTGATAATTTTTTGACTGCTTCTGTCAATCCATATAGGTCATGCTGATCACAGAGAGACACAGTGGCTTAAGACACTGATCTCCTAATCCATGTATTGTGAATTCAAGTATTGTTTTGGGGTACCTGAAAGTGGAGTGATGAAGTGGAAGTGTGCCTGGCAGTTAACCCAGTGATTTATGGATCGAAACCATCCTCTGCTATTCAGTTTGCTTTAGCAATGAAGTGGAAACAGAAATATTAAACCATAATTTCATGGGCATGTCTCAGTGCCCTCCGTGATTATTTTTTGACTGCTTCTGTCAGTTTGTACAGGTCATGCTGATTACAGAAGCGAAGCGGAAGCGTGATGTCTACTTTAACCACGTGTACGTTCGGTTGAAACCACTCTCTGCTATCCAGTTCATTTTCAGCAAGTGCCCCAGTGGCCTAATGGATAAGGCACTGGCCTTCTAAGCCAGGGATTGTGGGTTCGAGCCCCATCTGGGGTGGGTGTATGCGGAGGAAGAGAGATCAGCACGTGACACAGAGTTTGATGGATTGAAGCTTTCCGATTCAATTTTTAGAAATGAAGATTTAACTGGGATAAAAAAGGAGAATTTCATGGCCATGTCTCTGTGCCCTCCGAAATGCATTTTTTTTTACAACTGCTTATATCAGTTCATATAGGTCATGCTGATCACACATTTCCACAGTGACTTAAGACACTGACCGCCTAATCCATTTATTGTGAGTTCAAGTATTGTTTTGGGGTACCTGAAAGTGGAGGGATGAAGTGGAAGTGTGCAGGGCAGTTAACCAAGTGATTTAGGGATCGAAACCATCCTCTACTATCCAGTTTGCTTTGAGCAATGAAGTGCAAACAGAAGAGAAGAGCTGGGCACATAACACAGAGGTTGATGGATCGAAGCTATCCAATTCTACTTTTAAAAATGAAGTGTAAACAGGGATTTTTTTTTTACATTGGAGAATTTCATGGGCATGTCTCTGTGCCCTCCGTGATTCTTTTTTTATTACTGCTTCTATCAATCCATATACGTCATGCTGATCACAGAGAGACACAGTGGCTTAAGACACTGATCTCCTAATCCATGTATTGTGAATTCAAGTATTGTTTTGGGGTACCTGAAAGTGGAGTGATGAAGTGGAAGTGTGCCTGGCAGTTAACCCAGTGATTTATGGATCGAAACCATCCTCTGCTATTCAGTTTTCTTTAGCAATGAAGTGGAAACAGAAATATTAAACCATAATTTCATGGGCATGTCTCAGTGCCCTCCGTGATTATTTTTTGACTGCTTCTGTCAGTTTGTACAGGTCATGCTGATTACAGAAGCGAAGCGGAAGCGTGACGTCTACTTTAACCATGTGTACGTTCGGTAGAAACCACTCTCTGCTATCCAGTTCATTTTCAGCAAGTGCCCCAGTGGCCTAATGGATAAGGCACTGGCCTTCTAAGCCAGGGATTGTGGGTTCGAGTCCCATCTGGGGTGTGGAGGAATGAGGAGGAAGAGAGATCAGCACGTGACACAGAGTTTGATGGATTGAAGCTTTCCGATTCAATTTTTAGAAATGAAGATTTAACTTAAATTTCATGGGCATGTCTCTGTGCCCTCCGTGATTCTTTTTTATTACTGCTTCTATCAATCCATATAGGTCATGCTGATCACAGAGAGACACAGTGGCTTAAGACACTGATCTCCTAATCCATGTATTGTGAATTTAAGTATTGTTCTGGGGTACCTGAAAGTGGAGTGATGAAGTGGAAGTGTGCCTGGCAGTTAACCCAGTGATTTATGGATCAAAACCATCCTCTGCTATTCAGTTTGCTTTAGCAATGAAGTGGAAACAGAAATATTAAACCATAATTTCATGGGCATGTCTCAGTGCCCTCCGTGATAATTTTTTGACTGCTTCTGTCAATCCATATAGGTCATGCTGATCACAGAGAGACACAGTGGCTTAAGACACTGATCTCCTAATCCATGTATTGTGAATTCAAGTATTGTTTTGGGGTACCTGAAAGTATAGTGATGAAGTGGAAGTGTGCCTGGCAGTTAACCCAGTGATTTATGGATCGAAACCATCCTCTGCTATTCAGTTTGCTTTAGCAATGAAGTGGAAACAGAAATATTAAACCATAATTTCATGGGCATGTCTCAGTGCCCTCCGTGATTATTTTTTGACTGCTTCTGTCAGTTTGTACAGGTCATGCTGATTACAGAAGCGAAGCGGAAGCGTGACGTCTACTTTAACCACGTGTACGTTCGGTTGAAACCACTCTCTGCTATCCAGTTCATTTTCAGCAAGTGCCCCAGTGGCCTAATGGATAAGGCACTGGCCTTCTAAGCCAGGGATTGTGGGTTCGAGCCCCATCTGGGGTGGGTGTATGCGGAGGAAGAGAGATCAGCACGTGACACAAAGTTTGATGGATTGAAGCTTTCCGATTCAATTTTTAGAAATGAAGATTTAACTGGGATAAAAAAGGAGAATTTCATGGCCATGTCTCTGTGCCCTCCGAAATGCATTTTTTTTTACAACTGCTTATATCAGTTCATATAGGTCATGCTGATCACACATTTCCACAGTGACTTAAGACACTGACCGCCTAATCCATTTATTGTGAGTTCAAGTATTGTTTTGGGGTACCTGAAAGTGGAGGGATGAAGTGGAAGTGTGCAGGGCAGTTAACCAAGTGATTTAGGGATCGAAACCATCCTCTGCTATCCAGTTTGCTTTGAGCAATGAAGTGCAAACAGAAGAGAAGAGCTGGGCACATAACACAGAGGTTGATGGATCGAAGCTATCCAATTCTACTTTTAAAAATGAAGTGTAAACAGGGATTTTTTTTTTACATTGGAGAATTTCATGGGCATGTCTCTGTGCCCTCCGTGATTCTTTTTTTATTACTGCTTCTATCAATCCATATACGTCATGCTGATCACAGAGAGACACAGTGGCTTAAGACACTGATCTCCTAATCCATGTATTGTGAATTCAAGTATTGTTTTGGGGTACCTGAAAGTGGAGTGATGAAGTGGAAGTGTGCCTGACGTCTACTTTAACCATGTGTACGTTCGGTAGAAACCACTCTCTGCTATCCAGTTCATTTTCAGCAAGTGCCCCAGTGGCCTAATGGATAAGGCACTGGCCTTCTAAGCCAGGGATTGTGGGTTCGAGTCCCATTTGGGGTGTGGAGGAATGAGGAGGAAGAGAGATCAGCACGTGACACAGAGTTTGATGGATTGAAGCTGAAGTGGAAACAGAAATATTAAACCATAATTTCATGGGCATGTCTCAGTGCCCTCCGTGATAATTTTTTGACTGCTTCTGTCAATCCATATAGGTCATGCTGATCACAGAGAGACACAGTGGCTTAAGACACTGATCTCCTAATCCATGTATTGTGAATTCAAGTATTGTTTTGGGGTACCTGAAAGTATAGTGATGAAGTGGAAGTGTGCCTGGCAGTTAACCCAGTGATTTATGGATCGAAACCATCCTCTGCTATTCAGTTTGCTTTAGCAATGAAGTGGAAACAGAAATATTAAACCATAATTTCATGGGCATGTCTCAGTGCCCTCCGTGATTATTTTTTGACTGCTTCTGTCAGTTTGTACAGGTCATGCTGATTACAGAAGCGAAGCGGAAGCGTGACGTCTACTTTAACCACGTGTACGTTCGGTTGAAACCACTCTCTGCTATCCAGTTCATTTTCAGCAAGTGCCCCAGTGGCCTAATGGATAAGGCACTGGCCTTCTAAGCCAGGGATTGTGGGTTCGAGCCCCATCTGGGGTGGGTGTATGCGGAGGAAGAGAGATCAGCACGTGACACAAAGTTTGATGGATTGAAGCTTTCCGATTCAATTTTTAGAAATGAAGATTTAACTGGGATAAAAAAGGAGAATTTCATGGCCATGTCTCTGTGCCCTCCGAAATGCATTTTTTTTTACAACTGCTTATATCAGTTCATATAGGTCATGCTGATCACACATTTCCACAGTGACTTAAGACACTGACCGCCTAATCCATTTATTGTGAGTTCAAGTATTGTTTTGGGGTACCTGAAAGTGGAGGGATGAAGTGGAAGTGTGCAGGGCAGTTAACCAAGTGATTTAGGGATCGAAACCATCCTCTGCTATCCAGTTTGCTTTGAGCAATGAAGTGCAAACAGAAGAGAAGAGCTGGGCACATAACACAGAGGTTGATGGATCGAAGCTATCCAATTCTACTTTTAAAAATGAAGTGTAAACAGGGATTTTTTTTTTACATTGGAGAATTTCATGGGCATGTCTCTGTGCCCTCCGTGATTCTTTTTTTATTACTGCTTCTATCAATCCATATACGTCATGCTGATCACAGAGAGACACAGTGGCTTAAGACACTGATCTCCTAATCCATGTATTGTGAATTCAAGTATTGTTTTGGGGTACCTGAAAGTGGAGTGATGAAGTGGAAGTGTGCCTGGCAGTTAACCCAGTGATTTATGGATCGAAACCATCCTCTGCTATTCAGTTTTCTTTAGCAATGAAGTGGAAACAGAAATATTAAACCATAATTTCATGGGCATGTCTCAGTGCCCTCCGTGATTATTTTTTGACTGCTTCTGTCAGTTTGTACAGGTCATGCTGATTACAGAAGCGAAGCGGAAGCGTGACGTCTACTTTAACCATGTGTACGTTCGGTAGAAACCACTCTCTGCTATCCAGTTCATTTTCAGCAAGTGCCCCAGTGGCCTAATGGATAAGGCACTGGCCTTCTAAGCCAGGGATTGTGGGTTCGAGTCCCATTTGGGGTGTGGAGGAATGAGGAGGAAGAGAGATCAGCACGTGACACAGAGTTTGATGGATTGAAGCTTTCCGATTCAATTTTTAGAAATGAAGATTTAACTTAAATTTCATGGGCATGTCTCTGTGCCCTCCGTGATTCTTTTTTATTACTGCTTCTATCAATCCATATAGGTCATGCTGATCACAGAGAGACACAGTGGCTTAAGACACTGATCTCCTAATCCATGTATTGTGAATTTAAGTATTGTTCTGGGGTACCTGAAAGTGGAGTGATGAAGTGGAAGTGTGCCTGGCAGTTAACCCAGTGATTTATGGATCAAAACCATCCTCTGCTATTCAGTTTGCTTTAGCAATGAAGTGGAAACAGAAATATTAAACCATAATTTCATGGGCATGTCTCAGTAACCTCCGTGATAATTTTTTGACTGCTTCTGTCAGTTTGTACAGGTCATGCTGATTACAGAAGCGAAGCGGAAGCGTGATGTCTACTTTAACCACGTGTACGTTCGGTAGAAACCACTCTCTGATATCCAGTTCATTATCAGCAAGTGCCCCAGTGGCCTAATGGATAAGGCACTGGCCTTCTAAGCCAGGGATTGTGGGTTTGAGTCCCATCTGGGGTGCGGAGGAATGCGGAGGAAGAGAGATCAGCACGTGACATAGAGTTTGATGGATTGAAGCTTTCCGATTCAATTTTTAGAAATGAAGATTTAACTGGGATAAAAAAGGAGAATTTCATGGGCATGTCTCTGTGCCCTCCGAAATGCATTTTTTTTTACAACTGCTTCTATCAGTTCATATAGGTCATGCTGATCACACATTTCCACAGTGACTTAAGACACTGACCGCCTAATCCATTTATTGTGAGCTCAAGTATTGTTTTGGGGTACCTGAAAGTGGAGGGATGAAGTGGAAGTGTGCTGGCAGTTAACCCAGTGATTTATGGATCGAAACCATCCTCTGCTATTCAGTTTGCTTTGAGCAATGAAGTGCAAACAGAAGAGAAGAGCTGGGCACATAACACAGAGGTTGATGGATCGAAGCTATCCAATTCTACTTTTAAAAATGAAGTGTAAACAGGGATTTTTTTTTTACATTGGAGAATTTCATGGGCATGTCTCTGTGCCCTCCGTGATTCTTTTTTTATTACTGCTTCTATCAATCCATATAGGTCATGCTGATCACAGAGAGACACAGTGGCTTAAGACACTGATCTCCTAATCCATGTATTGTGAATTTAAGTATTGTTCTGGGGTACCTGAAAGTGGAGTGATGAAGTGGAAGTGTGCCTGGCAGTTAACCCAGTGATTTATGGATCAAAACCATCCTCTGCTATTCAGTTTGCTTTAGCAATGAAGTGGAAACAGAAATATTAAACCATAATTTCATGGGCATGTCTCAGTGCCCTCCGTGATAATTTTTTGACTGCTTCTGTCAGTTTGTACAGGTCATGCTGATTACAGAAGCGAAGCGGAAGCGTGATGTCTACTTTAACCACGTGTACGTTCGGTAGAAACCACTCTCTGATATCCAGTTCATTATCAGCAAGTGCCCCAGTGGCCTAATGGATAAGGCACTGGCCTTCTAAGCCAGGGATTGTGGGTTTGAGTCCCATCTGGGGTGCGGAGGAATGCGGAGGAAGAGAGATCAGCACGTGACATAGAGTTTGATGGATTGAAGCTTTCCGATTCAATTTTTAGAAATGAAGATTTAACTGGGATAAAAAAGGAGAATTTCATGGGCATGTCTCTGTGCCCTCCGAAATGCATTTTTTTTTACAACTGCTTCTATCAGTTCATATAGGTCATGCTGATCACACATTTCCACAGTGACTTAAGACACTGACCGCCTAATCCATTTATTGTGAGCTCAAGTATTGTTTTGGGGTACCTGAAAGTGGAGGGATGAAGTGGAAGTGTGCCTGGCAGTTAACCCAGTGATTTATGGATCGAAACCATCCTCTGCTATTCAGTTTGCTTTGAGCAATGAAGTGCAAACAGAAGAGAAGAGCTGGGCACATAACACAGAGGTTGATGGATCGAAGCTATCCAATTCTACTTTTAAAAATGAAGTGTAAACAGGGATTTTTTTTTTACATTGGAGAATTTCATGGGCATGTCTCTGTGCCCTCCGTGATTCTTTTTTTATTACTGCTTCTATCAATCCATATAGGTCATGCTGATCACAGAGAGACACAGTGGCTTAAGACACTGATCTCCTAATCCATGTATTGTGAATTCAAGTATTGTTTTGGGGTACCTGAAAGTGGAGTGATGAAGTGGAAGTGTGCCTGGCAGTTAACCCAGTGATTTATGGATCGAAACCATCCTCTGCTATTCAGTTTGCTTTAGCAATGAAGTGGAAACAGAAATATTAAACCATAATTTCATGGGCATGTCTCAGTGCCCTCCGTGATTATTTTTTGACTGCTTCTGTCAGTTTGTACAGGTCATGCTGATTACAGAAGCGAAGCGGAAGCGTGACGTCTACTTTAACCATGTGTACGTTCGGTTGAAACCACTCTCTGCTATCCAGGTTATTTTCAGCAAGTGCCCCAGTGGCCTAATGGATAAGGCACTGGCCTTCTAAGCCAGGGATTGTGGGTTCGAGTCCCATCTGGGGTGTGGAGGAATGCGGAGGAAGAGAGATCAGCACGTGACACAGAGTTTGATGGATTGATGCTTTCCGATTCAATTTTTAGAAATGAACATTTAACTTAAATTTCATGGGCATGTCTCTGTGCCCTCCGTGATTCTTTTTTATTACTGCTTCTATCAATCCATATAGGTCATGCTGATCACAGAGAGACACAGTGGCTTAAGACACTGATCTCCTAATCCATGTATTGTGAATTTAAGTATTGTTCTGGGGTACCTGAAAGTGGAGTGATGAAGTGGAAGTGTGCCTGGCAGTTAACCCAGTGATTTATGGATCAAAACCATCCTCTGCTATTCAGTTTGCTTTAGCAATGAAGTGGAAACAGAAATATTAAACCATAATTTCATGGGCATGTCTCAGTGCCCTCCGTGATAATTTTTTGACTGCTTCTGTCAGTTTGTACAGGTCATGCTGATTACAGAAGCGAAGCGGAAGCGTGATGTCTACTTTAACCACGTGTACGTTCGGTAGAAACCACTCTCTGATATCCAGTTCATTATCAGCAAGTGCCCCAGTGGCCTAATGGATAAGGCACTGGCCTTCTAAGCCAGGGATTGTGGGTTTGAGTCCCATCTGGGGTGCGGAGGAATGCGGAGGAAGAGAGATCAGCACGTGACATAGAGTTTGATGGATTGAAGCTTTCCGATTCAATTTTTAGAAATGAAGATTTAACTGGGATAAAAAAGGAGAATTTCATGGGCATGTCTCTGTGCCCTCCGAAATGCATTTTTTTTTACAACTGCTTCTATCAGTTCATATAGGTCATGCTGATCACACATTTCCACAGTGACTTAAGACACTGACCGCCTAATCCATTTATTGTGAGCTCAAGTATTGTTTTGGGGTACCTGAAAGTGGAGGGATGAAGTGGAAGTGTGCCTGGCAGTTAACCCAGTGATTTATGGATCGAAACCATCCTCTGCTATTCAGTTTGCTTTGAGCAATGAAGTGCAAACAGAAGAGAAGAGCTGGGCACATAACACAGAGGTTGATGGATCGAAGCTATCCAATTCTACTTTTAAAAATGAAGTGTAAACAGGGATTTTTTTTTTACATTGGAGAATTTCATGGGCATGTCTCTGTGCCCTCCGTGATTCTTTTTTTATTACTGCTTCTATCAATCCATATAGGTCATGCTGATCACAGAGAGACACAGTGGCTTAAGACACTGATCTCCTAATCCATGTATTGTGAATTTAAGTATTGTTCTGGGGTACCTGAAAGTGGAGTGATGAAGTGGAAGTGTGCCTGGCAGTTAACCCAGTGATTTATGGATCAAAACCATCCTCTGCTATTCAGTTTGCTTTAGCAATGAAGTGGAAACAGAAATATTAAACCATAATTTCATGGGCATGTCTCAGTGCCCTCCGTGATAATTTTTTGACTGCTTCTGTCAGTTTGTACAGGTCATGCTGATTACAGAAGCGAAGCGGAAGCGTGATGTCTACTTTAACCACGTGTACGTTCGGTAGAAACCACTCTCTGATATCCAGTTCATTATCAGCAAGTGCCCCAGTGGCCTAATGGATAAGGCACTGGCCTTCTAAGCCAGGGATTGTGGGTTTGAGTCCCATCTGGGGTGCGGAGGAATGCGGAGGAAGAGAGATCAGCACGTGACATAGAGTTTGATGGATTGAAGCTTTCCGATTCAATTTTTAGAAATGAAGATTTAACTGGGATAAAAAAGGAGAATTTCATGGGCATGTCTCTGTGCCCTCCGAAATGCATTTTTTTTTACAACTGCTTCTATCAGTTCATATAGGTCATGCTGATCACACATTTCCACAGTGACTTAAGACACTGACCGCCTAATCCATTTATTGTGAGCTCAAGTATTGTTTTGGGGTACCTGAAAGTGGAGGGATGAAGTGGAAGTGTGCCTGGCAGTTAACCCAGTGATTTATGGATCGAAACCTTCCTCTGTTATTCAGTTTGCTTTGAGCAATGAAGTGCAAACAGAAGAGAAGAGCTGGGCACATAACACAGAGGTTGATGGATCGAAGCTATCCAATTCTACTTTTAAAAATGAAGTGTAAACAGGGATTTTTTTTTTACATTGGAGAATTTCATGGGCATGTCTCTGTGCCCTCCGTGATTCTTTTTTTATTACTGCTTCTATCAATCCATATAGGTCATGCTGATCACAGAGAGACACAGTGGCTTAAGACACTGATCTCCTAATCCATGTATTGTGAATTCAAGTATTGTTTTGGGGTACCTGAAAGTGGAGTGATGAAGTGGAAGTGTGCCTGGCAGTTAACCCAGTGATTTATGGATCGAAACCATCCTCTGCTATTCAGTTTGCTTTAGCAATGAAGTGGAAACAGAAATATTAAACCATAATTTCATGGGCATGTCTCAGTGCCCTCCGTGATTATTTTTTGACTGCTTCTGTCAGTTTGTACAGGTCATGCTGATTACAGAAGCGAAGCGGAAGCGTGACGTCTACTTTAACCATGTGTACGTTCGGTTGAAACCACTCTCTGCTATCCAGGTTATTTTCAGCAAGTGCCCCAGTGGCCTAATGGATAAGGCACTGGCCTTCTAAGCCAGGGATTGTGGGTTCGAGTCCCATCTGGGGTGTGGAGGAATGCGGAGGAAGAGAGATCAGCACGTGACACAGAGTTTGATGGATTGATTCTTTCCGATTCAATTTTTAGAAATGAAGATTTAACTTAAATTTCATGGGCATGTCTCTGTGCCCTCCGTGATTCTTTTTTATTACTGCTTCTATCAATCCATATAGGTCATGCTGATCACAGAGAGACACAGTGGCTTAAGACACTGATCTCCTAATCCATGTATTGTGAATTTAAGTATTGTTCTGGGGTACCTGAAAGTGGAGTGATGAAGTGGAAGTGTGCCTGGCAGTTAACCCAGTGATTTATGGATCAAAACCATCCTCTGCTATTCAGTTTGCTTTAGCAATGAAGTGGAAACAGAAATATTAAACCATAATTTCATGGGCATGTCTCAGTGCCCTCCGTGATAATTTTTTGACTGCTTCTGTCAGTTTGTACAGGTCATGCTGATTACAGAAGCGAAGCGGAAGCGTGATGTCTACTTTAACCACGTGTACGTTCGGTAGAAACCACTCTCTGATATCCAGTTCATTATCAGCAAGTGCCCCAGTGGCCTAATGGATAAGGCACTGGCCTTCTAAGCCAGGGATTGTGGGTTTGAGTCCCATCTGGGGTGCGGAGGAATGCGGAGGAAGAGAGATCAGCACGTGACATAGAGTTTGATGGATTGAAGCTTTCCGATTCAATTTTTAGAAATGAAGATTTAACTGGGATAAAAAAGGAGAATTTCATGGGCATGTCTCTGTGCCCTCCGAAATGCATTTTTTTTTACAACTGCTTCTATCAGTTCATATAGGTCATGCTGATCACACATTTCCACAGTGACTTAAGACACTGACCGCCTAATCCATTTATTGTGAGCTCAAGTATTGTTTTGGGGTACCTGAAAGTGGAGGGATGAAGTGGAAGTGTGCCTGGCAGTTAACCCAGTGATTTATGGATCGAAACCATCCTCTGCTATTCAGTTTGCTTTGAGCAATGAAGTGCAAACAGAAGAGAAGAGCTGGGCACATAACACAGAGGTTGATGGATCGAAGCTATCCAATTCTACTTTTAAAAATGAAGTGTAAACAGGGATTTTTTTTTTACATTGGAGAATTTCATGGGCATGTCTCTGTGCCCTCCGTGATTCTTTTTTTATTACTGCTTCTATCAATCCATATAGGTCATGCTGATCACAGAGAGACACAGTGGCTTAAGACACTGATCTCCTAATCCATGTATTGTGAATTCAAGTATTGTTTTGGGGTACCTGAAAGTGGAGTGATGAAGTGGAAGTGTGCCTGGCAGTTAACCCAGTGATTTATGGATCGAAACCATCCTCTGCTATTCAGTTTGCTTTAGCAATGAAGTGGAAACAGAAATATTAAACCATAATTTCATGGGCATGTCTCAGTGCCCTCCGTGATTATTTTTTGACTGCTTCTGTCAGTTTGTACAGGTCATGCTGATTACAGAAGCGAAGCGGAAGCGTGACGTCTACTTTAACCATGTGTACGTTCGGTTGAAACCACTCTCTGCTATCCAGGTTATTTTCAGCAAGTGCCCCAGTGGCCTAATGGATAAGGCACTGGCCTTCTAAGCCAGGGATTGTGGGTTCGAGTCCCATCTGGGGTGTGGATGAATGCGGAGGAAGAGAGATCAGCACGTGACACAGAGTTTGATGGATTGATGCTTTCCGATTCAATTTTTAGAAATGAAGATTTAACTTAAATTTCATGGGCATGTCTCTGTGCCCTCCGTGATTCTTTTTTATTACTGCTTCTATCAATCCATATAGGTCATGCTGATCACAGAGAGACACAGTGGCTTAAGACACTGATCTCCTAATCCATGTATTGTGAATTTAAGTATTGTTCTGGGGTACCTGAAAGTGGAGTGATGAAGTGGAAGTGTGCCTGGCAGTTAACCCAGTGATTTATGGATCAAAACCATCCTCTGCTATTCAGTTTGCTTTAGCAATGAAGTGGAAACAGAAATATTAAACCATAATTTCATGGGCATGTCTCAGTGCCCTCCGTGATAATTTTTTGACTGCTTCTGTCAGTTTGTACAGGTCATGCTGATTACAGAAGCGAAGCGGAAGCGTGACGTCTACTTTAACCACGTGTACGTTCGGTAGAAACCACTCTCTGATATCCAGTTCATTATCAGCAAGTGCCCCAGTGGCCTAATGGATAAGGCACTGGCCTTCTAAGCCAGGTATTGTGGGTTTGAGTCCCATCTGGGGTGGGTGTATGCGGAGGAAGAGAAATCAGCACGTGACACAGAGTTTGATGGATTGAAGCTTTCCGATTTACTTTTTAGAAATGAAGATTTAACTGGGATAAAAAAGGAGAATTTCATGGGCATGTCTCTGTGCCCTCCGAAATGCAATTTTTTTTTACAACTGCTTCTATCAGTTCATATAGGTCATGCTGATCACACATTTCCACAGTGACTTAAGACACTGACCGCCTAATCCATTTATTGTGAGTTCAAGTATTGTTTTGGGGTACCTGAAAGTGGAGGGATGAAGTGGAAGTGTGCAGGGCAGTTAACCAAGTGATTTAGGGATCGAAACCATCCTCTGCTATCCAGTTTGCTTTGAGCAATGAAGTGCAAACAGAAGAGAAGAGCTGGGCACATAACACAGAGGTTGATGGATCGAAGATATCCAATTCTACTTTTAGAAATGAAGTGTAAACAGGGATTTTTTTTTTACATTTGAGAATTTCATGGGCATGTCTCTGTGCCCTCCGTGATTCTTTTTTTATTACTGCTTCTATCAATCCATATAGGTCATGCTGATCACAGAGAGACACAGTGGCTTAAGACACTGATCTCCTAATCCATGTATTGTGAATTCAAGTATTGTTTTGGGGTACCTGAAGGGTGGAGTGATGAAGTGGAAGTGTGCCTGGCAGTTAACCCAGTGATTTATGGATCGAAACCATCCTCTGCTATTCAGTTTGCTTTAGCAATGAAGTGGAAACAGAAATATTAAACCATAATTTCATGGGCATGTCTCAGTGCCCTCCGTGAATTTTTTTTGACTGCTTCTGTCAGTTTGTACAGGTCATGCTGATTACAGAAGCGAAGCGGAAGCGTGATGTCTACTTTAACCACGTGTACGTTCGGTAGAAACCACTCTCTGCTATCCAGTTCATTTTCAGCAAGTGCCCCAGTGGCCTAATGGATAAGCCACTGGCCTTCTAAGCCAGGGATTGTGGGTTCGAGTCCCATCTGGGGTGGGTGTATGCGGAGGAAGAGAAATCAGCACGTGACACAGAGTTTGATGGATTGAAGCTTTCCGATTTACTTTTTAGAAATGAAGATTTAACTGGGATAAAAAAGGAGAATTTCATGGGCATGTCTCTGTGCCCCCCGAAATGCATTTTTTTTTACAACTGCTTCTATCAGTTCATATAGTTCATGCTGATCAAACATTTCCACAGTGACTTAAGACACTGACCGCCTAATCCATTTATTGTGAGTTCAAGTATTGTTTTGGGGTACCTGAAAGTGGAGGGATGAAGTGGAAGTGTGCAGGGCAGTTAACCAAGTGATTTAGGGATTGAAACCATCCTCTGCTATCCAGTTTGCTTTGAGCAATGAAGTGCAAACAGAAGAGAAGAGCTGGGCACATAACACAGAGGTTGATGGATCGAAGATATCCAATTCTACTTTTAGAAATGAAGTGTAAACAGGGATTTTTTTTTTACATTTCAGAATTTCATGGGCATGTCTCTGTGCCCTCCGTGATTCTTTTTTTATTACTGCTTCTATCAATTCATATAGGTCATGCTGATCACAGAGAGACACAGTGGCTTAAGACACTGATCTCCTAATCCATGTATTGTGAATTCAAGTATTGTTTTGGGGTACCTGAAAGTGGAGTGATGAAGTGGAAGTGTGCCTGGCAGTTAACCCAGTGATTTATGGATCGAAACCATCCTCTGCTATTCAGTTTTCTTTAGCAATGAAGTGGAAACAGAAATATTAAACCATAATTTCATGGGCATGTCTCAGTGCCCTCCGTGATTATTTTTTGACTGCTTCTGTCAGTTTGTACAGGTCATGCTGATTACAGAAGCGAAGCGGAAGCGTGACGTCTACTTTAACCATGTGTACGTTCGGTAGAAACCACTCTCTGCTATCCAGTTCATTTTCAGCAAGTGCCCCAGTGGCCTAATGGATAAGGCACTGGCCTTCTAAGCCAGGGATTGTGGGTTCGAGTCCCATTTGGGGTGTGGAGGAATGAGGAGGAAGAGAGATCAGCACGTGACACAGAGTTTGATGGATTGAAGCTTTCCGATTCAATTTTTAGAAATGAAGATTTAACTTAAATTTCATGGGCATGTCTCTGTGCCCTCCGTGATTCTTTTTTATTACTGCTTCTATCAATCCATATAGGTCATGCTGATCACAGAGAGACACAGTGGCTTAAGACACTGATCTCCTAATCCATGTATTGTGAATTTAAGTATTGTTCTGGGGTACCTGAAAGTGGAGTGATGAAGTGGAAGTGTGCCTGGCAGTTAACCCAGTGATTTATGGATCAAAACCATCCTCTGCTATTCAGTTTGCTTTAGCAATGAAGTGGAAACAGAAATATTAAACCATAATTTCATGGGCATGTCTCAGTGCCCTCCGTGATAATTTTTTGACTGCTTCTGTCAGTTTGTACAGGTCATGCTGATTACAGAAGCGAAGCGGAAGCGTGATGTCTACTTTAACCACGTGTACGTTCGGTAGAAACCACTCTCTGATATCCAGTTCATTATCAGCAAGTGCCCCAGTGGCCTAATGGATAAGGCACTGGCCTTCTAAGCCAGGGATTGTGGGTTTGAGTCCCATCTGGGGTGCGGAGGAATGCGGAGGAAGAGAGATCAGCACGTGACATAGAGTTTGATGGATTGAAGCTTTCCGATTCAATTTTTAGAAATGAAGATTTAACTGGGATAAAAAAGGAGAATTTCATGGGCATGTCTCTGTGCCCTCCGAAATGCATTTTTTTTTACAACTGCTTCTATCAGTTCATATAGGTCATGCTGATCACACATTTCCACAGTGACTTAAGACACTGACCGCCTAATCCATTTATTGTGAGCTCAAGTATTGTTTTGGGGTACCTGAAAGTGGAGGGATGAAGTGGAAGTGTGCTGGCAGTTAACCCAGTGATTTATGGATCGAAACCATCCTCTGCTATTCAGTTTGCTTTGAGCAATGAAGTGCAAACAGAAGAGAAGAGCTGGGCACATAACACAGAGGTTGATGGATCGAAGCTATCCAATTCTACTTTTAAAAATGAAGTGTAAACAGGGATTTTTTTTTTACATTGGAGAATTTCATGGGCATGTCTCTGTGCCCTCCGTGATTCTTTTTTTATTACTGCTTCTATCAATCCATATAGGTCATGCTGATCACAGAGAGACACAGTGGCTTAAGACACTGATCTCCTAATCCATGTATTGTGAATTTAAGTATTGTTCTGGGGTACCTGAAAGTGGAGTGATGAAGTGGAAGTGTGCCTGGCAGTTAACCCAGTGATTTATGGATCAAAACCATCCTCTGCTATTCAGTTTGCTTTAGCAATGAAGTGGAAACAGAAATATTAAACCATAATTTCATGGGCATGTCTCAGTGCCCTCCGTGATAATTTTTTGACTGCTTCTGTCAGTTTGTACAGGTCATGCTGATTACAGAAGCGAAGCGGAAGCGTGATGTCTACTTTAACCACGTGTACGTTCGGTAGAAACCACTCTCTGATATCCAGTTCATTATCAGCAAGTGCCCCAGTGGCCTAATGGATAAGGCACTGGCCTTCTAAGCCAGGGATTGTGGGTTTGAGTCCCATCTGGGGTGCGGAGGAATGCGGAGGAAGAGAGATCAGCACGTGACATAGAGTTTGATGGATTGAAGCTTTCCGATTCAATTTTTAGAAATGAAGATTTAACTGGGATAAAAAAGGAGAATTTCATGGGCATGTCTCTGTGCCCTCCGAAATGCATTTTTTTTTACAACTGCTTCTATCAGTTCATATAGGTCATGCTGATCACACATTTCCACAGTGACTTAAGACACTGACCGCCTAATCCATTTATTGTGAGCTCAAGTATTGTTTTGGGGTACCTGAAAGTGGAGGGATGAAGTGGAAGTGTGCCTGGCAGTTAACCCAGTGATTTATGGATCGAAACCATCCTCTGCTATTCAGTTTGCTTTGAGCAATGAAGTGCAAACAGAAGAGAAGAG
The DNA here is from genome assembly GCF_045791955.1 of Oncorhynchus clarkii lewisi. Lineage (NCBI taxonomy): Eukaryota > Metazoa > Chordata > Actinopteri > Salmoniformes > Salmonidae > Oncorhynchus > Oncorhynchus clarkii. Next base: position 48,638,358 of record NC_092167.1, read on the forward strand.
CTGGGCACATAACACAGAGGTTGATGGATCGAAGCTATCCAATTCTACTTTTAAAAATGAAGTGTAAACAGGGATTTTTTTTTTACATTGGAGAATTTCATGGGCATGTCTCTGTGCCCTCCGTGATTCTTTTTTTATTACTGCTTCTATCAATCCATATAGGTCATGCTGATCACAGAGAGACACAGTGGCTTAAGACACTGATCTCCTAATCCATGTATTGTGAATTCAAGTATTGTTTTGGGGTACCTGAAAGTGGAGTGATGAAGTGGAAGTGTGCCTGGCAGTTAACCCAGTGATTTATGGATCGAAACCATCCTCTGCTATTCAGTTTGCTTTAGCAATGAAGTGGAAACAGAAATATTAAACCATAATTTCATGGGCATGTCTCAGTGCCCTCCGTGATTATTTTTTGACTGCTTCTGTCAGTTTGTACAGGTCATGCTGATTACAGAAGCGAAGCGGAAGCGTGACGTCTACTTTAACCATGTGTACGTTCGGTTGAAACCACTCTCTGCTATCCAGGTTATTTTCAGCAAGTGCCCCAGTGGCCTAATGGATAAGGCACTGGCCTTCTAAGCCAGGGATTGTGGGTTCGAGTCCCATCTGGGGTGTGGAGGAATGCGGAGGAAGAGAGATCAGCACGTGACACAGAGTTTGATGGATTGATGCTTTCCGATTCAATTTTTAGAAATGAACATTTAACTTAAATTTCATGGGCATGTCTCTGTGCCCTCCGTGATTCTTTTTTATTACTGCTTCTATCAATCCATATAGGTCATGCTGATCACAGAGAGACACAGTGGCTTAAGACACTGATCTCCTAATCCATGTATTGTGAATTTAAGTATTGTTCTGGGGTACCTGAAAGTGGAGTGATGAAGTGGAAGTGTGCCTGGCAGTTAACCCAGTGATTTATGGATCAAAACCATCCTCTGCTATTCAGTTTGCTTTAGCAATGAAGTGGAAACAGAAATATTAAACCATAATTTCATGGGCATGTCTCAGTGCCCTCCGTGATAATTTTTTGACTGCTTCTGTCAGTTTGTACAGGTCATGCTGATTACAGAAGCGAAGCGGAAGCGTGATGTCTACTTTAACCACGTGTACGTTCGGTAGAAACCACTCTCTGATATCCAGTTCATTATCAGCAAGTGCCCCAGTGGCCTAATGGATAAGGCACTGGCCTTCTAAGCCAGGGATTGTGGGTTTGAGTCCCATCTGGGGTGCGGAGGAATGCGGAGGAAGAGAGATCAGCACGTGACATAGAGTTTGATGGATTGAAGCTTTCCGATTCAATTTTTAGAAATGAAGATTTAACTGGGATAAAAAAGGAGAATTTCATGGGCATGTCTCTGTGCCCTCCGAAATGCATTTTTTTTTACAACTGCTTCTATCAGTTCATATAGGTCATGCTGATCACACATTTCCACAGTGACTTAAGACACTGACCGCCTAATCCATTTATTGTGAGCTCAAGTATTGTTTTGGGGTACCTGAAAGTGGAGGGATGAAGTGGAAGTGTGCCTGGCAGTTAACCCAGTGATTTATGGATCGAAACCATCCTCTGCTATTCAGTTTGCTTTGAGCAATGAAGTGCAAACAGAAGAGAAGAGCTGGGCACATAACACAGAGGTTGATGGATCGAAGCTATCCAATTCTACTTTTAAAAATGAAGTGTAAACAGGGATTTTTTTTTTACATTGGAGAATTTCATGGGCATGTCTCTGTGCCCTCCGTGATTCTTTTTTTATTACTGCTTCTATCAATCCATATAGGTCATGCTGATCACAGAGAGACACAGTGGCTTAAGACACTGATCTCCTAATCCATGTATTGTGAATTTAAGTATTGTTCTGGGGTACCTGAAAGTGGAGTGATGAAGTGGAAGTGTGCCTGGCAGTTAACCCAGTGATTTATGGATCAAAACCATCCTCTGCTATTCAGTTTGCTTTAGCAATGAAGTGGAAACAGAAATATTAAACCATAATTTCATGGGCATGTCTCAGTGCCCTCCGTGATAATTTTTTGACTGCTTCTGTCAGTTTGTACAGGTCATGCTGATTACAGAAGCGAAGCGGAAGCGTGATGTCTACTTTAACCACGTGTACGTTCGGTAGAAACCACTCTCTGATATCCAGTTCATTATCAGCAAGTGCCCCAGTGGCCTAATGGATAAGGCACTGGCCTTCTAAGCCAGGGATTGTGGGTTTGAGTCCCATCTGGGGTGCGGAGGAATGCGGAGGAAGAGAGATCAGCACGTGACATAGAGTTTGATGGATTGAAGCTTTCCGATTCAATTTTTAGAAATGAAGATTTAACTGGGATAAAAAAGGAGAATTTCATGGGCATGTCTCTGTGCCCTCCGAAATGCATTTTTTTTTACAACTGCTTCTATCAGTTCATATAGGTCATGCTGATCACACATTTCCACAGTGACTTAAGACACTGACCGCCTAATCCATTTATTGTGAGCTCAAGTATTGTTTTGGGGTACCTGAAAGTGGAGGGATGAAGTGGAAGTGTGCCTGGCAGTTAACCCAGTGATTTATGGATCGAAACCTTCCTCTGCTATTCAGTTTGCTTTGAGCAATGAAGTGCAAACAGAAGAGAAGAGCTGGGCACATAACACAGAGGTTGATGGATCGAAGCTATCCAATTCTACTTTTAAAAATGAAGTGTAAACAGGGATTTTTTTTTTACATTGGAGAATTTCATGGGCATGTCTCTGTGCCCTCCGTGATTCTTTTTTTATTACTGCTTCTATCAATCCATATAGGTCATGCTGATCACAGAGAGACACAGTGGCTTAAGACACTGATCTCCTAATCCATGTATTGTGAATTCAAGTATTGTTTTGGGGTACCTGAAAGTGGAGTGATGAAGTGGAAGTGTGCCTGGCAGTTAACCCAGTGATTTATGGATCGAAACCATCCTCTGCTATTCAGTTTGCTTTAGCAATGAAGTGGAAACAGAAATATTAAACCATAATTTCATGGGCATGTCTCAGTGCCCTCCGTGATTATTTTTTGACTGCTTCTGTCAGTTTGTACAGGTCATGCTGATTACAGAAGCGAAGCGGAAGCGTGACGTCTACTTTAACCATGTGTACGTTCGGTTGAAACCACTCTCTGCTATCCAGGTTATTTTCAGCAAGTGCCCCAGTGGCCTAATGGATAAGGCACTGGCCTTCTAAGCCAGGGATTGTGGGTTCGAGTCCCATCTGGGGTGTGGAGGAATGCGGAGGAAGAGAGATCAGCACGTGACACAGAGTTTGATGGATTGATTCTTTCCGATTCAATTTTTAGAAATGAAGATTTAACTTAAATTTCATGGGCATGTCTCTGTGCCCTCCGTGATTCTTTTTTATTACTGCTTCTATCAATCCATATAGGTCATGCTGATCACAGAGAGACACAGTGGCTTAAGACACTGATCTCCTAATCCATGTATTGTGAATTTAAGTATTGTTCTGGGGTACCTGAAAGTGGAGTGATGAAGTGGAAGTGTGCCTGGCAGTTAACCCAGTGATTTATGGATCAAAACCATCCTCTGCTATTCAGTTTGCTTTAGCAATGAAGTGGAAACAGAAATATTAAACCATAATTTCATGGGCATGTCTCAGTGCCCTCCGTGATAATTTTTTGACTGCTTCTGTCAGTTTGTACAGGTCATGCTGATTACAGAAGCGAAGCGGAAGCGTGATGTCTACTTTAACCACGTGTACGTTCGGTAGAAACCACTCTCTGATATCCAGTTCATTATCAGCAAGTGCCCCAGTGGCCTAATGGATAAGGCACTGGCCTTCTAAGCCAGGGATTGTGGGTTTGAGTCCCATCTGGGGTGCGGAGGAATGCGGAGGAAGAGAGATCAGCACGTGACATAGAGTTTGATGGATTGAAGCTTTCCGATTCAATTTTTAGAAATGAAGATTTAACTGGGATAAAAAAGGAGAATTTCATGGGCATGTCTCTGTGCCCTCCGAAATGCATTTTTTTTTACAACTGCTTCTATCAGTTCATATAGGTCATGCTGATCACACATTTCCACAGTGACTTAAGACACTGACCGCCTAATCCATTTATTGTGAGCTCAAGTATTGTTTTGGGGTACCTGAAAGTGGAGGGATGAAGTGGAAGTGTGCCTGGCAGTTAACCCAGTGATTTATGGATCGAAACCATCCTCTGCTATTCAGTTTGCTTTGAGCAATGAAGTGCAAACAGAAGAGAAGAGCTGGGCACATAACACAGAGGTTGATGGATCGAAGCTATCCAATTCTACTTTTAAAAATGAAGTGTAAACAGGGATTTTTTTTTTACATTGGAGAATTTCATGGGCATGTCTCTGTGCCCTCCGTGATTCTTTTTTTATTACTGCTTCTATCAATCCATATAGGTCATGCTGATCACAGAGAGACACAGTGGCTTAAGACACTGATCTCCTAATCCATGTATTGTGAATTCAAGTATTGTTTTGGGGTACCTGAAAGTGGAGTGATGAAGTGGAAGTGTGCCTGGCAGTTAACCCAGTGATTTATGGATCGAAACCATCCTCTGCTATTCAGTTTGCTTTAGCAATGAAGTGGAAACAGAAATATTAAACCATAATTTCATGGGCATGTCTCAGTGCCCTCCGTGATTATTTTTTGACTGCTTCTGTCAGTTTGTACAGGTCATGCTGATTACAGAAGCGAAGCGGAAGCGTGACGTCTACTTTAACCATGTGTACGTTCGGTTGAAACCACTCTCTGCTATCCAGGTTATTTTCAGCAAGTGCCCCAGTGGCCTAATGGATAAGGCACTGGCCTTCTAAGCCAGGGATTGTGGGTTCGAGTCCCATCTGGGGTGTGGATGAATGCGGAGGAAGAGAGATCAGCACGTGACACAGAGTTTGATGGATTGATGCTTTCCGATTCAATTTTTAGAAATGAAGATTTAACTTAAATTTCATGGGCATGTCTCTGTGCCCTCCGTGATTCTTTTTTATTACTGCTTCTATCAATCCATATAGGTCATGCTGATCACAGAGAGACACAGTGGCTTAAGACACTGATCTCCTAATCCATGTATTGTGAATTTAAGTATTGTTCTGGGGTACCTGAAAGTGGAGTGATGAAGTGGAAGTGTGCCTGGCAGTTAACCCAGTGATTTATGGATCAAAACCATCCTCTGCTATTCAGTTTGCTTTAGCAATGAAGTGGAAACAGAAATATTAAACCATAATTTCATGGGCATGTCTCAGTGCCCTCCGTGATAATTTTTTGACTGCTTCTGTCAGTTTGTACAGGTCATGCTGATTACAGAAGCGAAGCGGAAGCGTGACGTCTACTTTAACCACGTGTACGTTCGGTAGAAACCACTCTCTGATATCCAGTTCATTATCAGCAAGTGCCCCAGTGGCCTAATGGATAAGGCACTGGCCTTCTAAGCCAGGTATTGTGGGTTTGAGTCCCATCTGGGGTGGGTGTATGCGGAGGAAGAGAAATCAGCACGTGACACAGAGTTTGATGGATTGAAGCTTTCCGATTTACTTTTTAGAAATGAAGATTTAACTGGGATAAAAAAGGAGAATTTCATGGGCATGTCTCTGTGCCCTCCGAAATGCAATTTTTTTTTACAACTGCTTCTATCAGTTCATATAGGTCATGCTGATCACACATTTCCACAGTGACTTAAGACACTGACCGCCTAATCCATTTATTGTGAGTTCAAGTATTGTTTTGGGGTACCTGAAAGTGGAGGGATGAAGTGGAAGTGTGCAGGGCAGTTAACCAAGTGATTTAGGGATCGAAACCATCCTCTGCTATCCAGTTTGCTTTGAGCAATGAAGTGCAAACAGAAGAGAAGAGCTGGGCACATAACACAGAGGTTGATGGATCGAAGATATCCAATTCTACTTTTAGAAATGAAGTGTAAACAGGGATTTTTTTTTTACATTTGAGAATTTCATGGGCATGTCTCTGTGCCCTCCGTGATTCTTTTTTTATTACTGCTTCTATCAATCCATATAGGTCATGCTGATCACAGAGAGACACAGTGGCTTAAGACACTGATCTCCTAATCCATGTATTGTGAATTCAAGTATTGTTTTGGGGTACCTGAAGGGTGGAGTGATGAAGTGGAAGTGTGCCTGGCAGTTAACCCAGTGATTTATGGATCGAAACCATCCTCTGCTATTCAGTTTGCTTTAGCAATGAAGTGGAAACAGAAATATTAAACCATAATTTCATGGGCATGTCTCAGTGCCCTCCGTGAATTTTTTTTGACTGCTTCTGTCAGTTTGTACAGGTCATGCTGATTACAGAAGCGAAGCGGAAGCGTGATGTCTACTTTAACCACGTGTACGTTCGGTAGAAACCACTCTCTGCTATCCAGTTCATTTTCAGCAAGTGCCCCAGTGGCCTAATGGATAAGCCACTGGCCTTCTAAGCCAGGGATTGTGGGTTCGAGTCCCATCTGGGGTGGGTGTATGCGGAGGAAGAGAAATCAGCACGTGACACAGAGTTTGATGGATTGAAGCTTTCCGATTTACTTTTTAGAAATGAAGATTTAACTGGGATAAAAAAGGAGAATTTCATGGGCATGTCTCTGTGCCCCCCGAAATGCATTTTTTTTTACAACTGCTTCTATCAGTTCATATAGTTCATGCTGATCAAACATTTCCACAGTGACTTAAGACACTGACCGCCTAATCCATTTATTGTGAGTTCAAGTATTGTTTTGGGGTACCTGAAAGTGGAGGGATGAAGTGGAAGTGTGCAGGGCAGTTAACCAAGTGATTTAGGGATCGAAACCATCCTCTGCTATCCAGTTTGCTTTGAGCAATGAAGTGCAAACAGAAGAGAAGAGCTGGGCACATAACACAGAGGTTGATGGATCGAAGATATCCAATTCTACTTTTAGAAATGAAGTGTAAACAGGGATTTTTTTTTTACATTTCAGAATTTCATGGGCATGTCTCTGTGCCCTCCGTGATTCTTTTTTTATTACTGCTTCTATCAATTCATATAGGTCATGCTGATCACAGAGAGACACAGTGGCTTAAGACACTGATCTCCTAATCCATGTATTGTGAATTCAAGTATTGTTTTGGGGTACCTGAAAGTGGAGTGATGAAGTGGAAGTGTGCCTGGCAGTTAACCCAGTGATTTATGGATCGAAACCATCCTCTGCTATTCAGTTTGCTTTAGCAATGAAGTGGAAACTGAAGTGAAAATGTTTTGACTGCTTCTGTCAGTTTGTACAGGTCATGCTGATTACAGAAGCGAAGCGGAAGCGTGATGTCTACTTTAACCACGTGTACGTTCGGTAGAAACCACTCTCTGCTATCCAGCTCATTTTCAGCAAGTGTCCCAGTGGCCTAATGGATAAGGCACTGGCCTTCTAAGCCAGGGATTGTGGGTTCGAGTCCCATCTGGGGTGGGTGTATGCGGAGGAAGAGAGATCAGCACGTGACACAGAGTTTGATGGATTGAAGCTTTCCGATTTACTTTTTAGAAATGAAGATTTAACTGGGATAAAAAAGGAGAATTTCATGGGCATGTCTCTGTGCCCTCCGAAATGCAATTTTTTTTTACAACTGCTTCTATCAGTTCACATAGGTCATGCTGATCACACATTTCCACAGTGACTTAAGACACTGACCGCCTAATCCATTTATTGTGAGTTCAAGTATTGTTTTGGGGTACCTGAAAGTGGAGGGATGAAGTGGAAGTGTGCAGGGCAGTTAACCAAGTGATTTAGGGATCGAAACCATCCTCTGCTATCCAGTTTGCTTTGAGCAATGAAGTGCAAACAGAAGAGAAGAGCTGGGCACATAACACAGAGGTTGATGGATCGAAGATATCCAATTCTACTTTTAGAAATGAAGTGTAAACAGGGATTTTTTTTTTACATTTCAGAATTTCATGGGCATGTCTCTGTGCCCTCCGTGATTCTTTTTTTATTACTGCTTCTATCAATCCATATAGGTCATGCTGATCACAGAGAGACACAGTGGCTTAAGACACTGATCTCCTAATCCATGTATTGTGAATTCAAGTATTGTTTTGGGGTACCTGAAGGGTGGAGTGATGAAGTGGAAGTGTGCCTGGCAGTTAACCCAGTGATTTATGGATCGAAACCATCCTCTGCTATTCAGTTTGCTTTAGCAATGAAGTGGAAACAGAAATATTAAACCATAATTTCATGGGCATGTCTCAGTGCCCTCCGTGAATTTTTTTTGACTGCTTCTGTCAGTTTGTACAGGTCATGCTGATTACAGAAGCGAAGCGGAAGCGTGATGTCTACTTTAACCACGTGTACGTTCGGTAGAAACCACTCTCTGCTATCCAGTTCATTTTCAGCAAGTGCCCCAGTGGCCTAATGGATAAGCCACTGGCCTTCTAAGCCAGGGATTGTGGGTTCGAGTCCCATCTGGGGTGGGTGTATGCGGAGGAAGAGGAATCAGCACGTGACACAGAGTTTGATGGATTGAAGCTTTCCGATTTACTTTTTAGAAATGAAGATTTAACTGGGATAAAAAAGGAGAATTTCATGGGCATGTCTCTGTGCCCCCCGAAATGCATTTTTTTTTACAACTGCTTCTATCAGTTCATATAGTTCATGCTGATCAAACATTTCCACAGTGACTTAAGACACTGACCGCCTAATCCATTTATTGTGAGTTCAAGTATTGTTTTGGGGTACCTGAAAGTGGAGGGATGAAGTGGAAGTGTGCAGGGCAGTTAACCAAGTGATTTAGGGATCGAAACCATCCTCTGCTATCCAGTTTGCTTTGAGCAATGAAGTGCAAACAGAAGAGAAGAGCTGGGCACATAACACAGAGGTTGATGGATCGAAGATATCCAATTCTACTTTTAGAAATGAAGTGTAAACAGGGATTTTTTTTTTACATTTCAGAATTTCATGGGCATGTCTCTGTGCCCTCCGTGATTCTTTTTTTATTACTGCTTCTATCAATTCATATAGGTCATGCTGATCACAGAGAGACACAGTGGCTTAAGACACTGATCTCCTAATCCATGTATTGTGAATTCAAGTATTGTTTTGGGGTACCTGAAAGTGGAGTGATGAAGTGGAAGTGTGCCTGGCAGTTAACCCAGTGATTTATGGATCGAAACCATCCTCTGCTATTCAGTTTGCTTTAGCAATGAAGTGGAAACTGAAGTGAAAATGTTTTGACTGCTTCTGTCAGTTTGTACAGGTCATGCTGATTACAGAAGCGAAGCGGAAGCGTGATGTCTACTTTAACCACGTGTACGTTCGGTAGAAACCACTCTCTGCTATCCAGCTCATTTTCAGCAAGTGCCCCAGTGGCCTAATGGATAAGGCACTGGCCTTCTAAGCCAGGGATTGTGGGTTCGAGTCCCATCTGGGGTGGGTGTATGCGGAGGAAGAGAGATCAGCACGTGACACAGAGTTTGATGGATTGAAGCTTTCCGATTTACTTTTTAGAAATGAAGATTTAACTGGGATAAAAAAGGAGAATTTCATGGGCATGTCTCTGTGCCCTCCGAAATGCAATTTTTTTTTACAACTGCTTCTATCAGTTCACATAGGTCATGCTGATCACACATTTCCACAGTGACTTAAGACACTGACCGCCTAATCCATTTATTGTGAGTTCAAGTATTGTTTTGGGGTACCTGAAAGTGGAGGGATGAAGTGGAAGTGTGCAGGGCAGTTAACCAAGTGATTTAGGGATCGAAACCATCCTCTGCTATCCAGTTTGCTTTGAGCAATGAAGTGCAAACAGAAGAGAAGAGCTGGGCACATAACACAGAGGTTGATGGATCGAAGATATCCAATTCTACTTTTAGAAATGAAGTGTAAACAGGGATTTTTTTTTTACATTTCAGAATTTCATGGGCATGTCTCTGTGCCCTCCGTGATTCTTTTTTTATTACTGCTTCTATCAATCCATATAGGTCATGCTGATCACAGAGAGACACAGTGGCTTAAGACACTGATCTCCTAATCCATGTATTGTGAATTCAAGTATTGTTTTGGGGTACCTGAAGGGTGGAGTGATGAAGTGGAAGTGTGCCTGGCAGTTAACCCAGTGATTTATGGATCGAAACCATCCTCTGCTATTCAGTTTGCTTTAGCAATGAAGTGGAAACAGAAATATTAAACCATAATTTCATGGGCATGTCTCAGTACCCTCCGTGATTATTTTTTGACTGCTTCTGTCAGTTTGTACAGGTCATGCTGGTTACAGAAGCGAAGCGAAAGCGTGATGTCTACTTTAACCACGTGTACGTTCGGTTGAAATCACTCTCTGCTATCCAGTTCATTATCAGCAAGTGCCCCAGTGGCCTAATGGATAAGGCACTGGCCTTCTAAACCAGGGATTGTGGGTTCGAGTCCCGTCTGGGGTGGGTGTATGCGGAGGAAGAGAAATCAGCACGTGACACAGAGTTTGATGGATTGAAGCTTTCCAATTTACTTTTTAGAAATGAAGATTTAACTGGGATAAAAAAGGAGAATTTCATGGGCATGTCTCTGTGCCCTCCGAAATGCAATTTTTTTTTACAACTGCTTCTATCAGTTCACATAGGTCATGCTGATCACACATTTCCACAGTGACTTAAGACACTGACCGCCTAATCCATTTATTGTGAGTTCAAGTATTGTTTTGGGGTACCTGAAAGTGGAGGGATGAAGTGGAAGTGTGCAGGGCAGTTAACCAAGTGATTTAGGGATCGAAACCATCCTCTGCTATCCAGTTTGCTTTGAGCAATGAAGTGCAAACAGAAGAGAAGAGCTGGGCACATAACACAGAGGTTGATGGATCGAAGCTATCCAATTCTACTTTTAGAAATGAAGTGTAAACAGGGATTTTTTTTACATTTCAGAATTTCATGGGCATGTCTCTGTGCCCTCCGTGATTCTTTTTTTATTACTGCTTCTATCAATCCATATAGGTCATGCTGATCACAGAGAGACACAGTGGCTTAAGACACTGATCTCCTAATCCATGTATTGTGAATTCAAGTATTGTTTTGGGGTACCTGAAAGTGGAGTGATGAAGTGGAAGTGTGCCTGGCAGTTAACCCAGTGATTTATGGATCGAAACCATCCTCTGCTATTCAGTTTGCTTTAGCAATGAAGTGGAAACAGAAATATTAAACCATAATTTCATGGGCATGTCTCAGTACCCTACGTGATTATTTTTTGACTGCTTCTGTCAGTTTGTACAGGTCATGCTGGTTACAGAAGCGAAGCGAAAGCGTGATGTCTACTTTAACCACGTGTACGTTCGGTAGAAACCACTCTCTGCTATCCAGTTCATTTTCAGCAAGTGCCCCAGTGGCCTAATGGATAAGGCACTGGCCTTCTAAGCCAGGGATTGTGGGTTCGAGTCCCATCTGGGGTGGGTGTATGCGGAGGAAGAGAAATCAGCACGTGACACAGAGTTTGATGGATTGAAGCATTCCGATTTACTTTTTAGAAATGAAGATTTAACTGGGATAAAAAAGGAGAATTGTGGAAATGTGTGATCAGCATGACCTATATGAACTGTCTCTGTGCCCTCCGAAATGCATTTTTTTTTTACAACTGCTTCTATCAGTTCATATAGGTCATGCTGATCACACATTTCCACAGGGACTTAAGACACTGACCGCCTAATCCATCTATTCAGTTTGCTTTGAGCAATGAAGTGCAAACAGAAGAGAAGAGCTGGGCACATAACACAGAGGTTGATGGATCGAAGCTATCCAATTCTACTTTTAGAAATGAAGTGTAAACAGGGATTTTTTTTACATTTCAGAATTTCATGGGCATGTCTCTGTGCCCTCCGTGATTCTTTTTTTATTACTGCTTCTATCAATCCATATAGGTCATGCTGATCACAGAGAGACACAGTGGCTTAAGACACTGATCTCCTAATCCATGTATTGTGAATTCAAGTATTGTTTTGGGGTACCTGAAAGTGGAGTGATGAAGTGGAAGTGTGCCTGGCAGTTAACCCAGTGATTTATGGATCGAAACCATCCTCTGCTATTCAGTTTGCTTTAGCAATGAAGTGGAAACAGAAATATTAAACCATAATTTCATGGGCATGTCTCAGTACCCTACGTGATTATTTTTTGACTGCTTCTGTCAGTTTGTACAGGTCATGCTGGTTACAGAAGCGAAGCGAAAGCGTGATGTCTACTTTAACCACGTGTACGTTCGGTAGAAACCACTCTCTGCTATCCAGTTCATTTTCAGCAAGTGCCCCAGTGGCCTAATGGATAAGGCACTGGCCTTCTAAGCCAGGGATTGTGGGTTCGAGTCCCATCTGGGGTGGGTGTATGCGGAGGAAGAGAAATCAGCACGTGACACAGAGTTTGATGGATTAAAGCTTTCCGATTTACTTTTTAGAAATGAAGATTTAACTGGGATAAAAAAGGAGAATTTCATGGGCATGTCTCTGTGCCCTCCGAAATGCATTTTTTTTTTACAACTGCTTCTATCAGTTCATATAGGTCATGCTGATCACACATTTCCACAGTGACTTAAGACACTGACCGCCTAATCCATCTATTCAGTTTGCTTTGAGCAATGAAGTGCAAACAGAAGAGAAGAGCTGGGCACATAACACAGAGGTTGATGGATCGAAGCTATCCAATTCTACTTTTAGAAATGAAGTGTAAACAGGGATTTTTTTTTTACATTTCAGAATTTCATGGGCATGTCTCTGTGCCCTCCGTGATTCTTTTTTTATTACTGCTTCTATCAATCCATATAGGTCATGCTGATCACAGAGAGACACAGTGGCTTAAGACACTGATCTCCTAATCCATGTATTGTGAATTCAAGTATTGTTTTGGGGTACCTGAAAGTGGAGTGATGAAGTGGAAGTGTGCCTGGCAGTTAACCCAGTGATTTATGGATCGAAACCATCCTCTGCTATTCAGTTTGCTTTAGCAATGAAGTGGAAACAGAAATATTAAACCATAATTTCATGGGCATGTCTCAGTGCCCTCCGTGATTATTTTTTGACTGCTTCTGTCAGTTTGTACAGGTCATGCTGTTTACAGAAGCGAAGCGAAAGCGTGATGTCTACTTTAACCACGTGTACGTTCGGTTGAAACCACTCTCTGCTATCCAGTTCATTATCAGCAAGTGCCCCAGTGGCCTAATGGATAAGGCACTGGCCTTCTAAGCCAGGGATTGTGGGTTCGAGTCCCATGTGGGGTGGGTGTACGCGGAGGAAGAGAGATCAGCACGTGACACATATTTTGATGGATTGAAGCTTTCCGATTTACTTTTTAGAAATGAAGATTTAACTGGGATAAAAAAGGAGAATTTCATGGGCATGTCTCTGTGCCCTCTGAAATGCAATTTTTTTTTACAACTGCTTCTATCAGTTCATATAGGTCATGCTGATCACACATTTCCACAGTGACTTAAGACACTGACCGCCTAATCCATTTATTGTGAGTTCAAGTATTGTTTTGGGGTACCTGAAAGTGGAGGGATGAAGTGGAAGTGTGCAGGGCAGTTAACCAAGTGATTTAGGGATCGAAACCATCCTCTGCTATCCAGTTTGCTTTGAGCAATGAAGTGCAAACAGAAGAGAAGAGCTGGGCACATAACACAGAGGTTGATGGATCGAAGCTATTTTTTTTTTACATTGGAGAATTTCATGGGCATGTCTCTGTGCCCTCCGTGATTCTTTTTTTATTACTGCTTCTATCAATCCATATAGGTCATGCTGATCACAGAGAGACACAGTGGCTTAAGACACTGATCTCCTAATCCATGTATTGTGAATTCAAGTATTGTTTGGGTGTATGCGGAGGAAGAGAAATCAGCACGTGACACAGAGTTTGATGGATTGAAGCATTCCGATTTACTTTTTAGAAATGAAGATTTAACTGGGATAAAAAAGGAGAATTTCATGGGCATGTCTCTGTGCCCTCCGAAATGCATTTTTTTTTTACAACTGCTTCTATCAGTTCATATAGGTCATGCTGATCACACATTTCCACAGGGACTTAAGACACTGACCGCCTAATCCATCTATTCAGTTTGCTTTGAGCAATGAAGTGCAAACAGAAGAGAAGAGCTGGGCACATAACACAGAGGTTGATGGATCGAAGATATCCAATTCTACTTTTAGAAATGAAGTGTAAACAGGGATTTTTTTTTTACATTGGAGAATTTCATGGGCATGTCTCTGTGCCCTCCGTGATTCTTTTTTTATTACTGCTTCTATCAATCCATATAGGTCATGCTGATCACAGAGAGACACAGTGGCTTAAGACACTGATCTCCTAATCCATGTATTGTGAATTCAAGTATTGTTTTGGGGTACCTGAAAGTGGAGTGATGAAGTGGAAGTGTGCCTGGCAGTTAACCCAGTGATTTATGGATCGAAACCATCCTCTGCTATTCAGTTTGCTTTAGCAATGAAGTGGAAACAGAAATATTAAACCATAATTTCATGGGCATGTCTCAGTACCCTACGTGATTATTTTTTGACTGCTTCTGTCAGTTTGTACAGGTCATGCTGGTTACAGAAGCGAAGCGAAAGCGTGATGTCTACTTTAACCACGTGTACGTTCGGTAGAAACCACTCTCTGCTATCCAGTTCATTTTCAGCAAGTGCCCCAGTGGCCTAATGGATAAGGCACTGGCCTTCTAAGCCAGGGATTGTGGGTTCGAGTCCCATCTGGGGTGGGTGTATGCGGAGGAAGAGAAATCAGCACGTGACACAGAGTTTGATGGATTAAAGCTTTCCGATTTACTTTTTAGAAATGAAGATTTAACTGGGATAAAAAAGGAGAATTTCATGGGCATGTCTCTGTGCCCTCCGAAATGCATTTTTTTTTACAACTGCTTCTATCAGTTCATATAGGTCATGCTGATCACACATTTCCACAGTGACTTAAGACACTGACCGCCTAATCCATCTATTCAGTTTGCTTTGAGCAATGAAGTGCAAACAGAAGAGAAGAGCTGGGCACATAACACAGAGGTTGATGGATCGAAGCTATCCAATTCTACTTTTAGAAATGAAGTGTAAACAGGGATTTTTTTTTTACATTTCAGAATTTCATGGGCATGTCTCTGTGCCCTCCGTGATTCTTTTTTTATTACTGCTTCTATCAATCCATATAGGTCATGCTGATCACAGAGAGACACAGTGGCTTAAGACACTGATCTCCTAATCCATGTATTGTGAATTCAAGTATTGTTTTGGGGTACCTGAAAGTGGAGTGATGAAGTGGAAGTGTGCCTGGCAGTTAACCCAGTGATTTATGGATCGAAACCATCCTCTGCTATTCAGTTTGCTTTAGCAATGAAGTGGAAACAGAAATATTAAACCATAATTTCATGGGCATGTCTCAGTGCCCTCCGTGATTATTTTTTGACTGCTTCTGTCAGTTTGTACAGGTCATGCTGTTTACAGAAGCGAAGCGAAAGCGTGATGTCTACTTTAACCACGTGTACGTTCGGTTGAAACCACTCTCTGCTATCCAGTTCATTATCAGCAAGTGCCCCAGTGGCCTAATGGATAAGGCACTGGCCTTCTAAGCCAGGGATTGTGGGTTCGAGTCCCATGTGGGGTGGGTGTACGCGGAGGAAGAGAGATCAGCACGTGACACATATTTTGATGGATTGAAGCTTTCCGATTTACTTTTTAGAAATGAAGATTTAACTGGGATAAAAAAGGAGAATTTCATGGGCATGTCTCTGTGCCCTCTGAAATGCAATTTTTTTTTACAACTGCTTCTATCAGTTCATATAGGTCATGCTGATCACACATTTCCACAGTGACTTAAGACACTGACCGCCTAATCCATTTATTGTGAGTTCAAGTATTGTTTTGGGGTACCTGAAAGTGGAGGGATGAAGTGGAAGTGTGCAGGGCAGTTAACCAAGTGATTTAGGGATCGAAACCATCCTCTGCTATCCAGTTTGCTTTGAGCAATGAAGTGCAAACAGAAGAGAAGAGCTGGGCACATAACACAGAGGTTGATGGATCGAAGCTATTTTTTTTTTACATTGGAGAATTTCATGGGCATGTCTCTGTGCCCTCCGTGATTCTTTTTTTATTACTGCTTCTATCAATCCATATAGGTCATGCTGATCACAGAGAGACACAGTGGCTTAAGACACTGATCTCCTAATCCATGTATTGTGAATTCAAGTATTGTTTGGGTGTATGCGGAGGAAGAGAAATCAGCACGTGACACAGAGTTTGATGGATTGAAGCATTCCGATTTACTTTTTAGAAATGAAGATTTAACTGGGATAAAAAAGGAGAATTTCATGGGCATGTCTCTGTGCCCTCCGAAATGCATTTTTTTTTTACAACTGCTTCTATCAGTTCATATAGGTCATGCTGATCACACATTTCCACAGGGACTTAAGACACTGACCGCCTAATCCATCTATTCAGTTTGCTTTGAGCAATGAAGTGCAAACAGAAGAGAAGAGCTGGGCACATAACACAGAGGTTGATGGATCGAAGCTATCCAATTCTACTTTTAGAAATGAAGTGTAAACAGGGATTTTTTTTACATTTCAGAATTTCATGGGCATGTCTCTGTGCCCTCCGTGATTCTTTTTTTATTACTGCTTCTATCAATCCATATAGGTCATGCTGATCACAGAGAGACACAGTGGCTTAAGACACTGATCTCCTAATCCATGTATTGTGAATTCAAGTATTGTTTTGGGGTACCTGAAAGTGGAGTGATGAAGTGGAAGTGTGCCTGGCAGTTAACCCAGTGATTTATGGATCGAAACCATCCTCTGCTATTCAGTTTGCTTTAGCAATGAAGTGGAAACAGAAATATTAAACCATAATTTCATGGGCATGTCTCAGTACCCTACGTGATTATTTTTTGACTGCTTCTGTCAGTTTGTACAGGTCATGCTGGTTACAGAAGCGAAGCGAAAGCGTGATGTCTACTTTAACCACGTGTACGTTCGGTAGAAACCACTCTCTGCTATCCAGTTCATTTTCAGCAAGTGCCCCAGTGGCCTAATGGATAAGGCACTGGCCTTCTAAGCCAGGGATTGTGGGTTCGAGTCCCATCTGGGGTGGGTGTATGCGGAGGAAGAGAAATCAGCACGTGACACAGAGTTTGATGGATTAAAGCTTTCCGATTTACTTTTTAGAAATGAAGATTTAACTGGGATAAAAAAGGAGAATTTCATGGGCATGTCTCTGTGCCCTCCGAAATGCATTTTTTTTTTACAACTGCTTCTATCAGTTCATATAGGTCATGCTGATCACACATTTCCACAGTGACTTAAGACACTGACCGCCTAATCCATCTATTCAGTTTGCTTTGAGCAATGAAGTGCAAACAGAAGAGAAGAGCTGGGCACATAACACAGAGGTTGATGGATCGAAGCTATCCAATTCTACTTTTAGAAATGAAGTGTAAACAGGGATTTTTTTTTTACATTTCAGAATTTCATGGGCATGTCTCTGTGCCCTCCGTGATTCTTTTTTTATTACTGCTTCTATCAATCCATATAGGTCATGCTGATCACAGAGAGACACAGTGGCTTAAGACACTGATCTCCTAATCCATGTATTGTGAATTCAAGTATTGTTTTGGGGTACCTGAAAGTGGAGTGATGAAGTGGAAGTGTGCCTGGCAGTTAACCCAGTGATTTATGGATCGAAACCATCCTCTGCTATTCAGTTTGCTTTAGCAATGAAGTGGAAACAGAAATATTAAACCATAATTTCATGGGCATGTCTCAGTGCCCTCCGTGATTATTTTTTGACTGCTTCTGTCAGTTTGTACAGGTCATGCTGTTTACAGAAGCGAAGCGAAAGCGTGATGTCTACTTTAACCACGTGTACGTTCGGTTGAAACCACTCTCTGCTATCCAGTTCATTATTAGCAAGTGCCCCAGTGGCCTAATGGATAAGGCACTGGCCTTCTAAGCCAGGGATTGTGGGTTCGAGTCCCATCTGGGGTGGATGTATGCGGAGGACGAGAGATCAGCACGTGACACAGAGTTTGATGGATTGAAGATTTCCGATTCAATTTTTAGAAATGAAGATTTAACTGGGATAAAAAAGGAGAATTTCATGGGCATGTCTCTGTGCTCCCCGAAATGCATTTTTTTTTACAACTGCTTCTATCAGTTCATATAGTTCATGCTGATCACACATTTCCACAGTGACTTAAGACACTGACCGCCTAATCCATTTATTGTGAGTTCAAGTATTGTTTTGGGGTACCTGAAAGTGGAGGGATGAAGTGGAAGTGTGCAGGGCAGTTAACCAAGTGATTTAGGGATTGAAACCATCCTCTGCTATCCAGTTTGCTTTGAGCAATGAAGTGCAAACAGAAGAGAAGAGCTGGGCACATAACACAGAGGTTGATGGATCGAAGCTATCCAATTCTACTTTTAGAAATGAAGTGTAAACAGGGATTTTTTTTTTACATTTCAGAATTTCATGGGCATGTCTCTGTGCCCTCCGTGATTCTTTTTTTATTACTGCTTCTATCAATCCATATAGGTCATGCTGATCACAGAGAGACACAGTGGCTTAAGACACTGATCTCCTAATCCATGTATTGTGAATTCAAGTATTGTTTTGGGGTACCTGAAAGTGGAGTGATGAAGTGGTAGTGTGCCTGGCAGTTAACCCAGTGATTTATGGATCGAAACCATCCTCTGCTATTCAGTTTGCTTTAACAATGAAGTGATTTAACTGGGATAAAAAAGGAGAATTTCATGGGCATGTCTCTGTGCCCTCCGAAATGCATTTTTTTTTACAACTGCTTCTATCAGTTCATATAGGTCATGCTGATCACACATTTCCACAGTGACTTAAGACACTGACCGCCTAATCCATTTATTGTGAGTTCAAGTATTGTTTTGGGGTACCTGAAAGTGGAGGGATGAAGTGGAAGTGTGCAGGGCAGTTAACCAAGTGATTTAGGGATCGAAACCATCCTCTGCTATCCAGTTTGCTTTGAGCAATGAAGTGCAAACAGAAGAGAAGAGCTGGGCACATAACACAGAGGTTGATGGATCGAAGATATCCAATTCTACTTTTAGAAATGAAGTGTAAACAGGGATTTTTTTTTTACATTTGAGAATTTCATGGGCATGTCTCTGTGCCCTCCGTGATTCTTTTTTTATTACTGCTTCTATCAATCCATATAGGTCATGCTGATCACAGAGAGACACAGTGGCTTAAGACACTGATCTCCTAATCCATGTATTGTGAATTCAAGTATTGTTTTGGGGTACCTGAAAGTGGAGTGATGAAGTGGAAGTGTGCCTGGCAGTTAACCCAGTGATTTATGGATCAAAACCATCCTCTGCTATTCAGTTTGCTTTAGCAATGAAGTGGAAACAGAAATATTAAACCATAATTTCATGGGCATGTCTCAGTGCCCTCCGTGATAATTTTTTGACTGCTTCTGTCAGTTTGTACAGGTCATGCTGATTACAGAAGCGAAGCGGAAGCGTGATGTCTACTTTAACCACGTGTACGTTCGGTAGAAACCACTCTCTGATATCCAGTTCATTATCAGCAAGTGCCCCAGTGGCCTAATGGATAAGGCACTGGCCTTCTAAGCCAGGGATTGTGGGTTCGAGCCCCATCTGGGGTGGGTGTATGTGGAGGAAGAGAGATCAGCACGTGACACAGAGTTTGATGGATTGAAGCTTTCCGATTCAATTTTTAGAAATGAAGATTTAACTGGGATAAAAAAGGAGAATTTCATGGCCATGTCTCTGTGCCCTCCGAAATGCATTTTTTTTTACAACTGCTTCTATCAGTTCATATAGGTCATGCTGATCACACATTTCCACAGTGACTTAAGACACTGACCGCCTAATCCATTTATTGTGAGTTCAAGTATTGTTTTGGGGTACCTGAAAGTGGAGGGATGAAGTGGAAGTGTGCAGGGCAGTTAACCAAGTGATTTAGGGATCGAAACCATCCTCTGCTATCCAGTTTGCTTTGAGCAATGAAGTGCAAACAGAAGAGAAGAGCTGGGCACATAACACAGAGGTTGATGGATCGAAGCTATCCAATTCTACTTTTAGAAATTAAGTGTAAACAGGGATTTTTTTTTTACATTTCAGAATTTCATGGGCATGTCTCTGTGCCCTCCGTGATTCTTTTTTTATTACTGCTTCTATCAATCCATATAGGTCATGCTGATCACAGAGAGACACAGTGGCTTAAGACACTGATCTCCTAATCCATGTATTGTGAATTCATGTTTTGGTTTGGGGTACCTGAAAGTGGAGTGATGAAGTGGAAGTGTGCCTGGCAGTTAACCCAGTGATTTATGGATCGAAACCATCCTCTGCTATTCAGTTTGCTTTAGCAATGAAGTGGAAACAGAAATATTAAACCATAATTTCATGGGCATGTCTCAGTGCCCTCCGTGATAATTTTTTGACTGCTTCTGTCAGTTTGTACAGGTCATGCTGATTACAGAAGCGAAGCGGAAGCGTGATGTCTACTTTAACCACGTGTACGTTCGGTAGAAACCACTCTCTGCTATCCAGTTCATTTTCAGCAAGTGCCCCAGTGGCCTAATGGATAAGGCACTGGCCTTCTAAGCCAGGGATTGTGGGTTCGAGTACCATCTGGGGTGCGGAGGAATGCGGAGGAAGAGAGATCAGCATGTGACATAGAGTTTGATGGATTGAAACTTTCCGATTCAATTTTTAGAAATGAAGATTTAACTGGGATAAAAAAGGAGAATTTCATGGGCATGTCTCTGTGCCCTCCGAAATGCAATTTTTTTTTACAACTGCTTCTATCGGTTCATATAGGTCATGCTGATCACACATTTCCACAGTGACTTAAGACACTGACCGCCTAATCCATTTATTGTGAGTTCAAGTATTGTTTTGGGGTACCTGAAAGTGGAGGGATGAAGTGGAAGTGTGCAGGGCAGTTAACCAAGTGATTTAGGGATCGAAACCATCCTCTGCTATCCAGTTTGCTTTGAGCAATGACGTGCAAACAGAAGAGAAGAGCTGGGCACATAACACAGAGGTTGATGGATCGAAGCTATCCAATTCTACTTTTAGAAATTAAGTGTAAACAGGGATTTTTTTTTTACATTTGAGAATTTCATGGGCATGTCTCTGTGCCCTCCGTGATTCTTTTTTTATTACTGCTTCTATCAATCCATATAGGTCATGCTGATCACAGAGAGACACAGTGGCTTAAGACACTGATCTCCTAATCCATGTATTGTGAATTCAAGTATTGTTTTGTGGTACCTGAAAGTGGAGTGATGAAGTGGAAGTGTGCCTGGCAGTTAACCCAGTGATTTATGGATCGAAACCATCCTCTGCTATTCAGTTTGCTTTAGCAATGAAGTGGAAACAGAAATATTAAACCATAATTTCATGGACATGTCTCAGTGCCCTCCGTGATTATTTTTTGACTGCTTCTGTCAGTTTGTACAGGTCATGCTGGTTACAGAAGCGAAGCGAAAGAGTGATGTCTACTATAACCACGTGTACGTTCAGTTGAAACCACTCTCTGCTATCCAGTTCATTATCAGCAAGTGCCCCAGTGGCCTAATGGATAAGGCACTGGCCTTCTAAGCCGTGGGTTCGAGTCCCATCTGGGCTGGATGTATGCGGAGGACGAGAGATCAGCACGTGACACAGAGTTTGATGGATTGAAGATTTCCGATTCAATTTTTAGAAATGAAGATTTAACTGGGATAAAAAAGGAGAATTTCATGGGCATGTCTCTGTGCCCCCCGAAATGCATTTTTTTTAACAACTGCTTCTATCAGTTCATATAGTTCATGCTGATCACACATTTCCACAGTGACTTAAGACACTGACCGCCTAATCCATTTATTGTGAGTTCAAGTATTGTTTTGGGGTACCTGAAAGTGGAGGGATGAAGTGGAAGTGTGCAGGGCAGTTAACCAAGTGATTTAGGGATCGAAACCATCCTCTGCTATCCAGTTTGCTTTGAGCAATGAAGTGCAAACAGAAGAGAAGAGCTGGGCACATAACACAGAGGTTGATGGATCGAAGCTATCCAATTCTACTTTTAGAAATGAAGTGTAAACAGGGATTTTTTTTTACATTTCAGAATTTCATGGGCATGTCTCTGTGCCCTCCGTGATTCTTTTTTTATTACTGCTTCTATCAATCCATATAGGTCATGCTGATCACAGAGAGACACAGTGGCTTAAGACACTGATCTCCTAATCCATGTATTGTGAATTCAAGTATTGTTTTGGGGTACCTGAAAGTGGAGTGATGAAGTGGAAGTGTGCCTGGCAGTTAACCCAGTGATTTATGGATCGAAACCATCCTCTGCTATTCAGTTTGCTTTAGCAATGAAGTGGAAACAGAAATATTAAACCATAATTTCATGGGCATGTCTCAGTGCCCTCCGTGAGAATTTTTTGACTGCTTCTGTCAGTTTGTACAGGTCATGCTGATTACAGAAGCGAAGCGGAAGCGTGATGTCTACTTTAACCACGTGTACGTTCGGTAGAAACCACTCTCTGCTATCCAGTTCATTTTCAGCAAGTGCCCCAGTGGCCTAATGGATAAGGCACTGGCCTTCTAAGCCAGGGATTGTGGGTTCGAGTCCCATCTGGGGTGGGTGTATGCTGAGGAAGAGAGATCAGCACGTGACACAGAGCTTGATGGATTGAAGCTTTCCAATTTACTTTTTAGAAATGAAGATTTAACTGGGATAAAAAAGGAGAATTTCATGGGCATGTCTCTGTGCCCTCCGAAATGCAATTTTTTTTTTACAACTGCTTCTATCAGTTCATATAGGTCATGCTGATCACACATTTCCACAGTGACTTAAGACACTGACCGCCTAATCCATTTATTGTGAGTTCAAGTATTGTTTTGGGGTACCTGAAAGTGGAGGGATGAAGTGCAAGTGTGCAGGGCAGTTAACCAAGTGATTTAGGGATCGAAACCATCCTCTGCTATCCAGTTTGCTTTGAGCAATGAAGTGCAAACAGAAGAGAAGAGCTGGGCACATAACACAGAGGTTGATGGATCGAAGATATCCAATTCTACTTTTAGAAATGAAGTGTAAACAGGGATTTTTTTTTCACATTTGAGAATTTCATGGGCATGTCTCTGTGCCCTCCGTGATTCTTTTTTTATTACTGCTTCTATCAATCCATATAGGTCATGCTGATCACAGAGAGACACAGTGGCTTAAGACACTGATCTCCTAATCCATGTATTGTGAATTCAAGTATTGTTTTGGGGTACCTGAAAGTGGAGTGATGAAGTGGAAGTGTGCCTGGCAGTTAACCCAGTGATTTATGGATCGAAACCATCCTCTGCTATTCAGTTTGCTTTAACAATGAAGTGATTTAACTGGGATAAAAAAGGAGAATTTCATGGGCATGTCTCTGTGCCCTCCGAAATGCAATTTTTTTTACAACTGCTTCTATCAGTTCATATAGGTCATGCTGATCACACATTTCCACAGTGACTTAAGACACTGACCGCCTAATCCATTTATTGTGAGTTCAAGTATTGTTTTGGGGTACCTGAAAGTGGAGGGATGAAGTGGAAGTGTGCATGGCAGTTAACCAAGTGATTTAGGGATCGAAACCATCCTCTGCTATCCAGTTTGCTTTGAGCAATGAAGTGCAAACAGAAGAGAAGAGCTGGGCACATAACACAGAGGTTGATGGATCGAAGCTATCCAATTCTACTTTTAGAAATGAAGTGTAAACAGGGATTTTTTTTTTACATTTCAGAATTTCATGGGCATGTCTCTGTGCCCTCCGTGATTCTTTTTTTATTACTGCTTCTATCAATCCATATAGGTCATGCTGATCACAGAGAGACACAGTGGCTTAAGACACTGATCTCCTAATCCATGTATTGTGAATTCAAGTATTGTTTTGGGGTACCTGAAAGTGGAGTGATGAAGTGGAAGTGTGCCTGGCAGTTAACCCAGTGATTTATGGATCGAAACCATCCTCTGCTATTCAGTTTGCTTTAGCAATGAAGTGGAAACTGAAGTGAAAATGTTTTGACTGCTTCTGTCAGTTTGTACAGGTCATGCTGATTACAGAAGCGAAGCGGAAGCGTGATGTCTACTTTAACCACGTATACGTTCGGTAGAAACCACTCTCTGCTATCCAGTTCATTTTCAGCAAGTGCCCCAGTGGCCTAATGGATAAGGCACTGGCCTTCTAAGGAAGGGGTTGTGGGTTCGAGTCCCATCTGGGGTATGCGGAGGAAGAGAAATCAGCACGTGACACAGAGTTAGATGGATTGAAGATTTCCGATTCAATTTTTAGAAATGAAGATTTAACTGGGATAAAAAAGGAGAATTTCATTCAAAAAATCTTTATACTCTCTTTGGATAATTCATTCCAATCATTTAAAAGTTAACAGCAGGTATTCTGCATGTAAGTTTAAGTATTTTGATATGTTCTCTGTGCCCTCCGAAATGCAATTTTTTTTTACAACTGCTTCTATCAGTTCATATAGGTCATGCTGATCACACATTTCCACAGTGACTTAAGACACTGACCGCCTAATCCATTTATTGTGAGTTCAAGTATTGTTTTGGGGTACCTGAAAGTGGAGGGATGAAGTGGAAGTGTGCAGGGCAGTTAACCAAGTGATTTAGGGATCGAAACCATCCTCTGCTATCCAGTTTGCTTTGAGCAATGAAGTGCAAACAGAAGAGAAGAGCTGGGCACATAACACAGAGGTTGATGGATCGAAGATATCCAATTCTACTTTTAGAAATGAAGTGTAAACAGGGATTTTTTTTTTACATTTGAGAATTTCATGGGCATGTCTCTGTGCCCTCCGTGATTCTTTTTTTATTACTGCTTCTATCAATCCATATAGGTCATGCTGATCACAGAGAGACACAGTGGCTTAAGACACTGATCTCCTAATCCATGTATTGTGAATTCAAGTATTGTTTTGGGGTACCTGAAGGGTGGAGTGATGAAGTGGAAGTGTGCCTGGCAGTTAACCCAGTGATTTATGGATCGAAACCATCCTCTGCTATTCAGTTTGCTTTAGCAATGAAGTGGAAACAGAAATATTAAACCATAATTTCATGGGCATGTCTCAGTACCCTCCGTGATTATTTTTTGACTGCTTCTGTCAGTTTGTACAGGTCATGCTGGTTACAGAAGCGAAGCGAAAGCGTGATGTCTACTTTAACCACGTGTACGTTCGGTTGAAACCACTCTCTGCTATCCAGTTCATTTTCAGCAAGTGCCCCAGTGGCCTAATGGATAAGGCACTGGCCTTCTAAGCCAGGGATTGTGGGTTCGAGTCCCATCTGGGGTGGGTGTATGCTGAGGAAGAGAGATCAGCACGTGACACAGAGTTTGATGGATTGAAGCTTTCCGATTTACTTTTTAGAAATGAAGATTTAACTGGGATAAAAAAGGAGAATTTCATGGGCATGTCTCTGTGCCCTCCGAAATGCAATTTTTTTTACAACTGCTTCTATCAGTTCATATAGGTCATGCTGATCACACATTTCCACAGTGACTTAAGACACTGACCGCCTAATCCATTTATTGTGAGTTCAAGTATTGTTTTGGGGTACCTGAAAGTGGAGGGATGAAGTGCAAGTGTGCAGGGCAGTTAACCAAGTGATTTAGGGATCGAAACCATCCTCTGCTATCCAGTTTGCTTTGAGCAATGAAGTGCAAACAGAAGAGAAGAGCTGGGCACATAACACAGAGGTTGATGGATCGAAGATATCCAATTCTACTTTTAGAAATGAAGTGTAAACAGGGATTTTTTTTTTACATTTGAGAATTTCATGGGCATGTCTCTGTGCCCTCCGTGATTCTTTTTTTATTACTGCTTCTATCAATCCATATAGGTCATGCTGATCACAGAGAGACACAGTGGCTTAAGACACTGATCTCCTAATCCATGTATTGTGAATTCAAGTATTGTTTTGGGGTACCTGAAAGTGGAGTGATGAAGTGGAAGTGTGCCTGGCAGTTAACCCAGTGATTTATGGATCGAAACCATCCTCTGCTATTCAGTTTGCTTTAGCAATGAAGTGGAAACAGAAATATTAAACCATAATTTCATGGGCATGTCTCAGTACCCTCCGTGATTATTTTTTGACTGCTTCTGTCAGTTTGTACAGGTCATGCTGGTTACAGAAGCGAAGCGAAAGCGTGATGTCTACTTTAACCACGTGTACGTTCGGTTGAAACCACTCTCTGCTATCCAGTTCATTATCAGCAAGTGGCCCAGTGGCCTAATGGATAAGGCACTGGCCTTCTAAGCCGTGGGTTCGAGTCCCATCTGGGATGGATGTATGCGGAGGAAGAGAGATCAGCACGTGACACAGAGTTTGATGGATTGAAGCTTTCCGATTCCATTTTTAGAAATGAAGATTTAACTGGGATAAAAAAGGAGAATTTCATGGGCATGTCTCTGTGCCCTCCGAAATGCAATTTTTTTTACAACTGCTTCTATCAGTTCATATAGGTCATGCTGATCACACATTTCCACAGTGACTTAAGACACTGACCGCCTAATCCATTTATTGTGAGTTCAAGTATTGTTTTGGGGTACCTGAAAGTGGAGGGATGAAGTGGAAGTGTGCAGGGCAGTTAACCAAGTGATTTAGGGATCGAAACCATCCTCTGCTATCCAGTTTGCTTTGAGCAATGAAGTGCAAACAGAAGAGAAGAGCTGGGCACATAACACAGAGGTGGATGGATCGAAGATATCCAATTCTACTTTTAGAAATGAAGTGTAAACAGGGATTTTTTTTTTACATTTGAGAATTTCATGGGCATGTCTCTGTGCCCTCCGTGATTCTTTTTTTATTACTGCTTCTATCAATCCATATAGGTCATGCTGATCACAGAGAGACACAGTGGCTTAAGACACTGATCTCCTAATCCATGTATTGTGAATTCAAGTATTGTTTTGGGGTACCTGAATGGTGGAGTGATGAAGTGGAAGTGTGCCTGGCAGTTAACCCAGTGATTTATGGATCGAAACCATCCTCTGCTATTCAGTTTGCTTTAGCAATGAAGTGGAAACAGAAATATTAAACCATAATTTCATGGGCATGTCTCAGTACCCTCCGTGATTATTTTTTGACTGCTTCTGTCAGTTTGTACAGGTCATGCTGGTTACAGAAGCGAAGCGAAAGCGTGATGTCTACTTTAACCACGTGTACGTTCGGTTGAAACCACTCTCTGCTATCCAGTTCATTATCAGCAAGTGCCCCAGTGGCCTAATGGATAAGGCACTGGCCTTCTAAGCCGTGGGTTCGAGTCCCATCTGGGCTGGATGTATGCGGAGGAAGAGAGATCAGCACGTGACACAGAGTTTGATGGATTGAAGCTTTCCGATTTACTTTTTAGAAATGAATATTTAACTGGGATAAAAAAGGAGAATTTCATGGGCATGTCTCTGTGCCCTCCGAAATGCAATTTTTTTTTACAACTGCTTCTATCAGTTCATATAGGTCATGCTGATCACACATTTCCACAGTGACTTAAGACACTGACCGCCTAATCCATTTATTGTGAGTTCAAGTATTGTTTTGGGGTACCTGAAAGTGGAGGGATGAAGTGGAAGTGTGCAGGGCAGTTAACCAAGTGATTTAGGGATCGAAACCATCCTCTGCTATCCAGTTTGCTTTGAGCAATGAAGTGCAAACAGAAGAGAAGAGCTGGGCACATAACACAGAGGTTGATGGATCGAAGCTATCCAATTATACTTTTAGAAATGAAGTGTAAACAGGGATTTTTTTTTTACATTTGAGAATTTCATGGGCATGTCTCTGTGCCCTCCGTGATTCTTTTTTTATTACTGCTTCTATCAATCCATATAGGTCATGCTGATCACAGAGAGACACAGTGGCTTAAGACACTGATCTCCTAATCCATGTATTGTGAATTCAAGTATTGTTTTGGGGTACCTGAATGGTGGAGTGATGAAGTGGAAGTGTGCCTGGCAGTTAACCCAGTGATTTATGGATCGAAACCATCCTCTGCTATTCAGTTTGCTTTAGCAATGAAGTGGAAACAGAAATATTAAACCATAATTTCATGGGCATGTCTCAGTACCCTCCGTGATTATTTTTTGACTGCTTCTGTCAGTTTGTACAGGTCATGCTGGTTACAGAAGCGAAGCGAAAGCGTGATGTCTACTTTAACCACGTGTACGTTCGGTTGAAACCACTCTCTGCTATCCAGTTCATTATCAGCAAGTGCCCCAGTGGCCTAATGGATAAGGCACTGGCCTTCTAAGCCGTGGGTTCGAGTCCCATCTGGGCTGGATGTATGCGGAGGAAGAGAGATCAGCACGTGACACAGAGTTTGATGGATTGAAGCTTTCCGATTTACTTTTTAGAAATGAAGATTTAACTGGGATAAAAAAGGAGAATTTCATGGGCATGTCTCTGTGCCCTCCGAAATGCAATTTTTTTTACAACTGCTTCTATCAGTTCATATAGGTCATGCTGATCACACATTTCCACAGTGACTTAAGACACTGACCGCCTAATCCATTTATTGTGAGTTCAAGTATTGTTTTGGGGTACCTGAAAGTGGAGGGATGAAGTGGAAGTGTGCAGGGCAGTTAACCAAGTGATTTAGGGATCGAAACCATCCTCTGCTATCCAGTTTGCTTTGAGCAATGAAGTGCAAACAGAAGAGAAGAGCTGGGCACATAACACAGAGGTTGATGGATCGAAGATATCCAATTCTACTTTTAGAAATGAAGTGTAAACAGGGATTTTTTTTTTACATTTGAGAATTTCATGGGCATGTCTCTGTGCCCTCCGTGATTCTTTTTTTATTACTGCTTCTATCAATCCATATAGGTCATGCTGATCACAGAGAGACACAGTGGCTTAAGACACTGATCTCCTAATCCATGTATTGTGAATTCAAGTATTGTTTTGGGGTACCTGAAAGTGGAGTGATGAAGTGGAAGTGTGCCTGGCAGTTAACCCAGTGATTTATGGATCGAAACCATCCTCTGCTATTCAGTTTGCTTTAGCAATGAAGTGGAAACAGAAATATTAAACCATAATTTCATGGGCATGTCTCAGTACCCTCCGTGATTATTTTTTGACTGCTTCTGTCAGTTTGTACAGGTCATGCTGGTTACAGAAGCGAAGCGAAAGCGTGATGTCTACTTTAACCACGTGTACGTTCGGTTGAAACCACTCTCTGCTATCCAGTTCATTATCAGCAAGTGGCCCAGTGGCCTAATGGATAAGGCACTGGCCTTCTAAGCCGTGGGTTCGAGTCCCATCTGGGATGGATGTATGCGGAGGAAGAGAGATCAGCACGTGACACAGAGTTTGATGGATTGAAGCTTTCCGATTCCATTTTTAGAAATGAAGATTTAACTGGGATAAAAAAGGAGAATTTCATGGGCATGTCTCTGTGCCCTCCGAAATGCAATTTTTTTTACAACTGCTTCTATCAGTTCATATAGGTCATGCTGATCACACATTTCCACAGTGACTTAAGACACTGACCGCCTAATCCATTTATTGTGAGTTCAAGTATTGTTTTGGGGTACCTGAAAGTGGAGGGATGAAGTGGAAGTGTGCAGGGCAGTTAACCAAGTGATTTAGGGATCGAAACCATCCTCTGCTATCCAGTTTGCTTTGAGCAATGAAGTGCAAACAGAAGAGAAGAGCTGGGCACATAACACAGAGGTGGATGGATCGAAGATATCCAATTCTACTTTTAGAAATGAAGTGTAAACAGGGATTTTTTTTTTACATTTGAGAATTTCATGGGCATGTCTCTGTGCCCTCCGTGATTCTTTTTTTATTACTGCTTCTATCAATCCATATAGGTCATGCTGATCACAGAGAGACACAGTGGCTTAAGACACTGATCTCCTAATCCATGTATTGTGAATTCAAGTATTGTTTTGGGGTACCTGAATGGTGGAGTGATGAAGTGGAAGTGTGCCTGGCAGTTAACCCAGTGATTTATGGATCGAAACCATCCTCTGCTATTCAGTTTGCTTTAGCAATGAAGTGGAAACAGAAATATTAAACCATAATTTCATGGGCATGTCTCAGTACCCTCCGTGATTATTTTTTGACTGCTTCTGTCAGTTTGTACAGGTCATGCTGGTTACAGAAGCGAAGCGAAAGCGTGATGTCTACTTTAACCACGTGTACGTTCGGTTGAAACCACTCTCTGCTATCCAGTTCATTATCAGCAAGTGCCCCAGTGGCCTAATGGATAAGGCACTGGCCTTCTAAGCCGTGGGTTCGAGTCCCATCTGGGCTGGATGTATGCGGAGGAAGAGAGATCAGCACGTGACACAGAGTTTGATGGATTGAAGCTTTCCGATTTACTTTTTAGAAATTAAGATTTAACTGGGATAAAAAAGGAGAATTTCATGGGCATGTCTCTGTGCCCTCCGAAATGCAATTTGTTTTACAACTGCTTCTATCAGTTCATATAGGTCATGCTGATCACACATTTCCACAGTGACTTAAGACACTGACCGCCTAATCCATTTATTGTGAGTTCAAGTATTGTTTTGGGGTACCTGAAAGTGGAGGGATGAAGTGGAAGTGTGCAGGGCAGTTAACCAAGTGATTTAGGGATCGAAACCATCCTCTGCTATCCAGTTTGCTTTGAGCAATGAAGTGCAAACAGAAGAGAAGAGCTGGGCACATAACACAGAGGTTGATGGATCGAAGCTATCCAATTCTACTTTTAGAAATGAAGTGTAAACAGGGATTTTTTTTTTACATTTGAGAATTTCATGGGCATGTCTCTGTGCCCTCCGTGATTCTTTTTTTATTACTGCTTCTATCAATCCATATAGGTCATGTTGATCACAGAGAGACACAGTGGCTTAAGACACTGATCTCCTAATCCATGTATTGTGAATTCAAGTATTGTTTTGGGGTACCTGAATGGTGGAGTGATGAAGTGGAAGTGTGCCTGGCAGTTAACCCAGTGATTTATGGATCGAAACCATCCTCTGCTATTCAGTTTGCTTTAGCAATGAAGTGGAAACAGAAATATTAAACCATAATTTCATGGGCATGTCTCAGTACCCTCCGTGATTATTTTTTGACTGCTTCTGTCAGTTTGTACAGGTCATGCTGGTTACAGAAGCGAAGCGAAAGCGTGATGTCTACTTTAACCACGTGTACGTTCGGTTGAAACCACTCTCTGCTATCCAGTTCATTATCAGCAAGTGCCCCAGTGGCCTAATGGATAAGGCACTGGCCTTCTAAGCCGTGGGTTCGAGTCCCATCTGGGCTGGATGTATGCGGAGGAAGAGAGATCAGCACGTGACACAGAGTTTGATGGATTGAAGCTTTCCGATTTACTTTTTAGAAATGAATATTTAACTGGGATAAAAAAGGAGAATTTCATGGGCATGTCTCTGTGCCCTCCGAAATGCAATTTTTTTTTACAACTGCTTCTATCAGTTCATATAGGTCATGCTGATCACACATTTCCACAGTGACTTAAGACACTGACCGCCTAATCCATTTATTGTGAGTTCAAGTATTGTTTTGGGGTACCTGAAAGTGGAGGGATGAAGTGGAAGTGTGCAGGGCAGTTAACCAAGTGATTTAGGGATCGAAACCATCCTCTGCTATCCAGTTTGCTTTGAGCAATGAAGTGCAAACAGAAGAGAAGAGCTGGGCACATAACACAGAGGTTGATGGATCGAAGCTATCCAATTCTACTTTTAGAAATGAAGTGTAAACAGGAATTTTTTTTTTACATTTGAGAATTTCATGGGCATGTCTCTGTGCCCTCCGTGATTCTTTTTTTATTACTGCTTCTATCAATCCATATAGGTCATGCTGATCACAGAGAGACACAGTGGCTTAAGACACTGATCTCCTAATCCATGTATTGTGAATTCAAGTATTGTTTTGGGGTACCTGAATGGTGGAGTGATGAAGTGGAAGTGTGCCTGGCAGTTAACCCAGTGATTTATGGATCGAAACCATCCTCTGCTATTCAGTTTGCTTTAGCAATGAAGTGGAAACAGAAATATTAAACCATAATTTCATGGGCATGTCTCAGTACCCTCCGTGATTATTTTTTGACTGCTTCTGTCAGTTTGTACAGGTCATGCTGGTTACAGAAGCGAAGCGAAAGCGTGATGTCTACTTTAACCACGTGTACGTTCGGTTGAAACCACTCTCTGCTATCCAGTTCATTATCAGCAAGTGCCCCAGTGGCCTAATGGATAAGGCACTGGCCTTCTAAGCCGTGGGTTCGAGTCCCATCTGGGCTGGATGTATGCGGAGGAAGAGAGATCAGCACGTGACACAGAGTTTGATGGATTGAAGCTTTCCGATTTACTTTTTAGAAATGAAGATTTAACTGGGATAAAAAAGGAGAATTTCATGGGCATGTCTCTGTGCCCTCCGAAATGCAATTTTTTTTACAACTGCTTCTATCAGTTCATATAGGTCATGCTGATCACACATTTCCACAGTGACTTAAGACACTGACCGCCTAATCCATTTATTGTGAGTTCAAGTATTGTTTTGGGGTACCTGAAAGTGGAGGGATGAAGTGGAAGTGTGCAGGGCAGTTAACCAAGTGATTTAGGGATCGAAACCATCCTCTGCTATCCAGTTTGCTTTGAGCAATGAAGTGCAAACAGAAAAGAAGAGCTGGGCACATAACACAGAGGTTGATGGATCGAAGATATCCAATTCTACTTTTAGAAATGAAGTGTAAACAGGGATTTTTTTTTTACATTTGAGAATTTCATGGGCATGTCTCTGTGCCCTCCGTGATTCTTTTTTTATTACTGCTTCTATCAATCCATATAGGTCATGCTGATCACAGAGAGACACAGTGGCTTAAGACACTGATCTCCTAATCCATGTATTGTGAATTCAAGTATTGTTTTGGGGTACCTGAAAGTGGAGTGATGAAGTGGAAGTGTGCCTGGCAGTTAACCCAGTGATTTATGGATCGAAACCATCCTCTGCTATTCAGTTTGCTTTAGCAATGAAGTGGAAACAGAAATATTAAACCATAATTTCATGGGCATGTCTCAGTGCCCTCCGTGAATTTTTTTTGACTGCTTCTGTCAGTTTGTACAGGTCATGCTGATTACAGAAGCGAAGCGGAAGCGTGATGTCTACTTTAACCACGTGTACGTTCGGTAGAAACCACTATCTGCTATCCAGTTCGTTTTCAGCAAGTGCCCCAGTGGCCTAATGGATAAGGCACTGGCCTTCTAAGCCAGGGATTGAGGGTTCGAGTCCCATCTGGGGTGGGTGTATGCGGAGGAAGAGAAATCAGCACGTGACACAGAGTTTGATGGATTGAAGCTTTCCGATTTACTTTTTAGAAATGAAGATTTAACTGGGATAAAAAAGGAGAATTTCATGGGCATGTCTCTGTGCCCCCCGAAATGAATTTTTTTTTACAACTGCTTCTATCAGTTCACATAGTTCATGCTGATCACACATTTCCACAGTGACTTAAGACACTGACCGCCTAATCCATTTATTGTGAGTTCAAGTATTGTTTTGGGGTACCTGAAAGTGGAGGGATGAAGTGGAAGTGTGCAGGGCAGTTAACCAAGTGATTTAGGGATCGAAACCATCCTCTGCTATCCAGTTTGCTTTGAGCAATGAAGTGCAAACAGAAGAGAAGAGCTGGGCACATAACACAGAGGTTGATGGATCGAAGATATCCAATTCTACTTTTAGAAATGAAGTGTAAACAGGGATTTTTTTTTTACATTTCAGAATTTCATGGGCATGTCTCTGTGCCCTCCGTGATTCTTTTTTTATTACTGCTTCTATCAATCCATATAGGTCATGCTGATCACAGAGAGACACAGTGGCTTAAGACACTGATCTCCTAATCCATGTATTGTGAATTCAAGTATTGTTTTGGGGTACCTGAAAGTGGAGTGATGAAGTGGAAGTGTGCCTGGCAGTTAACCCAGTGATTTATGGATCGAAAGCATCCTCTGCTATTCAGTTTGCTTTAGCAATGAAGTGGAAACAGAAATATTAAACCATAATTTCATGGGCATGTCTCAGTGCCCTCCGTGATAATTTTTTGACTGCTTCTGTCAGTTTGTACAGGTCATGCTGATTACAGAAGCGAAGCGAAAGCGTGATGTCTACTTTAACCACGTGTACGTTCGATTGAAACCACTCTCTGCTATCCAGTTCATTATCAGCAAGTGCCCCAGTGGCCTAATGGATAAGGCACTGGCCTTCTAAGCCAGGGATTGTGGGTTCGAGTCCCATCTGGGGTGGATGTATGCGGAGGACGAGAGATCAGCACGTGACACAGAGTTAGATGGATTGAAGATTTCCGATTCAATTTTTAGAAATGAAGATTTAACTGGGATAAAAAAGGAGAATTACATGGGCATGTCTCTGTGCCCCCCGAAATGCAATTGTTTTACAACTGCTTCTATCAGTTCATATAGTTCATGCTGATCACACATTTCCACAGTGACTTAAGACACTGACCGCCTAATCCATTTATTGTGAGTTCAAGTATTGTTTTGGGGTACCTGAAAGTGGAGGGATGAAGTGGAAGTGTGCAGGGCAGTTAACCAAGTGATTTAGGGATCGAAACCATCCTCTGCTATCCAGTTTGCTTTGAGCAATGAAGTGCAAACAGAAGAGAAGAGCTGGGCAC
The DNA here is from genome assembly GCF_045791955.1 of Oncorhynchus clarkii lewisi. Classification (NCBI taxonomy): domain Eukaryota; kingdom Metazoa; phylum Chordata; class Actinopteri; order Salmoniformes; family Salmonidae; genus Oncorhynchus; species Oncorhynchus clarkii. The sequence continues at coordinate 48,672,985 of NC_092167.1, forward strand.
ATAACACAGAGGTTGATGGATCGAAGCTATCCAATTCTACTTTTAGAAATGAAGTGTAAACAGGGATTTTTTTTTTACATTTCAGAATTTCATGGGCATGTCTCTGTGCCCTCCGTGATTCTTTTTTTATTACTGCTTCTATCAATCCATATAGGTCATGCTGATCACAGAGAGACACAGTGGCTTAAGACACTGATCTCCTAATCCATGTATTGTGAATTCAAGTATTGTTTTGGGGTACCTGAAAGTGGAGTGATGAAGTGGCAGTGTGCCTGGCAGTTAACCCAGTGATTTATGGATCGAAACCATCCTCTGCTATTCAGTTTGCTTTAACAATGAAGTGATTTAACTGGGATAAAAAAGGAGAATTTCATGGGCATGTCTCTGTGCCCTCCGAAATGCATTTTTTTTTACAACTGCTTCTATCAGTTCATATAGGTCATGCTGATCACACATTTCCACAGTGACTTAAGACACTGACCGCCTAATCCATTTATTGTGAGTTCAAGTATTGTTTTGGGGTACCTGAAAGTGGAGGGATGAAGTGGAAGTGTGCAGGGCAGTTAACCAAGTGATTTAGGGATCGAAACCATCCTCTGCTATCCAGTTTGCTTTGAGCAATGAAGTGCAAACAGAAGAGAAGAGCTGGGCACATAACACAGAGGTTGATGGATCGAATCTATCCAATTCTACTTTTAGAAATGAAGTGTAAACAGGGATTTTTTTTTTACATTTCAGAATTTCATGGGCATGTCTCTGTGCCCTCCGTGATTCTTTTTTTATTACTGCTTCTATCAATCCATATAGGTCATGCTGATCACAGAGAGACACAGTGGCTTAAGACACTGATCTCCTAATCCATGTATTGTGAATTCAAGTATTGTTTTGGGGTACCTGAAAGTGGAGTGATGAAGTGGAAGTGTGCCTGGCAGTTAACCCAGTGATTTATGGATCGAAAGCATCCTCTGCTATTCAGTTTGCTTTAGCAATGAAGTGGAAACAGAAATATTAAACCATAATTTCATGGGCATGTCTCAGTGCCCTCCGTGATAATTTTTTGACTGCTTCTGTCAGTTTGTACAGGTCATGCTGATTACAGAAGCGAAGCGAAAGCGTGATGTCTACTTTAACCACGTGTACGTTCGGTTGAAACCACTCTCTGCTATCCAGTTCATTATCAGCAAGTGCCCCAGTGGCCTAATGGATAAGGCACTGGCCTTCTAAGCCAGGGATTGTGGGTTCGAGTCCCATCTGGGGTGGATGTATGCGGAGGACGAGAGATCAGCACGTGACACAGAGTTAGATGGATTGAAGATTTCCGATTCAATTTTTAGAAATGAAGATTTAACTGGGATAAAAAAGGAGAATTTCATGGGCATGTCTCTGTGCCCCCCGAAATGCAATTTTTTTACAACTGCTTCTATCAGTTCATATAGTTCATGCTGATCACACATTTCCACAGTGACTTAAGACACTGACCGCCTAATCCATTTATTGTGAGTTCAAGTATTGTTTTGGGGTACCTGAAAGTGGAGGGATGAAGTGGAAGTGTGCAGGGCAGTTAACCAAGTGATTTAGGGATCGAAACCATCCTCTGCTATCCAGTTTGCTTTAACAATGAAGTGATTTAACTGGGATAAAAAAGGAGAATTTCATGGGCATGTCTCTGTGCCCTCCGAAATGCAATTTTTTTTACAACTGCTTCTATCAATCCATATAGGTCATGCTGATCACAGAGAGACACAGTGGCTTAAGACACTGATCTCCTAATCCATGTATTGTGAATTCAAGTATTGTTTTGGGGTACCTGAAAGTGGAGTGATGAAGTGGTAGTGTGCCTGGCAGTTAACCCAGTGATTTATGGATCGAAACCATCCTCTGCTATTCAGTTTGCTTTAACAATGAAGTGATTTAACTGGGATAAAAAAGGAGAATTTCATGGGCATGTCTCTGTGCCCTCCGAAATGCAATTTTTTTTACAACTGCTTCTATCAGTTCATGTAGGTCATGCTGATCACACATTTCCACAGTGACTTAAGACACTGACCGCCTAATCCATTTATTGTGAGTTCAAGTATTGTTTTGGGGTACCTGAAAGTGGAGGGATGAAGTGGAAGTGTGCAGGGCAGTTAACCAAGTGATTTAGGGATCGAAACCATCCTCTGCTATCCAGTTTGCTTTGAGCAATGAAGTGCAAACAGAAGAGAAGAGCTGGGCACATAACACAGAGGTTGATGGATCGAAGATATCCAATTCTACTTTTAGAAATGAAGTGTAAACAGGGATTTTTTTTTTACATTTGAGAATTTCATGGGCATGTCTCTGTGCCCTCCGTGATACTTTTTTTATTACTGCTTCTATCAATCCATATAGGTCATGCTGATCACAGAGAGACACAGTGGCTTAAGACACTGATCTCCTAATCCATGTATTGTGAATTCAAGTATTGTTTTGGGGTACCTGAAAGTGGAGTGATGAAGTGGAAGTGTGCCTGGCAGTTAACCCAGTGATTTATGGATCGAAACCATCCTCTGCTATTCAGTTTGCTTTAGCAATGAAGTGGAAACAGAAATATTAAACCATAATTTCATGGGCATGTCTCAGTGCCCTCCGTGATTATTTTTTGACTGCTTCTGTCAGTTTGTACAGGTCATGCTGTTTACAGAAGCGAAGCGAAAGCGTGATGTCTACTTTAACCACGTGTACGTTCGGTTGAAACCACTCTCTGCTATCCAGTTCATTATCAGCAAGTGCCCCAGTGGCCTAATGGATAAGGCACTGGCCTTCTAAGCCAGGTATTGTGGGTTCGAGTCCCATCTGGGGTGGATGTATGCGGAGGACGAGAGATCAGCACGTGACACAGAGTTTGATGGATTGAAGATTTCTGATTCAATTTTTAGAAATGAAGATTTAACTGGGATAAAAAAGGAGAATTTCATGGGCATGTCTCTGTGCCCCCCGAAATGCATTTTTTTTTACAACTGCTTCTATCAGTTCATATAGTTCATGCTGATCACACATTTCCACAGTGACTTAAGACACTGACCGCCTAATCCATTTATTGTGAGTTCAAGTATTGTTTTGGGGTACCTGAAAGTGGAGGGATGAAGTGGAAGTGTGCAGGGCAGTTAACCAAGTGATTTAGGGATCGAAACCATCCTCTGCTATCCAGTTTGCTTTGAGCAATGAAGTGCAAACAGAAGAGAAGAGCTGGGCACATAACACAGAGGTTGATGGATCGAAGCTATCCAATTCTACTTTTAGAAATGAAGTGTAAACAGGGATTTTTTTTTTACATTTCAGAATTTCATGGGCATGTCTCTGTGCCCTCCGTGATTCTTTTTTTATTACTGCTTCTATCAATCCATATAGGTCATGCTGATCACAGAGAGACACAGTGGCTTAAGACACTGATCTCCTAATCCATGTATTGTGAATTCAAGTATTGTTTTGGGGTACCTGAAAGTGGAGTGATGAAGTGGAAGTGTGCCTGGCAGTTAACCCAGTGATTTATGGATCGAAACCATCCTCTGCTATTCAGTTTGCTTTAGCAATGAAGTGGAAACAGAAATATTAAACCATAATTTCATGGGCATGTCTCAGTGCCCTCCGTGATTATTTTTTGACTGCTTCTGTCAGTTTGTACAGGTCATGCTGTTTACAGAAGCGAAGCGAAAGCGTGATGTCTACTTTAACCACGTGTACGTTCGGTTGAAACCACTCTCTGCTATCCAGTTCATTATCAGCAAGTGCCCCAGTGGCCTAATGGATAAGGCACTGGCCTTCTAAGCCAGGTATTGTGGGTTCGAGTCCCATCTGGGGTGGGTGTATGCGGAGGACGAGAGATCAGCACGTGACACAGAGTTTGATGGATTGAAGATTTCTGATTCAATTTTTAGAAATGAAGATTTAACTGGGATAAAAAAGGAGAATTTCATGGGCATGTCTCTGTGCCCCCCGAAATGCATTTTTTTTTACAACTGCTTCTATCAGTTCATATAGTTCATGCTGATCACACATTTCCACAGTGACTTAAGACACTGACCGCCTAATCCATTTATTGTGAGTTCAAGTATTGTTTTGGGGTACCTGAAAGTGGAGGGATGAAGTGGAAGTGTGCAGGGCAGTTAACCAAGTGATTTAGGGATCGAAACCATCCTCTGCTATCCAGTTTGCTTTGAGCAATGAAGTGCAAACAGAAGAGAAGAGCTGGGCACATAACACAGAGGTTGATGGATCGAAGCTATCCAATTCTACTTTTAGAAATGAAGTGTAAACAGGGATTTTTTTTTTACATTTCAGAATTTCATGGGCATGTCTCTGTGCCCTCCGTGATTCTTTTTTTATTACTGCTTCTATCAATCCATATAGGTCATGCTGATCACAGAGAGACACAGTGGCTTAAGACACTGATCTCCTAATCCATGTATTGTGAATTCAAGTATTGTTTTGGGGTACCTGAAAGTGGAGTGATGAAGTGGCAGTGTGCCTGGCAGTTAACCCAGTGATTTATGGATCGAAACCATCCTCTGCTATTCAGTTTGCTTTAACAATGAAGTGATTTAACTGGGATAAAAAAGGAGAATTTCATGGGCATGTCTCTGTGCCCTCCGAAATGCAATTTTTTTTACAACTGCTTCTATCAGTTCATATAGGTCATGCTGATCACACATTTCCACAGTGACTTAAGACACTGACCGCCTAATCCATTTATTGTGAGTTCAAGTATTGTTTTGGGGTACCTGAAAGTGGAGGGATGAAGTGGAAGTGTGCAGGGCAGTTAACCAAGTGATTTAGGGATCGAAACCATCCTCTGCTATCCAGTTTGCTTTGAGCAATGAAGTGCAAACAGAAGAGAAGAGCTGGGCACATAACACAGAGGTTGATGGATCGAATCTATCCAATTCTACTTTTAGAAATGAAGTGTAAACAGGGATTTTTTTTTTACATTTCAGAATTTCATGGGCATGTCTCTGTGCCCTCCGTGATTCTTTTTTTATTACTGCTTCTATCAATCCATATAGGTCATGCTGATCACAGAGAGACACAGTGGCTTAAGACACTGATCTCCTAATCCATGTATTGTGAATTCAAGTATTGTTTTGGGGTACCTGAAAGTGGAGTGATGAAGTGGAAGTGTGCCTGGCAGTTAACCCAGTGATTTATGGATCGAAAGCATCCTCTGCTATTCAGTTTGCTTTAGCAATGAAGTGGAAACAGAAATATTAAACCATAATTTCATGGGCATGTCTCAGTGCCCTCCGTGATAATTTTTTGACTGCTTCTGTCAGTTTGTACAGGTCATGCTGATTACAGAAGCGAAGCGAAAGCGTGATGTCTACTTTAACCACGTGTACGTTCGGTTGAAACCACTCTCTGCTATCCAGTTCATTATCAGCAAGTGCCCCAGTGGCCTAATGGATAAGGCACTGGCCTTCTAAGCCAGGGATTGTGGGTTCGAGTCCCATCTGGGGTGGATGTATGCGGAGGACGAGAGATCAGCACGTGACACAGAGTTAGATGGATTGAAGAATTCCGATTCAATTTTTAGAAATGAAGATTTAACTGGGATAAAAAAGGAGAATTTCATGGGCATGTCTCTGTGCCCCCCGAAATGCAATTTTTTTACAACTGCTTCTATCAGTTCATATAGTTCATGCTGATCACACATTTCCACAGTGACTTAAGACACTGACCGCCTAATCCATTTATTGTGAGTTCAAGTATTGTTTTGGGGTACCTGAAAGTGGAGGGATGAAGTGGAAGTGTGCAGGGCAGTTAACCAAGTGATTTAGGGATCGAAACCATCCTCTGCTATCCAGTTTGCTTTAACAATGAAGTGATTTAACTGGGATAAAAAAGGAGAATTTCATGGGCATGTCTCTGTGCCCTCCGAAATGCATTTTTTTTTACAACTGCTTCTATCAATCCATATAGGTCATGCTGATCACAGAGAGACACAGTGGCTTAAGACACTGATCTCCTAATCCATGTATTGTGAATTCAAGTATTGTTTTGGGGTACCTGAAAGTGGAGTGATGAAGTGGTAGTGTGCCTGGCAGTTAACCCAGTGATTTATGGATCGAAACCATCCTCTGCTATTCAGTTTGCTTTAACAATGAAGTGATTTAACTGGGATAAAAAAGGAGAATTTCATGGGCATGTCTCTGTGCCCTCCGAAATGCAATTTTTTTTACAACTGCTTCTATCAGTTCATGTAGGTCATGCTGATCACACATTTCCACAGTGACTTAAGACACTGACCGCCTAATCCATTTATTGTGAGTTCAAGTATTGTTTTGGGGTACCTGAAAGTGGAGGGATGAAGTGGAAGTGTGCAGGGCAGTTAACCAAGTGATTTAGGGATCGAAACCATCCTCTGCTATCCAGTTTGCTTTGAGCAATGAAGTGCAAACAGAAGAGAAGAGCTGGGCACATAACACAGAGGTTGATGGATCGAAGATATCCAATTCTACTTTTAGAAATGAAGTGTAAACAGGGATTTTTTTTTTACATTTGAGAATTTCATGGGCATGTCTCTGTGCCCTCCGTGATACTTTTTTTATTACTGCTTCTATCAATCCATATAGGTCATGCTGATCACAGAGAGACACAGTGGCTTAAGACACTGATCTCCTAATCCATGTATTGTGAATTCAAGTATTGTTTTGGGGTACCTGAAAGTGGAGTGATGAAGTGGAAGTGTGCCTGGCAGTTAACCCAGTGATTTATGGATCGAAACCATCCTCTGCTATTCAGTTTGCTTTAGCAATGAAGTGGAAACAGAAATATTAAACCATAATTTCATGGGCATGTCTCAGTGCCCTCCGTGATTATTTTTTGACTGCTTCTGTCAGTTTGTACAGGTCATGCTGTTTACAGAAGCGAAGCGAAAGCGTGATGTCTACTTTAACCACGTGTACGTTCGGTTGAAACCACTCTCTGCTATCCAGTTCATTATCAGCAAGTGCCCCAGTGGCCTAATGGATAAGGCTCTGGCCTTCTAAGCCAGGTATTGTGGGTTCGAGTCCCATCTGGGGTGGATGTATGCGAAGGACGAGAGATCAGCACGTGACACAGAGTTTGATGGATTGAAGATTTCTGATTCAATTTTTAGAAATGAAGATTTAACTGGGATAAAAAAGGAGAATTTCATGGGCATGTCTCTGTGCCCCCCGAAATGCATTTTTTTTTACAACTGCTTCTATCAGTTCATATAGTTCATGCTGATCACACATTTCCACAGTGACTTAAGACACTGACCGCCTAATCCATTTATTGTGAGTTCAAGTATTGTTTTGGGGTACCTGAAAGTGGAGGGATGAAGTGGAAGTGTGCAGGGCAGTTAACCAAGTGATTTAGGGATCGAAACCATCCTCTGCTATCCAGTTTGCTTTGAGCAATGAAGTGCAAACAGAAGAAAAGAGCTTGGCACATAACACAGAGGTTGATGGATCGAAGCTATCCAATTCTACTTTTAGAAATGAAGTGTAAACAGGGATTTTTTTTTTACATTTCAGAATTTCATGGGCATGTCTCTGTGCCCTCTGTGATTCTTTTTTTATTACTGCTTCTATCAATCCATATAGGTCATGCTGATCACAGAGAGACACAGTGGCTTAAGACACTGATCTCCTAATCCATGTATTGTGAATTCAAGTATTGTTTTGGGGTACCTGAAAGTGGAGTGATGAAGTGGAAGTGTGCCTGGCAGTTAACCCAGTGATTTATGGATCGAAACCATCCTCTGCTATTCAGTTTGCTTTAGCAATGAAGTGGAAACAGAAATATTAAACCATAATTTCATGGGCATGTCTCAGTGCCCTCCGTGATTATTTTTTGACTGCTTCTGTCAGTTTGTACAGGTCATGCTGTTTACAGAAGCGAAGCGAAAGCGTGATGTCTACTTTAACCACGTGTACGTTCGGTTGAAACCACTCTCTGCTATCCAGTTCATTATCAGCAAGTGCCCCAGTGGCCTAATGGATAAGGCACAAGCCAGGGGTTGTGGGTTCGAGTCCCATCTGGGCTGGATGTATGCGGAGGAAGAGAGATCAGCACGTGACACAGAATTTGATGGATTGAAGCTTTCCGATTCAATTTTTAGAAATAAAGATTTAACTGGGATAAAAAAGGAGAATTTCATGGGCATGTCTCTGTGCCCTCCGAAATGCAATTTTTTTTTACAACTGCTTCTATCAGTTCATATAGTTCATGCTGATCACACATTTCCACAGTGACTTAAGACACTGACCGCCTAATCCATTTATTGTGAGTTCAAGTATTGTTTTGGGGTACCTGAAAGTGGAGGGATGAAGTGGAAGTGTGCAGTTAACCAAGTGATTTAGGGATCGAAACCATCCTCTGCTATCCAGTTTGCTTTTAGCAATGAAGTGCAAACAGAAGAGAAGAGCTGGGCACATAACACAGAGGTTGATGGATTGAAGCTATCCAATTCTACTTTTAGAAATGAAGTGTAAACAGGGATTTTTTTTTTACATTTGAGAATTTCATGGGCATGTCTCTGTGCCCTCCGTGATTCTTTTTTTATTACTGCTTCTATCAATCCATATAGGTCATGCTGATCACAGAGAGACACAGTGGCTTAAGACACTGATCTCCTAATCCATGTATTGTGAATTCAAGTATTGTTTTGGGGTACCTGAAAGTGGAGTGATGAAGTGGAAGTGTGCCTGGCAGTTAACCCAGTGATTTATGGATCGAAACCATCCTCTGCTATTCAGTTTGCTTTAGCAATGAAGTGGAAACAGAAATATTAAACCATAATTTCATGGGCATGTCTCAGTGCCCTCCGTGAAAATTTTTTGACTGCTTCTGTCAGTTTGTACAGGTCATGCTGATTACAGAAGCGAAGCGGAAGCGTGATGTCTACTTTAACCACGTGTACGTTCGGTAGAAACCACTCTCTGCTATCCAGTTCATTTTCAGCAAGTGCCCCAGTGGCCTACTGGATAAGGCACTGGCCTTCTAAGCCAGGGGTTGTGGGTTCGAGTCCCATCTGGGGTGGGTGTATGCGGAGGAAGAGAGATCAGCACGTGACACAGAGTTTGATGGATTGAAGCTTTCCGATTTACTTTTTAGAAATGAAGATTTAACTGGGATAAAAAAGGAGAATTTCATGGGCATGTCTCTGTGCCCTCCGAAATGCAATTTTTTTTTACAACTGCTTCTATCAGTTCATATAGGTCATGCTGATCACACATTTCCACAGTGACTTAAGACACTGACCGCCTAATCCATTTATTGTGAGTTCAAGTATTGTTTTGGGGTACCTGAAAGTGGAGGGATGAAGTGGAAGTGTGCAGGGCAGTTAACCAAGTGATTTAGGGATCGAAACCATCCTCTGCTATCCAGTTTGCTTTGAGCAATGAAGTGCAAACAGAAGAGAAGAGCTGGGCACATAACACAGAGGTTGATGGATCGAAGATATCCAATTCTACTTTTAGAAATGAAGTGTAAACAGGGATTTTATTTTTAAATTTCAGAATTTCATGGGCATGTCTCTGTGCCCTCCGTGATTCTTTTTTTATTACTGCTTCTATCAATTCATATAGGTCATGCTGATCACAGAGAGACACAGTGGCTTAAGACACTAGCTATCCAATTCTACTTTTAGAAATGAAGTGTAAACAGGGATTTTTTTTTTACATTTCAGAATTTCATGGGCATGTCTCTGTGCCCTCCGTGATTCTTTTTTTATTACTGCTTCTATCAATCCATATAGGTCATGCTGATCACAGAGAGACACAGTGGCTTAAGACACTGATCTCCTAATCCATGTATTGTGAATTCAACTATTGTTTTGGGGTACCTGAAAGTGGAGTGATGAAGTGGAATTGTGCCTGGCAGTTAACCCAGTGATTTATGGATCGAAACCATCCTCTGCTATTCAGTTTGCTTTAGCAATGAAGTGGAAACAGAAATATTAAACCATAATTTCATGGGCATGTCTCAGTGCCCTCCGTGAAAATTTTTTGACTGCTTCTGTCAGTTTGTACAGGTCATGCTGATTACAGAAGCGAAGCGGAAGCGTGATGTCTACTTTAACCACGTGTACGTTCGGTAGAAACCACTCTCTGCTATCCAGTTCATTTTCAGCAAGTGCCCCAGTGGCCTACTGGATAAGGCACTGGCCTTCTAAGCCAGGGGTTGTGGGTTCGAGTCCCATCTGGGGTGGGTGTATGCGGAGGAAGAGAGATCAGCACGTGACACAGAGTTTGATGGATTGAAGCTTTCCGATTTACTTTTTAGAAATGAAGATTTAACTGGGATAAAAAAGGAGAATTTCATGGGCATGTCTCTGTGCCCTCCGAAATGCAATTTTTTTTTACAACTGCTTCTATCAGTTCATATAGGTCATGCTGATCACACATTTCCACAGTGACTTAAGACACTGACCGCCTAATCCATTTATTGTGAGTTCAAGTATTGTTTTGGGGTACCTGAAAGTGGAGGGATGAAGTGGAAGTGTGCAGGGCAGTTAACCAAGTGATTTAGGGATCGAAACCATCCTCTGCTATCCAGTTTGCTTTGAGCAATGAAGTGCAAACAGAAGAGAAGAGCTGGGCACATAACACAGAGGTTGATGGATCGAAGATATCCAATTCTACTTTTAGAAATGAAGTGTAAACAGGGATTTTATTTTTAAATTTCAGAATTTCATGGGCATGTCTCTGTGCCCTCCGTGATTCTTTTTTTATTACTGCTTCTATCAATTCATATAGGTCATGCTGATCACAGAGAGACACAGTGGCTTAAGACACTAGCTATCCAATTCTACTTTTAGAAATGAAGTGTAAACAGGGATTTTTTTTTTACATTTCAGAATTTCATGGGCATGTCTCTGTGCCCTCCGTGATTCTTTTTTTATTACTGCTTCTATCAATCCATATAGGTCATGCTGATCACAGAGAGACACAGTGGCTTAAGACACTGATCTCCTAATCCATGTATTGTGAATTCAACTATTGTTTTGGGGTACCTGAAAGTGGAGTGATGAAGTGGAATTGTGCCTGGCAGTTAACCCAGTGATTTATGGATCGAAACCATCCTCTGCTATTCAGTTTGCTTTAGCAATGAAGTGGAAACAGAAATATTAAACCATAATTTCATGGGCATGTCTCAGTGCCCTCCGTGAAAATTTTTTGACTGCTTCTGTCAGTTTGTACAGGTCATGCTGATTACAGAAGCGAAGCGGAAGCGTGATGTCTACTTTAACCACGTGTACGTTCGGTAGAAACCACTCTCTGCTATCCAGTTCATTTTCAGCAAGTGCCCCAGTGGCCTACTGGATAAGGCACTGGCCTTCTAAGCCAGGGGTTGTGGGTTCGAGTCCCATCTGGGGTGGGTGTATGCGGAGGAAGAGAGATCAGCACGTGACACAGAGTTTGATGGATTGAAGCTTTCCGATTTACTTTTTAGAAATGAAGATTTAACTGGGATAAAAAAGGAGAATTTCATGGGCATGTCTCTGTGCCCTCCGAAATGCAATTTTTTTTTACAACTGCTTCTATCAGTTCATATAGGTCATGCTGATCACACATTTCCACAGTGACTTAAGACACTGACCGCCTAATCCATTTATTGTGAGTTCAAGTATTGTTTTGGGGTACCTGAAAGTGGAGGGATGAAGTGGAAGTGTGCAGGGCAGTTAACCAAGTGATTTAGGGATCGAAACCATCCTCTGCTATCCAGTTTGCTTTGAGCAATGAAGTGCAAACAGAAGAGAAGAGCTGGGCACATAACACAGAGGTTGATGGATCGAAGATATCCAATTCTACTTTTAGAAATGAAGTGTAAACAGGGATTTTATTTTTAAATTTCAGAATTTCATGGGCATGTCTCTGTGCCCTCCGTGATTCTTTTTTTATTACTGCTTCTATCAATTCATATAGGTCATGCTGATCACAGAGAGACACAGTGGCTTAAGACACTAGCTATCCAATTCTACTTTTAGAAATGAAGTGTAAACAGGGATTTTTTTTTTACATTTCAGAATTTCATGGGCATGTCTCTGTGCCCTCCGTGATTCTTTTTTTATTACTGCTTCTATCAATCCATATAGGTCATGCTGATCACAGAGAGACACAGTGGCTTAAGACACTGATCTCCTAATCCATGTATTGTGAATTCAACTATTGTTTTGGGGTACCTGAAAGTGGAGTGATGAAGTGGAATTGTGCCTGGCAGTTAACCCAGTGATTTATGGATCGAAACCATCCTCTGCTATTCAGTTTGCTTTAGCAATGAAGTGGAAACAGAAATATTAAACCATAATTTCATGGGCATGTCTCAGTGCCCTCCGTGAAAATTTTTTGACTGCTTCTGTCAGTTTGTACAGGTCATGCTGATTACAGAAGCGAAGCGGAAGCGTGATGTCTACTTTAACCACGTGTACGTTCGGTAGAAACCACTCTCTGCTATCCAGTTCATTTTCAGCAAGTGCCCCAGTGGCCTACTGGATAAGGCACTGGCCTTCTAAGCCAGGGGTTGTGGGTTCGAGTCCCATCTGGGGTGGGTGTATGCGGAGGAAGAGAGATCAGCACGTGACACAGAGTTTGATGGATTGAAGCTTTCCGATTTACTTTTTAGAAATGAAGATTTAACTGGGATAAAAAAGGAGAATTTCATGGGCATGTCTCTGTGCCCTCCGAAATGCAATTTTTTTTTACAACTGCTTCTATCAGTTCATATAGGTCATGCTGATCACACATTTCCACAGTGACTTAAGACACTGACCGCCTAATCCATTTATTGTGAGTTCAAGTATTGTTTTGGGGTACCTGAAAGTGGAGGGATGAAGTGGAAGTGTGCAGGGCAGTTAACCAAGTGATTTAGGGATCGAAACCATCCTCTGCTATCCAGTTTGCTTTGAGCAATGAAGTGCAAACAGAAGAGAAGAGCTGGGCACATAACACAGAGGTTGATGGATCGAAGATATCCAATTCTACTTTTAGAAATGAAGTGTAAACAGGGATTTTATTTTTAAATTTCAGAATTTCATGGGCATGTCTCTGTGCCCTCCGTGATTCTTTTTTTATTACTGCTTCTATCAATTCATATAGGTCATGCTGATCACAGAGAGACACAGTGGCTTAAGACACTAGCTATCCAATTCTACTTTTAGAAATGAAGTGTAAACAGGGATTTTTTTTTTACATTTCAGAATTTCATGGGCATGTCTCTGTGCCCTCCGTGATTCTTTTTTTATTACTGCTTCTATCAATCCATATAGGTCATGCTGATCACAGAGAGACACAGTGGCTTAAGACACTGATCTCCTAATCCATGTATTGTGAATTCAACTATTGTTTTGGGGTACCTGAAAGTGGAGTGATGAAGTGGAATTGTGCCTGGCAGTTAACCCAGTGATTTATGGATCGAAACCATCCTCTGCTATTCAGTTTGCTTTAGCAATGAAGTGGAAACAGAAATATTAAACCATAATTTCATGGGCATGTCTCAGTGCCCTCCGTGATAATTTTTTGACTGCTTCTGTCAGTTTGTACAGGTCATGCTGATTACAGAAGCGAAGCGGAAGCGTGATGTCTACTTTAACCACGTGTACGTTTGGTAGAAACCACTCTCTGCTATCCAGTTCATTTTCAGCAAGTGCCCCAGTGGCCTAATGGATAAGGCACTGGCCTTCTAAGCCAGGGATTGTGGGTTCGAGTCCCATCTGGGGTGGATGTATGCGGAGGACGAGAGATCAGCACGTGACACAGAGTTTGATGGATTGAAGATTTCCGATTCAATTTTTAGAAATTAAGATTTAACTGGGATAAAAAAGGAGAATTTCATGGGCATGTCTCTGTGCCCCCCGAAATGCAATTTTTTTTACAACTGCTTCTATCAGTTCATATAGTTCATGCTGATCACACATTTCCACAGTGACTTAAGACACTGACCGCCTAATCCATTTATTGTGAGTTCAAGTATTGTTTTGGGGTACCTGAAAGTGGAGGGATGAAGTGGAAGTGTGCAGGGCAGTTAACCAAGTGATTTAGGGATCGAAACCATCCTCTGCTATCCAGTTTGCTTTGAGCAATGAAGTGCAAACAGAAGAGAAGAGCTGGGCACATAACACAGAGGTTGATGGATCGAAGCTATCCAATTCTACTTTTAGAAATTAAGTGTAAACAGGGATTTTTTTTTTACATTTGAGAATTTCATGGGCATGTCTCTGTGCCCTCCGTGATTCTTTTTTTATTACTGCTTCTATCAATCCATATAGGTCATGCTGATCACAGAGAGACACAGTGGCTTAAGACACTGATCTCCTAATCCATGTATTGTGAATTCAAGTATTGTTTTGGGGTACCTGAAAGTGGAGTGATGAAGTGGAAGTGTGCCTGGCAGTTAACCCAGTGATTTATGGATCGAAACCATCCTCTGCTATTCAGTTTGCTTTAGCAATGAAGTGGAAACAGAAATATTAAACCATAATTTCATGGGCATGTCTCAGTGCCCTCCGTGATTATTTTTTGACTGCTTCTGTCAGTTTGTACAGGTCATGCTGGTTACAGAAGCGAAGCGAAAGCGTGATGTCTACTTTAACCACGTGTACGTTCGGTTGAAACCACTCTCTGCTATCCAGTTCATTATCAGCAAGTGCCCCAGTGGCCTAATGGATTAGGCACTGGCCTTCTAAGCCAGGGATTGTGGGTTCGAGTCCCATCTGGGGTGGGTGTATGCGGAGGAAGAGAGATCAGCACGTGACACAGAGTTTGATGGATTGAAGATTTCCGATTCAATTTTTAGAAATTAAGATTTAACTGGGATAAAAAAGGAGAATTTCATGGGCATGTCTCTGTGCCCCCCGAAATGCAATTTTTTTTACAACTGCTTCTATCAGTTCATATAGTTCATGCTGATCACACATTTCCACAGTGACTTAAGACACTGACCGCCTAATCCATTTATTGTGAGTTCAAGTATTGTTTTGGGGTACCTGAAAGTGGAGGGATGAAGTGGAAGTGTGCAGGGCAGTTAACCAAGTGATTTAGGGATCGAAACCATCCTCTGCTATCCAGTTTGCTTTGAGCAATGAAGTGCAAACAGAAGAGAAGAGCTGGGCACATAACACAGAGGTTGATGGATCGAAGCTATCCAATTCTACTTTTAGAAATTAAGTGTAAACAGGGATTTTTTTTTTACATTTGAGAATTTCATGGGCATGTCTCTGTGCCCTCCGTGATTCTTTTTTTATTACTGCTTCTATCAATCCATATAGGTCATGCTGATCACAGAGAGACACAGTGGCTTAAGACACTGATCTCCTAATCCATGTATTGTGAATTCAAGTATTGTTTTGGGGTACCTGAAAGTGGAGTGATGAAGTGGAAGTGTGCCTGGCAGTTAACCCAGTGATTTATGGATCGAAACCATCCTCTGCTATTCAGTTTGCTTTAGCAATGAAGTGGAAACAGAAATATTAAACCATAATTTCATGGGCATGTCTCAGTGCCCTCCGTGATTATTTTTTGACTGCTTCTGTCAGTTTGTACAGGTCATGCTGGTTACAGAAGCGAAGCGAAAGCGTGATGTCTACTTTAACCACGTGTACGTTCGGTTGAAACCACTCTCTGCTATCCAGTTCATTATCAGCAAGTGCCCCAGTGGCCTAATGGATTAGGCACTGGCCTTCTAAGCCAGGGATTGTGGGTTCGAGTCCCATCTGGGGTGGGTGTATGCGGAGGAAGAGAGATCAGCACGTGACACAGAGTTTGATGGATTGAAGATTTCCGATTCAATTTTTAGAAATTAAGATTTAACTGGGATAAAAAAGGAGAATTTCATGGGCATGTCTCTGTGCCCCCCAAAATGCAAATTTTTTTACAACTGCTTCTATCAGTTCATATAGTTCATGCTGATCACACATTTCCACAGTGACTTAAGACACTGACCGCCTAATCCATTTATTGTGAGTTCAAGTATTGTTTTGGGGTACCTGAAAGTGGAGGGATGAAGTGGAAGTGTGCAGGGCAGTTAACCAAGTGATTTAGGGATCGAAACCATCCTCTGCTATCCAGTTTGCTTTGAGCAATGAAGTGCAAACAGAAGAGAAGAGCTGGGCACATAACACAGAGGTTGATGGATCGAAGCTATCCAATTCTACTTTTAGAAATTAAGTGTAAACAGGGATTTTTTTTTTACATTTGAGAATTTCATGGGCATGTCTCTGTGCCCTCCGTGATTCTTTTTTTATTACTGCTTCTATCAATCCATATAGGTCATGCTGATCACAGAGAGACACAGTGGCTTAAGACACTGATCTCCTAATCCATGTATTGTGAATTCAAGTATTGTTTTGGGGTACCTGAAAGTGGAGTGATGAAGTGGAAGTGTGCCTGGCAGTTAACCCAGTGATTTATGGATCGAAACCATCCTCTGCTATTCAGTTTGCTTTAGCAATGAAGTGGAAACAGAAATATTAAACCATAATTTCATGGGCATGTCTCAGTGCCCTCCGTGATTATTTTTTGACTGCTTCTGTCAGTTTGTACAGGTCATGCTGGTTACAGAAGCGAAGCGAAAGCGTGATGTCTACTTTAACCACGTGTACGTTCGGTTGAAACCACTCTCTGCTATCCAGTTCATTATCAGCAAGTGCCCCAGTGGCCTAATGGATTAGGCACTGGCCTTCTAAGCCAGGGATTGTGGGTTCGAGTCCCATCTGGGGTGGGTGTATGCGGAGGAAGAGAGATCAGCACGTGACACAGAGTTTGATGGATTGAAGATTTCCGATTCAATTTTTAGAAATTAAGATTTAACTGGGATAAAAAAGGAGAATTTCATGGGCATGTCTCTGTGCCCCCCAAAATGCAATTGTTTTTACAACTGCTTCTATCAGTTCATATAGTTCATGCTGATCACACATTTCCACAGTGACTTAAGACACTGACCGCCTAATCCATTTATTGTGAGTTCAAGTATTGTTTTGGGGTACCTGAAAGTGGAGGGATGAAGTGGAAGTGTGCAGGGCAGTTAACCAAGTGATTTAGGGATCGAAACCATCCTCTGCTATCCAGTTTGCTTTGAGCAATGAAGTGCAAACAGAAGAGAAGAGCTGGGCACATAACACAGAGGTTGATGGATCGAAGCTATCCAATTCTACTTTTAGAAATTAAGTGTAAACAGGGATTTTTTTTTTACATTTGAGAATTTCATGGGCATGTCTCTGTGCCCTCCGTGATTCTTTTTTTATTACTGCTTCTATCAATCCATATAGGTCATGCTGATCACAGAGAGACACAGTGGCTTAAGACACTGATCTCCTAATCCATGTATTGTGAATTCAAGTATTGTTTTGGGGTACCTGAAAGTGGAGTGATAAAGTGGAAGTGTGCCTGGCAGTTAACCCAGTGATTTATGGATCGAAACCATCCTCTGCTATTCAGTTTGCTTTAACAATGAAGTGATTTAACTGGGATAAAAAAGGAGAATTTCATGGGCATGTCTCTGTGCCCTCCGAAATGCAATTTTTTTTTACAACTGCTTCTATCAGTTCATATAGGTCATGCTGATCACACATTTCCACAGTGACTTAAGACACTGACCGCCTAATCCATGTATTGTGAGTTCAAGTATTGTTTTGGGGTACCTGAAAGTGGAGTGATGAAGTGGAAGTGTGCCTGGCAGTTAACCCAGTGATTTATGGATCGAAACCATCCTCTGCTATTCAGTTTGCTTTAGCAATGAAGTGGAAACAGAAATATTAAACCATAATTTCATGGGCATGTCTCAGTGCCCTCCGTGATTATTTTTTGACTGCTTCTGTCAGTTTGTACAGGTCATGCTGGTTACAGAAGCGAAGCGAAAGCGTGATGTCTACTTTAACCACGTGTACGTTTGGTTGAAACCACTCTCTGCTATCCAGTTCATTATCAGCAAGTGCCCCAGTGGCCTAATGGATAAGGCACTGGCCTTCTAAGCCAGGGATTGTGGGTTCGAGTCCCATCTGGGGTGGATGTATGTGGAGGACGAGAGATCAGCATGTGACACAGAGTTTGATGGATTGAAGATTTCCGATTTAATTTTTAGAAATGAAGATTTAACTGGGATAAAAAAGGAGAATTTCATGGGCATGTCTCTGTGCCCTCCGAAATGCATTTTTTTTTACAACTGCTTCTATCAGTTCATATAGTTCATGCTGATCACACATTTCCACAGTGACTTAAGACACTGACCGCCTAATCCATGTATTGTGAGTTCAAGTATTGTTTTGGGGTACCTGAAAGTGGAGTGATGAAGTGGAAGTGTGCCTGGCAGTTAACCCAGTGATTTATGGATCGAAACCATCCTCTGCTATTCAGTTTGCTTTAGCAATGAAGTGGAAACAGAAATATTAAACCATAATTTCATGGGCATGTCTCAGTGCCCTCCGTGATTATTTTTTGACTGCTTCTGTCAGTTTGTACAGGTCATGCTGGTTACAGAAGCGAAGCGAAAGCGTGATGTCTACTTTAACCACGTGTACGTTTGGTTGAAACCACTCTCTGCTATCCAGTTCATTATCAGCAAGTGCCCCAGTGGCCTAATGGATAAGGCACTGGCCTTCTAAGCCGTGGGTTCGAGTCCCATCTGGGCTGGATGTATGCGGAGGAAGAGAGATCAGCACGTGACACAGAGTTTGATGGATTGAAGCTTTCCGATTTACTTTTTAGAAATGAAGATTTAACTGGGATAAAAAAGGAGAATTTCATGGGCATGTCTCTGTGCCCTCCGAAATGCAATTTTTTTTTACAACTGCTTCTATCAGTTCATATAGGTCATGCTGATCACACATTTCCACAGTGACTTAAGACACTGACCGCCTAATCCATTTATTGTGAGTTCAAGTATTGTTTTGGGGTACCTGAAAGTGGAGGGATGAAGTGGAAGTGTGCAGGGCAGTTAACCAAGTGATTTAGGGATCGAAACCATCCTCTGCTATCCAGTTTGCTTTGAGCAATGAAGTGCAAACAGAAGAGAAGAGCTGGGCACATAACACAGAGGTTGATGGATCGAAGATATCCAATTCTACTTTTAGAAATGAAGTGTAAACAGGGATTTTTTTTTTACATTTGAGAATTTCATGGGCATGTCTCTGTGCCCTCCGTGATTCTTTTTTTATTACTGCTTCTATCAATCCATATAGGTCATGCTGATCACAGAGAGACACAGTGGCTTAAGACACTGATCTCCTAATCCATGTATTGTGAATTCAAGTATTGTTTTGGGGTACCTGAAGGGTGGAGTGATGAAGTGGAAGTGTGCCTGGCAGTTAACCCAGTGATTTATGGATCGAAACCATCCTCTGCTATTCAGTTTGCTTTAGCAATGAAGTGGAAACAGAAATATTAAACCATAATTTCATGGGCATGTCTCAGTACCCTCCGTGATTATTTTTTGACTGCTTCTGTCAGTTTGTACAGGTCATGCTGGTTACAGAAGCGAAGCGAAAGCGTGATGTCTACTTTAACCACGTGTACGTTCGGTTGAAACCACGCTCTGCTATCCAGTTCATTATCAGCAAGTGCCCCAGTGGCCTAATGGATAAGGCACTGGCCTTCTAAGCCGTGGGTTCGAGTCCCATCTGGGCTGGATGTATGCGGAGGAAGAGAGATCAGCACGTGACACAGAGTTTGATGGATTGAAGCTTTCCAATTTACTTTTTAGAAATGAAGATTTAACTGGGATAAAAAAGGAGAATTTCATGGGCATGTCTCTGTGCCCTCCGAAATGCAATTTTTTTTTACAACTGCTTCTATCAGTTCATATAGGTCATGCTGATCACACATTTCCACAGTGACTTAAGACACTGACCGCCTAATCCATGTATTGTGAGTTCAAGTATTGTTTTGGGGTACCTGAAAGTGGAGTGATGAAGTGGAAGTGTGCCTGGCAGTTAACCCAGTGATTTATGGATCGAAACCATCCTCTGCTATTCAGTTTGCTTTAGCAATGAAGTGGAAACAGAAATATTAAACCATAATTTCATGGGCATGTCTCAGTGCCCTCCGTGATTATTTTTTGACTGCTTCTGTCAGTTTGTACAGGTCATGCTGGTTACAGAAGCGAAGCGAAAGCGTGATGTCTACTTTAACCACGTGTACGTTTGGTTGAAACCACTCTCTGCTATCCAGTTCATTATCAGCAAGTGCCCCAGTGGCCTAATGGATAAGGCACTGGCCTTCTAAGCCAGGGATTGTGGGTTCGAGTCCCATCTGGGGTGGATGTATGTGGAGGACGAGAGATCAGCATGTGACACAGAGTTTGATGGATTGAAGATTTCCGATTCAATTTTTAGAAATGAAGATTTAACTGGGATAAAAAAGGAGAATTTCATGGGCATGTCTCTGTGCCCTCCGAAATGCATTTTTTTTTACAACTGCTTCTATCAGTTCATATAGTTCATGCTGATCACACATTTCCACAGTGACTTAAGACACTGACCGCCTAATCCATTTATTGTGAGTTCAAGTATTGTTTTGGGGTACCTGAAAGTGGAGGGATGAAGTGGAAGTGTGCAGGGCAGTTAACCAAGTGATTTAGGGATCGAAACCATCCTCTGCTATTCAGTTTGCTTTAGCAATGAAGTGGAAACAGAAATATTAAACCATAATTTCATGGGCATGTCTCAGTGCCCTCCGTGATTATTTTTTGACTGCTTCTGTCAGTTTGTACAGGTCATGCTGGTTACAGAAGCGAAGCGAAAGCGTGATGTCTACTTTAACCACGTGTACGTTCGGTTGAAACCACTCTCTGCTATCCAGTTCATTATCAGCAAGTGCCCCAGTGGCCTAATGGATAAGGCACTGGCCTTCTAAGCCAGGAATTGTGGGTTCGAGTCCCATCTGGGGTGGATGTATGCGGAGGACGAGAGATCAGCACGTGACATAGAGTTTGATGGATTGAAGCTTTCCGATTCAATTTTTAGAAATGAAGATTTAACTGGGATAAAAAAGGAGAATTTCATGGGCATGTCTCTGTGCCCTCCGAAATGCATTTTTTTTTTACAACTGCTTCTATCAGTTCATATAGGTCATGCTGATCACACATTTCCACAGTGACTTAAGACACTGACCGCCTAATCCATTTATTGTGAGTTCAAGTATTGTTT
Source organism: Oncorhynchus clarkii lewisi (assembly GCF_045791955.1). NCBI lineage: Eukaryota > Metazoa > Chordata > Actinopteri > Salmoniformes > Salmonidae > Oncorhynchus > Oncorhynchus clarkii. The sequence continues at coordinate 48,694,109 of NC_092167.1, forward strand.
TGGGGTACCTGAAAGTGGAGGGATGAAGTGGAAGTGTGCAGGGCAGTTAACCAAGTGATTTAGGGATCGAAACCATCCTCTGCTATCCAGTTTGCTTTGAGCAATGAAGTGCAAACAGAAGAGAAGAGCTGGGCACATAACACAGAGGTTGATGGATCGAAGCTATCCAATTCTACTTTTAGAAATGAAGTGTAAACAGGGATTTTTTTTTTACATTTCAGAATTTCATGGGCATGTCTCTGTGCCCTCCGTGATTCTTTTTTTATTACTGCTTCTATCAATCCATATAGGTCATGCTGATCACAGAGAGACACAGTGGCTTAAGACACTGATCTCCTAATCCATGTATTGTGAATTCAAGTATTGTTTTGGGGTACCTGAAAGTGGAGTGATGAAGTGGAAGTGTGCCTGGCAGTTAACCCAGTGATTTATGGATCGAAAGCATCCTCTGCTATTCAGTTTGCTTTAGCAATGAAGTGGAAACAGAAATATTAAACCATAATTTCATGGGCATGTCTCAGTGCCCTCCGTGATAGTTTTTTGACTGCTTCTGGCAGTTTGTACAGGTCATGCTGATTACAGAAGCGAAGCGAAAGCGTGATGTCTACTTTAACCACGTGTACGTTCGGTTGAAACCACTCTCTGCTATCCAGTTCATTATCAGCAAGTGCCCCAGTGGCCTAATGGATAAGGCACTGGCCTTCTAAGCCAGGGATTGTGGGTTCGAGTCCCATCTGGGGTGGATGTATGCGGAGGATGAGAGATCAGCACGTGACACAGAGTTAGATGGATTGAAGATTTCCGATTCAATTTTTAGAAATGAAGATTTAACTGGGATAAAAAAGGAGAATTTCATGGGCATGTCTCTGTGCCCCCCGAAATGCATTTTTTTTTACAACTGCTTCTATCAGTTCATATAGTTTTTTATTTTTTTTATTTTACCTTTATTTAACCAGGCAAGTCAGTTAAGAACAAATTCTTATTTTCAATGACGGCCTAGGAACAGTGGGTTAACTGCCTGTTCAGGGGCAGAACGACAGATTTGTTCCTTGTCAGCTCGGGGGTTTGAACTTGCAACCTTCCAGTTACTAGTCCAACGCTCTAACCACTAGGCTACCCTGCCGCCCCAGTTCATGCTGATCACACATTTCCACAGTGACTTAAGACACTGACCGCCTAATCCATTTATTGTGAGTTCAAGTATTGTTTTGGGGTACCTGAAAGTGGAGGGATGAAGTGGAAGTGTGCAGGGCAGTTAACCAAGTGATTTAGGGATCGAAACCATCCTCTGCTATCCAGTTTGCTTTGAGCAATGAAGTGCAAACAGAAGAGAAGAGCTGGGCACATAACACAGAGGTTGATGGATCGAAGATATCCAATTCTACTTTTAGAAATGAAGTGTAAACAGGGACTTTTTTTTTACATTTCAGAATTTCATGGGCATGTCTCTGTGCCCTCCGTGATTCTTTTTTTATTACTGCTTCTATCAATCCATATAGGTCATGCTGATCACAGAGAGACACAGTGGCTTAAGACACTGATCTCCTAATCCATGTATTGTGAATTCAAGTATTGTTTTGGGGTACCTGAAGGGTGGAGTGATGAAGTGGAAGTGTGCCTGGCAGTTAACCCAGTGATTTATGGATCGAAACCATCCTCTGCTATTCAGTTTGCTTTAGCAATGAAGTGGAAACAGAAATATTAAACCATAATTTCATGGGCATGTCTCAGTACCCTCCGTGATTATTTTTTGACTGCTTCTGTCAGTTTGTACAGGTCATGCTGGTTACAGAAGCGAAGCGAAAGCGTGATGTCTACTTTAACCACGTGTACGTTCGGTTGAAACCACTCTCTGCTATCCAGTTCATTATCAGCAAGTGCCCCAGTGGCCTAATGGACAAGGCACTGGCCTTCTAAGCCGTGGGTTCGAGTCCCATCTGGGCTGGATGTATGCGGAGGAAGAGAGATCAGCACGTGATAAGAGTTTGATGGATTGAAGCTTTCCGATTTACTTTTTAGAAATGAAGATTTAACTGGGATAAAAAAGGAGAATTTCATGGGCATGTCTCTGTGCCCTCCGAAATGCAATTTTTTTTTACAACTGCTTCTATCAGTTCATATAGGTCATGCTGATCACACATTTCCACAGTGACTTAAGACACTGACCGCCTAATCCATTTATTGTGAGTTCAAGTATTGTTTTGGGGTACCTGAAAGTGGAGGGATGAAGTGGAAGTGTGCAGGGCAGTTAACCAAGTGATTTAGGGATCGAAACCATCCTCTGCTATCCAGTTTGCTTTGAGCAATGAAGTGCAAACAGAAGAGAAGAGCTGGGCACATAACACAGAGGTTGATGGATCGAAGCTATCCAATTCTACTTTTAGAAATGAAGTGTAAACAGGGATTTTTTTTTTACATTTGAGAATTTCATGGGCATGTCTCTGTGCCCTCCGTGATTCTTTTTTGACTGCTTCTGTCAGTTTGTACAGGTCATGCTGATTACAGAAGCGAAGCGGAAGCGTGATGTCTACTTTAACCACGTGTACGTTCGGTAGAAACCACTCTCTGCTATCCAGTTCAATTTCAGCAAGTGCCCCAGTGGCCTAATGGATAAGGCACTGGCCTTCTAAGCCAGGGATTGTGGGTTCGAGTCCCATCTGGGGTGGGTGTATGCGGAGGAAGAGAGATCAGCACGTGACACAGAGTTTGATGGATTGAAGCTTTCCGATTTACTTTTTAGAAATGAAGATTTTACTGGGATAAAAAAGGAGAATTTCATGGGCATGTCTCTGTGCCCTCCGAAATGCATTTTTTTTTTACAACTGCTTCTATCAGTTCATATAGGTCATGCTGATCACACATTTCCACAGTGACTTAAGACACTGACCGCCTAATCCATTTATTGTGAGTTCAAGTATTGTTTTGGGGTACCTGAAAGTGGAGGGATGAAGTGGAAGTGTGCAGGGCAGTTAACCAAGTGATTTAGGGATCGAAACCATCCTCTGCTATCCAGTTTGCTTTGAGCAATGAAGTGCAAACAGAAGAGAAGAGCTGGGCACATAACACAGAGGTTGATGGATCGAAGCTATCCAATTCTACTTTTAGAAATGAAGTGTAAACAGGGATTTTTTTTTTACATTTGAGAATTTCATGGGCATGTCTCTGTGCCCTCCGTGATTCTTTTTTTATTACTGCTTCTATCAATCCATATAGGTCATGCTGATCACAGAGAGACACAGTGGCTTAAGACACTGATCTCCTAATCCATGTATTGTGAATTCAAGTATTGTTTTGGGGTACCTGAAAGTGGAGTGATGAAGTGGAAGTGTGCCTGGCAGTTAACCCAGTGATTTATGGATCGAAACCATCCTCTGCTATTCAGTTTGCTTTAGCAATGAAGTGGAAACAGAAATATTAAACCATAATTTCATGGGCATGTCTCAGTGCCCTCCGTGATAATTTTTTGACTGCTTCTGTCAGTTTGTACAGGTCATGCTGATTACAGAAGCGAAGCGGAAGCGTGATGTCTACTTTAACCACGTGTACGTTCGGTAGAAACCACTCTCTGCTATCCAGTTCAATTTCAGCAAGTGCCCCAGTGGCCTAATGGATAAGGCACTGGCCTTCTAAGCCAGGGATTGTGGGTTCGAGTCCCATCTGGGGTGGGTGTATGCGGAGGAAGAGAGATCAGCACGTGATAAGAGTTTGATGGATTGAAGCTTTCCGATTTACTTTTTAGAAATGAAGATTTTACTGGGATAAAAAAGGAGAATTTCATGGGCATGTCTCTGTGCCCTCCGAAATGCAATTTTTTTTTACAACTGCTTCTATCAGTTCATATAGGTCATGCTGATCACACATTTCCACAGTGACTTAAGACACTGACCGCCTAATCCATTTATTGTGAGTTCAAGTATTGTTTTGGGGTACCTGAAAGTGGAGGGATGAAGTGGAAGTGTGCAGGGCAGTTAACCAAGTGATTTAGGGATCGAAACCATCCTCTGCTATCCAGTTTGCTTTGAGCAATGAAGTGCAAACAGAAGAGAAGAGCTGGGCACATAACACAGAGGTTGATGGATCGAAGATATCCAATTCTACTTTTAGAAATGAAGTGTAAACAGGGATTTTTTTTTTACATTTCAGAATTTCATGGGCATGTCTCTGTGCCCTCCGTGATTCTTTTTTTATTACTGCTTCTATCAATCCATATAGGTCATGCTGATCACAGAGAGACACAGTGGCTTAAGACACTGATCTCCTAATCCATGTATTGTGAATTCAAGTATTGTTTTGGGGTACCTGAAGGGTGGAGTGATGAAGTGGAAGTGTGCCTGGCAGTTAACCCAGTGATTTATGGATCGAAACCATCCTCTGCTATTCAGTTTGCTTTAGCAATGAAGTGGAAACAGAAATATTAAACCATAATTTCATGGGCATGTCTCAGTACCCTCCGTGATTATTTTTTGACTGCTTCTGTCAGTTTGTACAGGTCATGCTGGTTACAGAAGCGATGCGAAAGCGTGATGTCTACTTTAACCACGTGTACGTTCGGTTGAAACCACTCTCTGCTATCCAGTTCATTATCAGCAAGTGCCCCAGTGGCCTAATGGATAAGGCACTGGCCTTCTAAGCCAGGGATTGTGGGTTCGAGTCCCATCTGGGGTGGATGTATGTGGAGGACGAGAGATCAGCACGTGACACAGAGTTTGATGGATTGAAGATTTCCGATTCAATTTTTAGAAATGAAGATTTAACTGGGATAAAAAAGGAGAATTTCATGGACATGTCTCTGTGCCCTCCGAAAAGCAATTTTTTTTTACAACTGCTTCTATCAGTTCATATAGGTCATGCTGATCACACATTTCCACAGTGACTTAAGACACTGACCGCCTAATCCATTTATTGTGAGTTCAAGTATTGTTTTGGGGTACCTGAAAGTGGAGGGATGAAGTGGAAGTGTGCAGGGCAGTTAACCAAGTGATTTAGGGATCGAAACCATCCTCTGCTATCCAGTTTGCTTTGAGCAATGAAGTGCAAACAGAAGAGAAGAGCTGGGCACATAACACAGAGGTTGATGGATCGAAGCTATCCAATTCTACTTTTAGAAATGAAGTGTAAACAGGGATTTTTTTTTTACATTTGAGAATTTCATGGGCATGTCTCTGTGCCCTCCGTGATTCTTTTTTGACTGCTTCTGTCAGTTTGTACAGGTCATGCTGATTACAGAAGCGAAGCGGAAGCGTGATGTCTACTTTAACCACGTGTACGTTCGGTAGAAACCACTCTCTGCTATCCAGTTCAATTTCAGCAAGTGCCCCAGTGGCCTAATGGATAAGGCACTGGCCTTCTAAGCCAGCGATTGTGGGTTCGAGTCCCATCTGGGGTGGGTGTATGCGGAGGAAGAGAGATCAGCACGTGACACAGAGTTTGATGGATTGAAGCTTTCCGATTTACTTTTTAGAAATGAAGATTTTACTGGGATAAAAAAGGAGAATTTCATGGTCATGTCTCTGTGCCCTCCGAAATGCAATTTTTTTTTACAACTGCTTCTATCAGTTCATATAGGTCATGCTGATCACACATTTCCACAGTGACTTAAGACACTGACCGCCTAATCCATTTATTGTGAGTTCAAGTATTGTTTTGGGGTACCTGAAAGTGGAGGGATGAAGTGGAAGTGTGCAGGGCAGTTAACCAAGTGATTTAGGGATCGAAACCATCCTCTGCTATCCAGTTTGCTTTGAGCAATGAAGTGCAAACAGAAGAGAAGAGCTGGGCACATAACACAGAGGTTGATGGATCGAAGATATCCAATTCTACTTTTAGAAATGAAGTGTAAACAGGGATTTTTTTTTTACATTTCAGAATTTCATGGGCATGTCTCTGTGCCCTCCGTGATTCTTTTTTTATTACTGCTTCTATCAATCCATATAGGTCATGCTGATCACAGAGAGACACAGTGGCTTAAGACACTGATCTCCTAATCCATGTATTGTGAATTCAAGTATTGTTTTGGGGTACCTGAAAGTGGAGTGATGAAGTGGAAGTGTGCCTGGCAGTTAACCCAGTGATTTATGGATCGAAACCATCCTCTGCTATTCAGTTTGCTTTAGCAATGAAGTGGAAACAGAAATATTAAACCATAATTTCATGGGCATGTCTCAGTGCCCTCCGTGATAATTTTTTGACTGCTTCTGTCAGTTTGTACAGGTCATGCTGATTACAGAAGCGAAGCGGAAGCGTGATGTCTACTTTAACCACGTGTACGTTCGGTAGAAACCACTCTCTGCTATCCAGTTCAATTTCAGCAAGTGCCCCAGTGGCCTAATGGATAAGGCACTGGCCTTCTAAGCCAGGGATTGTGGGTTCGAGTCCCATCTGGGCTGGATGTATGCGGAGGAAGAGAGATCAGCACGTGATAAGAGTTTGATGGATTGAAGCTTTCCGATTTACTTTTTAGAAATGAAGATTTAACTGGGATAAAAAAGGAGAATTTCATGTGCATGTCTCTGTGCCCTCCGAAATGCAATTTTTTTGACAACTGCTTCTATCAGTTCATATAGGTCATGCTGATCACACATTTCCACAGTGACTTAAGACACTGACCGCCTAATCCATTTATTGTGAGTTCAAGTATTGTTTTGGGGTACCTGAAAGTGGAGGGATGAAGTGGAAGTGTGCAGGGCAGTTAACCAAGTGATTTAGGGATCGAAACCATCCTCTGCTATCCAGTTTGCTTTGAGCAATGAAGTGCAAACAGAAGAGAAGAGCTGGGCACATAACACAGAGGTTGATGGATCGAAGATATCCAATTCTACTTTTAGAAATGAAGTGTAAACAGGGATTTTTTTTTTACATTTCAGAATTTCATGGGCATGTCTCTGTGCCCTCCGTGATTCTTTTTTTATTACTGCTTCTATCAATCCATATAGGTCATGCTGATCACAGAGAGACACAGTGGCTTAAGACACTGATCTCCTAATCCATGTATTGTGAATTCAAGTATTGTTTTGGGGTACCTGAAGGGTGGAGTGATGAAGTGGAAGTGTGCCTGGCAGTTAACCCAGTGATTTATGGATCGAAACCATCCTCTGCTATTCAGTTTGCTTTAGCAATGAAGTGGAAACAGAAATATTAAACCATAATTTCATGGGCATGTCTCAGTACCCTCCGTGATTATTTTTTGACTGCTTCTGTCAGTTTGTACAGGTCATGCTGGTTACAGAAGCGAAGCGAAAGCGTGATGTCTACTTTAACCACGTGTACGTTCGGTTGAAACCACTCTCTGCTATCCAGTTCATTATCAGCAAGTGCCCCAGTGGTCTAATGGATAAGGCACTGGCCTTCTAAGCCAGGGATTGTGGGTTCGAGTCCCATCTGGGGTGGATGTATGTGGAGGACGAGAGATCAGCACGTGACACAGAGTTTGATGGATTGAAGATTTCCGATTCAATTTTTAGAAATGAAGATTTAACTGGGATAAAAAAGGAGAATTTCATGGACATGTCTCTGTGCCCTCCGAAAAGCAATTTTTTTTTACAACTGCTTATTACTGCTTCTATCAATCCATATAGGTCATGCTGATCACAGAGAGACACAGTGGCTTAAGACACTGATCTCCTAATCCATGTATTGTGAATTCAAGTATTGTTTTGGGGTACCTGAAGGGTGGAGTGATGAAGTGGAAGTGTGCCTGGCAGTTAACCCAGTGATTTATGGATCGAAACCATCCTCTGCTATTCAGTTTGCTTTAGCAATGAAGTGGAAACAGAAATATTAAACCATAATTTCATGGGCATGTCTCAGTACCCTCCGTGATTATTTTTTGACTGCTTCTGTCAGTTTGTACAGGTCATGCTGGTTACAGAAGCGAAGCGAAAGCGTGATGTCTACTTTAACCACGTGTACGTTCGGTTGAAACCACTCTCTGCTATCCAGTTCATTATCAGCAAGTGCCCCAGTGGCCTAATGGATAAGGCACTGGCCTTCTAAGCCAGGGATTGTGGGTTCGAGTCCCATCTGGGGTGGATGTATGTGGAGGACGAGAGATCAGCACGTGACACAGAGTTTGATGGATTGAAGATTTCCGATTCAATTTTTAGAAATGAAGATTTAACTGGGATAAAAAAGGAGAATTTCATGGACATGTCTCTGTGCCCTCCGAAAAGCAATTTTTTTTTACAACTGCTTCTATCAGTTCATATAGGTCATGCTGATCACACATTTCCACAGTGACTTAAGACACTGACCGCCTAATCCATTTATTGTGAGTTCAAGTATTGTTTTGGGGTACCTGAAAGTGGAGGGATGAAGTGGAAGTGTGCAGGGCAGTTAACCAAGTGATTTAGGGATCGAAACCATCCTCTGCTATCCAGTTTGCTTTGAGCAATGAAGTGCAAACAGAAGAGAAGAGCTGGGCACATAACACAGAGGTTGATGGATCGAAGCTATCCAATTCTACTTTTAGAAATGAAGTGTAAACAGGGATTTTTTTTTTACATTTGAGAATTTCATGGGCATGTCTCTGTGCCCTCCGTGATTCTTTTTTTATTACTGCTTCTATCAATCCATATAGGTCATGCTGATCACAGAGAGACACAGTGGCTTAAGACACTGATCTCCTAATCCATGTATTGTGAATTCAAGTATTGTTTTGGGGTACCTGAAAGTGGAGTGATGAAGTGGAAGTGTGCCTGGCAGTTAACCCAGTGATTTATGGATCGAAACCATCCTCTGCTATTCAGTTTGCTTTAGCAATGAAGTGGAAACTGAAGTGAAAATGTTTTGACTGCTTCTGTCAGTTTGTACAGGTCATGCTGATTACAGAAGCGAAGCGGAAGCGTGATGTCTACTTTAACCACGTGTACGTTCGGTAGAAACCACTCTCTGCTATCCAGTTCAATTTCAGCAAGTGCCCCAGTGGCCTAATGGATAAGGCACTGGCCTTCTAAGCCAGGGATTGTGGGTTCGAGTCCCATCTGGGGTGGGTGTATGCGGAGGAAGAGAGATCAGCACGTGACACAGAGTTTGATGGATTGAAGCTTTCCGATTTACTTTTTAGAAATGAAGATTTTACTGGGATAAAAAAGGAGAATTTCATGGGCATGTCTCTGTGCCCTCCGAAATGCAATTTTTTTTTACAACTGCTTCTATCAGTTCATATAGGTCATGCTGATCACACATTTCCACAGTGACTTAAGACACTGACCGCCTAATCCATTTATTGTGAGTTCAAGTATTGTTTTGGGGTACCTGAAAGTGGAGGGATGAAGTGGAAGTGTGCAGGGCAGTTAACCAAGTGATTTAGGGATCGAAACCATCCTCTGCTATCCAGTTTGCTTTGAGCAATGAAGTGCAAACAGAAGAGAAGAGCTGGGCACATAACACAGAGGTTGATGGATCGAAGATATCCAATTCTACTTTTAGAAATGAAGTGTAAACAGGGATTTTTTTTTTACATTTGAGAATTTCATGGGCATGTCTCTGTGCCCTCCGTGATTCTTTTTTTATTACTGCTTCTATCAATCCATATAGGTCATGCTGATCACAGAGAGACACAGTGGCTTAAGACACTGATCTCCTAATCCATGTATTGTGAATTCAAGTATTGTTTTGGGGTACCTGAAAGTGGAGTGATGAAGTGGAAGTGTGCCTGGCAGTTAACCCAGTGATTTATGGATCGAAACCATCCTCTGCTATTCAGTTTGCTTTAGCAATGAAGTGGAAACTGAAGTGAAAATGTTTTGACTGCTTCTGTCAGTTTGTACAGGTCATGCTGATTACAGAAGCGAAGCGGAAGCGTGATGTCTACTTTAACCACGTGTACGTTCGGTAGAAACCACTCTCTGCTATCCAGTTCAATTTCAGCAAGTGCCCCAGTGGCCTAATGGATAAGGCACTGGCCTTCTAAGCCAGGGATTGTGGGTTCGAGTCCCATCTGGGGTGGGTGTATGCGGAGGAAGAGAGATCAGCACGTGACACAGAGTTTGATGGATTGAAGCTTTCCGATTTACTTTTTAGAAATGAAGATTTTACTGGGATAAAAAAGGAGAATTTCATGGGCATGTCTCTGTGCCCTCCGAAATGCAATTTTTTTTTACAACTGCTTCTATCAGTTCATATAGGTCATGCTGATCACACATTTCCACAGTGACTTAAGACACTGACCGCCTAATCCATTTATTGTGAGTTCAAGTATTGTTTTGGGGTACCTGAAAGTGGAGGGATGAAGTGGAAGTGTGCAGGGCAGTTAACCAAGTGATTTAGGGATCGAAACCATCCTCTGCTATCCAGTTTGCTTTGAGCAATGAAGTGCAAACAGAAGAGAAGAGCTGGGCACATAACACAGAGGTTGATGGATCGAAGATATCCAATTCTACTTTTAGAAATGAAGTGTAAACAGGGATTTTTTTTTTACATTTGAGAATTTCATGGGCATGTCTCTGTGCCCTCCGTGATTCTTTTTTTATTACTGCTTCTATCAATCCATATAGGTCATGCTGATCACAGAGAGACACAGTGGCTTAAGACACTGATCTCCTAATCCATGTATTGTGAATTCAAGTATTGTTTTGGGGTACCTGAATTTCATGGGCATGTCTCTGTGCCCTCCGTGATTCTTTTTTTCGATTACTGCTCTGCTATCAATCCATATAGGTCATGCTGATCACAGAGAGACACAGTGGCTTAAGACACTGATCTCCTAATCCATGTATTGTGAATTCAAGTATTGTTTTGGGGTACCTGAAAGTGGAGTGATGAAGTGGAAGTGTGCCTGGCAGTTAACCCAGTGATTTATGGATCGAAACCATCCTCTGCTATTCAGTTTGCTTTAGCAATGAAGTGGAAAGGGACGAGAGATCAGCACGTGACACAGAGTTTGATGGATTGAAGATTTCCGATTCAATTTTTAGAAATGAAGATTTAACTGGGATAAAAAAGGAGAATTTCATGGACATGTCTCTGTGCCCTCCGAAAAGCAATTTTTTTTTACAACTGCTTCTATCAGTTCATATAGGTCATGCTGATCACACATTTCCACAGTGACTTAAGACACTGACCGCCTAATCCATTTATTGTGAGTTCAAGTATTGTTTTGGGGTACCTGAAAGTGGAGGGATGAAGTGGAAGTGTGCAGGGCAGTTAACCAAGTGATTTAGGGATCGAAACCATCCTCTGCTATCCAGTTTGCTTTGAGCAATGAAGTGCAAACAGAAGAGAAGAGCTGGGCACATAACACAGAGGTTGATGGATCGAAGCTATCCAATTCTACTTTTAGAAATGAAGTGTAAACAGGGATTTTTTTTTTACATTTGAGAATTTCATGGGCATGTCTCTGTGCCCTCCGTGATTCTTTTTTTATTACTGCTTCTATCAATCCATATAGGTCATGCTGATCACAGAGAGACACAGTGGCTTAAGACACTGATCTCCTAATCCATGTATTGTGAATTCAAGTATTGTTTTGGGGTACCTGAAAGTGGAGTGATGAAGTGGAAGTGTGCCTGGCAGTTAACCCAGTGATTTATGGATCGAAACCATCCTCTGCTATTCAGTTTGCTTTAGCAATGAAGTGGAAACTGAAGTGAAAATGTTTTGACTGCTTCTGTCAGTTTGTACAGGTCATGCTGATTACAGAAGCGAAGCGGAAGCGTGATGTCTACTTTAACCACGTGTACGTTCGGTAGAAACCACTCTCTGCTATCCAGTTCAATTTCAGCAAGTGCCCCAGTGGCCTAATGGATAAGGCACTGGCCTTCTAAGCCAGGGATTGTGGGTTCGAGTCCCATCTGGGGTGGGTGTATGCGGAGGAAGAGAGATCAGCACGTGACACAGAGTTTGATGGATTGAAGCTTTCCGATTTACTTTTTAGAAATGAAGATTTTACTGGGATAAAAAAGGAGAATTTCATGGGCATGTCTCTGTGCCCTCCGAAATGCAATTTTTTTTTACAACTGCTTCTATCAGTTCATATAGGTCATGCTGATCACACATTTCCACAGTGACTTAAGACACTGACCGCCTAATCCATTTATTGTGAGTTCAAGTATTGTTTTGGGGTACCTGAAAGTGGAGGGATGAAGTGGAAGTGTGCAGGGCAGTTAACCAAGTGATTTAGGGATCGAAACCATCCTCTGCTATCCAGTTTGCTTTGAGCAATGAAGTGCAAACAGAAGAGAAGAGCTGGGCACATAACACAGAGGTTGATGGATCGAAGATATCCAATTCTACTTTTAGAAATGAAGTGTAAACAGGGATTTTTTTTTTACATTTGAGAATTTCATGGGCATGTCTCTGTGCCCTCCGTGATTCTTTTTTTATTACTGCTTCTATCAATCCATATAGGTCATGCTGATCACAGAGAGACACAGTGGCTTAAGACACTGATCTCCTAATCCATGTATTGTGAATTCAAGTATTGTTTTGGGGTACCTGAAAGTGGAGTGATGAAGTGGAAGTGTGCCTGGCAGTTAACCCAGTGATTTATGGATCGAAACCATCCTCTGCTATTCAGTTTGCTTTAGCAATGAAGTGGAAACAGAAATATTAAACCATAATTTCATGGGCATGTCTCAGTGCCCTCCGTGATAATTTTTTGACTGCTTCTGTCAGTTTGTACAGGTCATGCTGATTACAGAAGCGAAGCGGAAGCGTGATGTCTACTTTAACCACGTGTACGTTCGGTAGAAACCACTCTCTGCTATCCAGTTCAATTTCAGCAAGTGCCCCAGTGGCCTAATGGATAAGGCACTGGCCTTCTAAGCCAGGGATTGTGGGTTCGAGTCCCATCTGGGCTGGATGTATGCGGAGGAAGAGAGATCAGCACGTGATAAGAGTTTGATGGATTGAAGCTTTCCGATTTACTTTTTAGAAATGAAGATTTAACTGGGATAAAAAAGGAGAATTTCATGGGCATGTCTCTGTGCCCTCCGAAATGCAATTTTTTTTACAACTGCTTCTATCAGTTCATATAGGTCATGCTGATCACACATTTCCACAGTGACTTAAGACACTGACCGCCTAATCCATTTATTGTGAGTTCAAGTATTGTTTTGGGGTACCTGAAAGTGGAGGGATGAAGTGGAAGTGTGCAGGGCAGTTAACCAAGTGATTTAGGGATCGAAACCATCCTCTGCTATCCAGTTTGCTTTGAGCAATGAAGTGCAAACAGAAGAGAAGAGCTGGGCACATAACACAGAGGTTGATGGATCGAAGATATCCAATTCTACTTTTAGAAATGAAGTGTAAACAGGGATTTTTTTTTTACATTTGAGAATTTCATGGGCATGTCTCTGTGCCCTCCGTGATTCTTTTTTTATTACTGCTTCTATCAATCCATATAGGTCATGCTGATCACAGAGAGACACAGTGGCTTAAGACACTGATCTCCTAATCCATGTATTGTGAATTCAAGTATTGTTTTGGGGTACCTGAAGGGTGGAGTGATGAAGTGGAAGTGTGCCTGGCAGTTAACCCAGTGATTTATGGATCGAAACCATCCTCTGCTATTCAGTTTGCTTTAGCAATGAAGTGGAAACAGAAATATTAAACCATAATTTCATGGGCATGTCTCAGTACCCTCCGTGATTATTTTTTGACTGCTTCTGTCAGTTTGTACAGGTCATGCTGGTTACAGAAGCGAAGCGAAAACGTGATGTCTACTTTAACCACGTGTACGTTCGGTTGAAACCACTCTCTGCTATCCAGTTCATTATCAGCAAGTGCCCCAGTGGCCTAATGGATAAGGCACTGGCCTTCTAAGCCAGGGATTGAGGGTTCGAGTCCCATCTGGGGTGGATGTATGTGGAGGACGAGAGATCAGCACGTGACACAGAGTTTGATGGATTGAAGATTTCCGATTCAATTTTTAGAAATGAAGATTTAACTGGGATAAAAAAGGAGAATTTCATGGACATGTCTCTGTGCCCTCCGAAAAGCAATTTTTTTTTACAACTGCTTCTATCAGTTCATATAGGTCATGCTGATCACACATTTCCACAGTGACTTAAGACACTGACCGCCTAATCCATTTATTGTGAGTTCAAGTATTGTTTTGGGGTACCTGAAAGTGGAGGGATGAAGTGGAAGTGTGCAGGGCAGTTAACCAAGTGATTTAGGGATCGAAACCATCCTCTGCTATCCAGTTTGCTTTGAGCAATGAAGTGCAAACAGAAGAGAAGAGCTGGGCACATAACACAGAGGTTGATGGATCGAAGCTATCCAATTCTACTTTTAGAAATGAAGTGTAAACAGGGATTTTTTTTTTACATTTGAGAATTTCATGGGCATGTCTCTGTGCCCTCCGTGATTCTTTTTTTATTACTGCTTCTATCAATCCATATAGGTCATGCTGATCACAGAGAGACACAGTGGCTTAAGACACTGATCTCCTAATCCATGTATTGTGAATTCAAGTATTGTTTTGGGGTACCTGAAAGTGGAGTGATGAAGTGGAAGTGTGCCTGGCAGTTAACCCAGTGATTTATGGATCGAAACCATCCTCTGCTATTCAGTTTGCTTTAGCAATGAAGTGGAAACAGAAATATTAAACCATAATTTCATGGGCATGTCTCAGTACCCTCCGTGATTATTTTTTGACTGCTTCTGTCAGTTTGTACAGGTCATGCTGGTTACTGAAGCGAAGCGAAAGCGTGATGTCTACTTTAACCACGTGTACGTTCGGTTGAAACCACTCTCTGCTATCCAGTTCATTATCAGCAAGTGTCCCAGTGGCCTAATGGATAAGGCACTGGCCTTCTAAGCCAGGGATTGTGGGTTCGAGTCCCATCTGGGGTGGATGTATGCGGAGGACGAGAGATCAGCATGTGACACAGAGTTTGATGGATTGAAGATTTCCGATTCAATTTTTAGAAATGGAGATTTAACTGGGATAAAAAAGGAGAATTTCATGGGCATGTCTCTGTGCCCTCCAAAATGCAATTTTTTTTACAACTGCTTCTATCAGTTCATATAGTTCATGCTGATCACATATTTCCACAGTGACTTAAGACACTGACCGCCTAATCCATTTATTGTGAGTTCAAGTATTGTTTTGGGGTACCTGAAAGTGGAGGGATGAAGTGGAAGTGTGCAGGGCAGTTAACCAAGTGATTTAGGGATCGAAACCATCCTCTGCTATCCAGTTTGCTTTGAGCAATGAAGTGCAAACAGAAGAGAAGAGCTGGGCACATAACACAGAGGTTGATGGATCGAAGATATCCAATTCTACTTTTAGAAATGAAGTGTAAACAGGGATTTTTTTTTTACATTTGAGAATTTCATGGGCATGTCTCTGTGCCCTCCGTGATTCTTTTTTTATTACTGCTTCTATCAATCCATATAGGTCATGCTGATCACAGAGAGACACAGTGGCTTAAGACACTGATCTCCTAATCCATGTATTGTGAATTCAAGTATTGTTTTGGGGTACCTGAAAGTGGAGTGATGAAGTGGAAGTGTGCCTGGCAGTTAACCCAGTGATTTATGGATCGAAACCATCCTCTGCTATTCAGTTTGCTTTAGCAATGAAGTGGAAACAGAAATATTAAACCATAATTTCATGGGCATGTCTCAGTGCCCTCCGTGATTATTTTTTTGACTGCTTCTTTCAGTTTGTACAGGTCATGCTGGTTACAGAAGCGAAGCGAAAGCGTGATGTCTACTTTAACCACGTGTACGTTCGGTTGAAACCACTCTCTGCTATCCAGTTCATTATCAGCAAGTGCCCCAGTGGCCTAATGGATAAGGCACTGGCCTTCTAAGCCAGGGATTGTGGGTTCGAGTCCCATCTGGGGTGGATGTATGCGGAGGACGAGAGATCAGCACGTGACACAGAGTTTGATGGATTGAAGATTTCCGATTCAATTTTTAGAAATGAAGATTTAACTGGGATAAAAAAGGAGAATTTCATGGGCATGTCTCTGTGCCCTCCGAAATGCAAATATTTTTTACAACTGCTTCTATCAGTTCATATAGTTCATGCTGATCACACATTTCCACAGTGACTTAAGACACTGACCGCCTAATCCATTTATTGTGAGTTCAAGTATTGTTTTGGGGTACCTGAAAGTGGAGGGATGAAGTGGAAGTGTGCAGGGCAGTTAACCAAGTGATTTAGGGATCGAAACCATCCTCTGCTATCCAGTTTGCTTTGAGCAATGAAGTGCAAACAGAAGAGAAGAGCTGGGCACATAACACAGAGGTTGATGGATCGAAGATATCCAATTCTACTTTTAGAAATGAAGTGTAAACAGGGATTTTTTTTTTACATTTCAGAATTTCATGGGCATGTCTCTGTGCCCTCCGTGATTCTTTTTTTATTACTGCTTCTATCAATTCATATAGGTCATGCTGATCACAGAGAGACACAGTGGCTTAAGATACTGATCTCCTAATCCATGTATTGTGAATTCAAGTATTGTTTTGGGGTACCTGAAAGTGGAGTGATGAAGTGGAAGTGTGCCTGGCAGTTAACCGAGTGATTTATGGATCGAAACCATCCTCTGCTATTCAGTTTGCTTTAGCAATGAAGTGGAAACTGAAGTGAAAATGTTTTGACTGCTTCTGTCAGTTTGTACAGGTCATGCTGGTTACAGAAGCGAAGCGAAAGCGTGATGTCTACTTTAACCACGTGTACGTTCGGTTGAAACCACTCTCTGCTATCCAGTTCTTTATCAGGAAGTGCCCCAGTGGCCTAATGGATAAGGCACTGGCCTTCTAAGCCAGGGATTGTGGGTTCGAGTCCCATCTGGGGTGGATGTATGTGGAGGACGAGAGATCAGCACGTGACACAGAGTTTGATGGATTGAAGATTTCTGATTTACTTTTTAGAAATGAAGATTTAACTGGGATAAAAAAGGAGAATTTCATGGGCATGTCTCTGTGCCCCCCGAAATGCATTTTTTTTTTTACAACTGCTTCTATCAGTTCATATAGGTCATGCTGATCACACATTTCCACAGTGACTTAAGACACTGACCGCCTAATCCATTTATTGTGAGTTCAAGTATTGTTTTGGGGTACCTGAAAGTGGAGGGATGAAGTGGAAGTGTGCAGGGCAGTTAACCAAGTGATTTAGGGATCGAAACCATCCTCTGCTATCCAGTTTGCTTTGAGCAATGAAGTGCAAACAGAAGAGGGCACATAACACAGAGGTTGATGGATCGAAGATATCCAATTCTACTTTTAGAAATGAAGTGTAAACAGGGATTTTTTTTTTACATTTGAGAATTTCATGGGCATGTCTCTGTGCCCTCCGTGATTCTTTTTTTATTACTGCTTCTATCAATCCATATAGGTCATGCTGATCACAGAGAGACACAGTGGCTTAAGACACTGATCTCCTAATCCATGTATTGTGAATTCAAGTATTGTTTTGGGGTACCTGAAAGTGGAGTGATGAAGTGGAAGTGTGCCTGGCAGTTAACCCAGTGATTTATGGATCGAAACCATCCTCTGCTATTCAGTTTGCTTTAGCAATGAAGTGGAAACAGAAATATTAAACCATAATTTCATGGGCATGTCTCAGTGCCCTCCGTGATTATTTTTTGACTGCTTCTGTCAGTTTGTACAGGTCATGCTGGTTACAGAAGCGAAGCGAAAGCGTGATGTCTACTTTAACCACGTGTACGTTCGGTTGAAACAACTCTCTGCTATCCAGTTTATTATCAGCAAGTGCCCCAGTGGCCTAATGGATAAGGAACTGGCTTTCTAAGCCAGGTATTGTGGGTTCGAGTCCCATCTGGGGTGGATGTATGTGGAGGACGAGAGATCAGCACGTGACACAGAGTGGATGGATTGAAGGATTGAAGATTTCCGATTCCATTTTTAGAAATGAAGATTTAACTGGGATAAAAAAGGAGAATTTCATGGGCATGTCTCTGTGCCCTCCGAAATGCAATTTTTTTTACAACTGCTTCTATCAGTTCATATAGGTCATGCTGATCACACATTTCCACAGTGACTTAAGACACTGACCGCCTAATCCATTTATTGTGAGTTCAAGTATTGTTTTGGGGTACCTGAAAGTGGAGGGATGAAGTGGAAGTGTGCAGGGCAGTTAACCAAGTGATTTAGGGATCGAAACCATCCTCTGCTATCCAGTTTGCTTTGAGCAATGAAGTGCAAACAGAAGAGAAGAGCTGGGCACATAACACAGAGGTTGATGGGTCGAAGATATCCAATTCTACTTTTAGAAATGAAGTGTAAACAGGGATTTTTTTTTTACATTTGAGAATTTCATGGGCATGTCTCTGTGCCCTCCGTGATTCTTTTTTTATTACTGCTTCTATCAATCCATATAGGTCATGCTGATCACAGAGAGACACAGTGGCTTAAGACACTGATCTCCTAATCCATGTATTGTGAATTCAAGTATTGTTTTGGGGTACCTGAATGGTGGAGTGATGAAGTGGAAGTGTGCCTGGCAGTTAACCCAGTGATTTATGGATCGAAACCATCCTCTGCTATTCAGTTTGCTTTAGCAATGAAGTGGAAACAGAAATATTAAACCATAATTTCATGGGCATGTCTCAGTACCCTCCGTGATTATTTTTTGACTGCTTCTGTCAGTTTGTACAGGTCATGCTGGTTACAGAAGCGAAGCGAAAGCGTGATGTCTACTTTAACCACGTGTACGTTCGGTTGAAACCACTCTCTGCTATCCAGTTCATTATCAGCAAGTGCCCCAGTGGCCTAATGGATAAGGCACTGGCCTTCTAAGCCAGGGATTGTGGGTTCGAGTCCCATCTGGGGTGGATGTATGCGGAGGAAGAGAGATCAGCACGTGACACAGAGTTTGATGGATTGAAGCTTTCCGATTTACTTTTTAGAAATGAAGATTTAACTGGGATAAAAAAGGAGAATTTCATGGGCATGTCTCTGTGCCCTCCGAAATGCAATTTTTTTTTACAACTGCTTCTATCAGTTCATATAGGTCATGCTGATCACACATTTCCACAGTGACTTAAGACACTGACCGCCTAATCCATTTATTGTGAGTTCAAGTATTGTTTTGGGGTACCTGAAAGTGGAGGGATGAAGTGGAAGTGTGCAGGGCAGTTAACCAAGTGATTTAGGGATCGAAACCATCCTCTGCTATCCAGTTTGCTTTGAGCAATGAAGTGCAAACAGAAGAGAAGAGCTGGGCACATAACACAGAGGTTGATGGATCGAAGATATCCAATTCTACTTTTAGAAATGAAGTGTAAACAGGGATTTTTTTTTTACATTTCAGAATTTCATGGGCATGTCTCTGTGCCCTCCGTGATTCTTTTTTTATTACTGCTTCTATCAATTCATATAGGTCATGCTGATCACAGAGAGACACAGTGGCTTAAGACACTGATCTCCTAATCCATGTATTGTGAATTCAAGTATTGTTTTGGGGTACCTGAAAGTGGAGTGATGAAGTGGAAGTGTGCCTGGCAGTTAACCCAGTGATTTATGGATCGAAACCATCCTCTGCTATTCAGTTTGCTTTAGCAATGAAGTGGAAACTGAAGTGAAAATGTTTTGACTGCTTCTGTCAGTTTGTACAGGTCATGCTGATTACAGAAGCGAAGCGGAAGCGTGATGTCTACTTTAACCACGTGTACGTTCGGTAGAAACCCCTCTCTGCTATCCAGTTCATTTTCAGCAAGTGCCCCAGTGGCCTAATGGATAAGGCACTGGCCTTCTAAGCCAGGGATTGTGGGTTCCATCTGGGGTGGGTGTATGCGGAGGAAGAGAAATCAGCACGTGACACAGAGTTTGATGGATTGAAGCTTTCCGATTTACTTTTTAGAAATGAAGATTTAACTGGGATAAAAAAGGAGAATTTCATGGGCATGTCTCTGTGCCCTCCGAAATGCAATTTTTTTTTACAACTGCTTCTATCAGTTCATATAGGTCATGCTGATCACACATTTCCACAGTGACTTAAGACACTGACCGCCTAATCCATTTATTGTGAGTTCAAGTATTGTTTTGGGGTACCTGAAAGTGGAGGGATGAAGTGGAAGTGTGCAGGGCAGTTAACCAAGTGATTTAGGGATCGAAACCATCCTCTGCTATCCAGTTTGCTTTGAGCAATAAAGTGCAAACAGAAGAGAAGAGCTGGGCACATAACACAGAGGTTGATGGATCGAAGATATCCAATTCTACTTTTAGAAATGAAGTGTAAACAGGGATTTTTTTTTTACATTTCAGAATTTCATGGGCATGTCTCTGTGCCCTCCGTGATTCTTTTTTTATTACTGCTTCTATCAATCCATATAGGTCATGCTGATCACAGAGAGACACAGTGGCTTAAGACACTGATCTCCTAATCCATGTATTGTGAATTCAAGTATTGTTTTGGGGTACCTGAAAGTGGAGTGATGAAGTGGAAGTGTGCCTGGCAGTTAACCCAGTGATTTATGGATCGAAACCATCCTCTGCTATTCAGTTTGCTTTAGCAATGAAGTGGAAACAGAAATATTAAACCATAATTTCATGGGCATGTCTCAGTGCCCTCCGTGATAATTTTTTGACTGCTTCTGTCAGTTTGTACAGGTCATGCTGATTACAGAAGCGAAGCGGAAGCGTGATGTCTACTTTAACCACGTGTACGTTCGGTAGAAACCACTCTCTGCTATCCAGTTCATTTTCAGCAAGTGCCCCAGTGGCCTAATGGATAAGGCACTGGCCTTCTAAGCCAGGGATTGTGGGTTCGAGTCCCATCTGGGGTGGGTGTATGCGGAGGAATAGAAATCAGCACGTGACACAGAGTTTGATGGATTGAAGCTTTCCGATTTACTTTTTAGAAATGAAGATTTAACTGGGATAAAAAAGGAGAATTTCATGGGCATGTCTCTGTGCCCCCCGAAATGCATTTTTTTTTACAACTGCTTCTATCAGTTCATATAGTTCATGCTGATCACACATTTCCACAGTGACTTAAGACACTGACCGCCTAATCCATTTATTGTGAGTTCAAGTATTGTTTTGGGGTACCTGAAAGTGGAGGGATGAAGTGGAAGTGTGCAGGGCAGTTAACCAAGTGATTTAGGGATCGAAACCATCCTCTGCTATCCAGTTTGCTTTGAGCAATGAAGTGCAAACAGAAGAGAAGAGCTGGGCACATAACACAGAGGTTGATGGATCGAAGATATCCAATTCTACTATTAGAAATGAAGTGTAAACAGGGATTTATTTTTTACATTTCAGAATTTCATGGGCATGTCTCTGTGCCCTCCGTGATTCTTTTTTTATTACTGCTTCTATCAATCCATATAGGTCATGCTGATCACAGAGAGACACAGTGGCTTAAGACACTGATCTCCTAATCCATGTATTGTGAATTCAAGTATTGTTTTGGGGTACCTGAAAGTGGAGTGATGAAGTGGAAGTGTGCCTGGCAGTTAACCCAGTGATTTATGGATCGAAACCATCCTCTGCTATTCAGTTTGCTTTAGCAATGAAGTGGAAACAGAAATATTAAACCATAATTTCATGGGCATGTCTCAGTGCCCTCCGTGATAATTTTTTGACTGCTTCTGTCAGTTTGTACAGGTCATGCTGATTACAGAAGCGAAGCGGAAGCGTGATGTCTACTTTAACCACGTGTACGTTCGGTAGAAACCACTCTCTGCTATCCAGTTCATTTTCAGCAAGTGCCCCAGTGGCCTAATGGATAAGGCACTGGCCTTCTAAGCCAGGGATTGTGGGTTCGAGTCCCATCTGGGGTGGGTGTATGCGGAGGAATAGAAATCAGCACGTGACACAGAGTTTGATGGATTGAAGCTTTCCGATTTACTTTTTAGAAATGAAGATTTAACTGGGATAAAAAAGGAGAATTTCATGGGCATGTCTCTGTGCCCCCCGAAATGCATTTTTTTTTACAACTGCTTCTATCAGTTCATATAGTTCATGCTGATCACACATTTCCACAGTGACTTAAGACACTGACCGCCTAATCCATTTATTGTGAGTTCAAGTATTGTTTTGGGGTACCTGAAAGTGGAGGGATGAAGTGGAAGTGTGCAGGGCAGTTAACCAAGTGATTTAGGGATCGAAACCATCCTCTGCTATCCAGTTTGCTTTGAGCAATGAAGTGCAAACAGAAGAGAAGAGCTGGGCACATAACACAGAGGTTGATGGATCGAAGATATCCAATTCTACTTTTAGAAATGAAGTGTAAACAGGGATTTATTTTTTACATTTCAGAATTTCATGGGCATGTCTCTGTGCCCTCCGTGATTCTTTTTTTATTACTGCTTCTATCAATCCATATAGGTCATGCTGATCACAGAGAGACACAGTGGCTTAAGACACTGATCTCCTAATCCATGTATTGTGAATTCAAGTATTGTTTTGGGGTACCTGAAAGTGGAGTGATGAAGTGGAAGTGTGCCTGGCAGTTAACCCAGTGATTTATGGATCGAAACCATCCTCTGCTATTCAGTTTGCTTTAGCAATGAAGTGGAAACTGAAGTGAAAATGTTTTGACTGCTTCTGTCAGTTTGTACAGGTCATGCTGATTACAGAAGCGAAGCGGAAGCGTGATGTCTACTTTAACCACGTGTACGTTCGGTAGAAACCCCTCTCTGCTATCCAGTTCATTTTCAGCAAGTGCCCCAGTGGCCTAATGGATAAGGCACTGGCCTTCTAAGCCAGGGATTGTGGGTTCAAGTCCCATCTGGGGTGGGTGTATGCGGAGGAAGAGAAATCAGCACGTGACACAGAGTTTGATGGATTGAAGCTTTCCGATTTACTTTTTAGAAATGAAGATTTAACTGGGATAAAAAAGGAGAATTTCATGGGCATGTCTCTGTGCCCTCCGAAACGCAATTTTTTTTTACAACTGCTTCTATCAGTTCATATAGGTCATGCTGATCACACATTTCCACAGTGACTTAAGACACTGACCGCCTAATCCATTTATTGTGAGTTCAAGTATTGTTTTGGGGTACCTGAAAGTGGAGGGATGAAGTGGAAGTGTGCAGGGCAGTTAACCAAGTGATTTAGGGATCGAAACCATCCTCTGCTATCCAGTTTGCTTTGAGCAATAAAGTGCAAACAGAAGAGAAGAGCTGGGCACATAACACAGAGGTTGATGGATCGAAGATATCCAATTCTACTTTTAGAAATGAAGTGTAAACAGGGATTTTTTTTTTACATTTCAGAATTTCATGGGCATGTCTCTGTGCCCTCCGTGATTCTTTTTTTATTACTGCTTCTATCAATCCATATAGGTCATGCTGATCACAGAGAGACACAGTGGCTTAAGACACTGATCTCCTAATCCATGTATTGTGAATTCAAGTATTGTTTTGGGGTACCTGAAAGTGGAGTGATGAAGTGGAAGTGTGCCTGGCAGTTAACCCAGTGATTTATGGATCGAAACCATCCTCTGCTATTCAGTTTGCTTTAGCAATGAAGTGGAAACAGAAATATTAAACCATAATTTCATGGGCATGTCTCAGTGCCCTCCGTGATAATTTTTTGACTGCTTCTGTCAGTTTGTACAGGTCATGCTGATTACAGAAGCGAAGCGGAAGCGTGATGTCTACTTTAACCACGTGTACGTTCGGTAGAAACCACTCTCTGCTATCCAGTTCATTTTCAGCAAGTGCCCCAGTGGCCTAATGGATAAGGCACTGGCCTTCTAAGCCAGGGATTGTGGGTTCGAGTCCCATCTGGGGTGGGTGTATGCGGAGGAATAGAAATCAGCACGTGACACAGAGTTTGATGGATTGAAGCTTTCCGATTTACTTTTTAGAAATGAAGATTTAACTGGGATAAAAAAGGAGAATTTCATGGGCATGTCTCTGTGCCCTCCGTGATTCTTTTTTTTATTACTGCTTCTATCAATTCATATAGGTCATGCTGATCACACATTTCCACAGTGACTTAAGACACTGACCGCCTAATCCATTTATTGTGAGTTCAAGTATTGTTTTGGGGTACCTGAAAGTGGAGGGATGAAGTGGAAGTGTGCCTGGCAGTTAACCGAGTGATTTATGGATCGAAACCATCCTCTGCTATTCAGTTTGCTTTAGCAATGAAGTGCAAACAGAAGAGAAGAGCTGGGCACATAACACAGAGGTTGATGGATCGAAGATATCCAATTCTACTATTAGAAATGAAGTGTAAACAGGGATTTTTTTTTTTACATTTCAGAATTTCATGGGCATGTCTCTGTGCCCTCCGTGATTCTTTTTTTTATTACTGCTTCTATCAATCCATATAGGTCATGCTGATCACAGAGAGACACAGTGGCTTAAGACACTGATCTCCTAATCCATGTATTGTGAATTCAAGTATTGTTTTGGGGTACCTGAAAGTGGAGTGATGAAGTGGAAGTGTGCCTGGCAGTTAACCCAGTGATTTATGGATCGAAACCATCCTCTGCTATTCAGTTTGCTTTAGCAATGAAGTGGAAACAGAAATATTAAACCATAATTTCATGGGCATGTCTCAGTGCCCTCCGTGATAATTTTTTGACTGCTTCTGTCAGTTTGTACAGGTCATGCTGATTACAGAAGCGAAGCGGAAGCGTGATGTCTACTTTAACCACGTGTACGTTCGGTAGAAAAAACTCTCTGCTATCCAGTTCATTTTCAGCAAGTGCCCCAGTGGCCTAATGGATAAGGCACTGGCCTTCTAAGCCAGGGATTGTGGGTTCGAGTCCCATCTGGGGTGGGTGTATGCGGAGGAATAGAAATCAGCACGTGACACAGAGTTTGATGGATTGAAGCTTTCCGATTTACTTTTTAGAAATGAAGATTTAACTGGGATAAAAAAGGAGAATTTCATGGGCATGTCTCTGTGCCCCCCGAAATGCATTTTTTTTTACAACTGCTTCTATCAGTTCATATAGTTCATGCTGATCACACATTTCCACAGTGACTTAAGACACTGACCGCCTAATCCATTTATTGTGAGTTCAAGTATTGTTTTGGGGTACCTGAAAGTGGAGGGATGAAGTGGAAGTGTGCAGGGCAGTTAACCAAGTGATTTAGGGATCGAAACCATCCTCTGCTATCCAGTTTGCTTTGAGCAATGAAGTGCAAACAGAAGAGAAGAGCTGGGCACATAACACAGAGGTTGATGGATCGAAGATATCCAATTCTACTTTTAGAAATGAAGTGTAAACAGGGATTTTTTTTTTACATTTCAGAATTTCATGGGCATGTCTCTGTGCCCTCCGTGATTCTTTTTTTATTACTGCTTCTATCAATCCATATAGGTCATGCTGATCACAGAGAGACACAGTGGCTTAAGACACTGATCTCCTAATCCATGTATTGTGAATTCAAGTATTGTTTTGGGGTACCTGAAAGTGGAGTGATGAAGTGGAAGTGTGCCTGGCAGTTAACCCAGTGATTTATGGATCGAAACCATCCTCTGCTATTCAGTTTGCTTTAGCAATGAAGTGGAAACTGAATGAAAATGTTTTGACTGCTTCTGTCAGTTTGTACAGGTCATGCTGATTACAGAAGCGAAGCGGAAGCGTGATGTCTACTTTAACCACGTGTACGTTCGGTAGAAACCACTCTCTGCTATCCAGTTCATTTTCAGCAAGTGCCCCAGTGGCCTAATGGATAAGGCACTGGCCTTCTAAGCCAGGGATTGTGGGTTCGAGTCCCATCTGGGGTGGGTGTATGCGGAGGAAGAGAAATCAGCACGTGACACAGAGTTTGATGGATTGAAGCTTTCCGATTTACTTTTTAGAAATGAAGATTTAACTGGGATAAAAAAGGAGAATTTCATGGGCATGTCTCTGTGCCCTCCGAAATGCAATTTTTTTTTACAACTGCTTCTATCAGTTCATATAGGTCATGCTGATCACACATTTCCACAGTGACTTAAGACACTGACCGCCTAATCCATTTATTGTGAGTTCAAGTATTGTTTTGGGGTACCTGAAAGTGGAGGGATGAAGTGGAAGTGTGCAGGGCAGTTAACCAAGTGATTTAGGGATCGAAACCATCCTCTGCTATCCAGTTTGCTTTGAGCAATGAAGTGCAAACAGAAGAGAAGAGCTGGGCACATAACACAGAGGTTGATGGATCGAAGATATCCAATTCTACTTTTAGAAATGAAGTGTAAACAGGGATTTTTTTTTTACATTTCAGAATTTCATGGGCATGTCTCTGTGCCCTCCGTGATTCTTTTTTTATTACTGCTTCTATCAATCCATATAGGTCATGCTGATCACAGAGAGACACAGTGGCTTAAGACACTGATCTCCTAATCCATGTATTGTGAATTCAAGTATTGTTTTGGGGTACCTGAAAGTGGAGTGATGAAGTGGAAGTGTGCCTGGCAGTTAACCCAGTGATTTATGGATCGAAACCATCCTCTGCTATTCAGTTTGCTTTAGCAATGAAGTGGAAACAGAAATATTAAACCATAATTTCATGGGCATGTCTCAGTGCCCTCCGTGATAATTTTTTGACTGCTTCTGTCAGTTTGTACAGGTCATGCTGATTACAGAAGCGAAGCGGAAGCGTGATGTCTACTTTAACCACGTGTACGTTCGGTAGAAACCACTCTCTGCTATCCAGTTCATTTTCAGCAAGTGCCCCAGTGGCCTAATGGATAAGGCACTGGCCTTCTAAGCCAGGGATTGTGGGTTCGAGTCCCATCTGGGGTGGGTGTATGCGGAGGAATAGAAATCAGCACGTGACACAGAGTTTGATGGATTGAAGCTTTCCGATTTACTTTTTAGAAATGAAGATTTAACTGGGATAAAAAAGGAGAATTTCATGGGCATGTCTCTGTGCCCTCCGAAATGCATTCTTTTTTTTACAACTGCTTCTATCAGTTCATATAGGTCATGCTGATCACACATTTCCACAGTGACTTAAGACACTGACCGCCTAATCCATTTATTGTGAGTTCAAGTATTGTTTTGGGGTACCTGAAAGTGGAGGGATGAAGTGGAAGTGTGCAGGGCAGTTAACCAAGTGATTTATGGATCGAAACCATCCTCTGCTATCCAGTTTGCTTTGAGCAATGAAGTGCAAACAGAAGAGAAGAGCTGGGCACATAACACAGAGGTTGATGGATCGAAGATATCCAATTCTACTATTAGAAATGAAGTGTAAACAGGGATTTTTTTTTTACATTTCAGAATTTCATGGGCATGTCTCTGTGCCCTCCGTGATTCTTTTTTTATTACTGCTTCTATCAATCCATATAGGTCATGCTGATCACAGAGAGACACAGTGGCTTAAGACACTGATCTCCTAATCCATGTATTGTGAATTCAAGTATTGTTTTGGGGTACCTGAAAGTGGAGTGATGAAGTGGAAGTGTGCCTGGCAGTTAACCCAGTGATTTATGGATCGAAACCATCCTCTGCTATTCAGTTTGCTTTAGCAATGAAGTGGAAACTGAAGTGAAAATGTTTTGACTGCTTCTGTCAGTTTGTACAGGTCATGCTGATTACAGAAGCGAAGCGGAAGCGTGATGTCTACTTTAACCACGTGTACGTTCGGTAGAAACCCCTCTCTGCTATCCAGTTCATTTTCAGCAAGTGCCCCAGTGGCCTAATGGATAAGGCACTGGCCTTCTAAGCCAGGGATTGTGGGTTCGAGTCCCATCTGGGGTGTGGAGGAATGCGGAGGAAGAGAGATCAGCACGTGACACAGAGTTTGATGGATTGAAGCTTTCCGATTTACTTTTTAGAAATGAAGATTTAACTGGGATAAAAAAGGAGAATTTCATGGGCATGTCTCTGTGCCCCCCGAAATGCATTTTTTTTTACAACTGCTTCTATCAGTTCATATAGTTCATGCTGATCACACATTTCCACAGTGACTTAAGACACTGACCGCCTAATCCATTTATTGTGAGTTCAAGTATTGTTTTGGGGTACCTGAAAGTGGAGGGATGAAGTGGAAGTGTGCAGGGCAGTTAACCAAGTGATTTAGGGATCGAAACCATCCTCTGCTATCCAGTTTGCTTTGAGCAATGAAGTGCAAACAGAAGAGAAGAGCTGGGCACATAACACAGAGGTTGATGGATCGAAGATATCCAATTCTACTATTAGAAATGAAGTGTAAACAGGGATTTATTTTTTACATTTCAGAATTTCATGGGCATGTCTCTGTGCCCTCCGTGATTCTTTTTTTATTACTGCTTCTATCAATCCATATAGGTCATGCTGATCACAGAGAGACACAGTGGCTTAAGACACTGATCTCCTAATCCATGTATTGTGAATTCAAGTATTGTTTTGGGGTACCTGAAAGTGGAGTGATGAAGTGGAAGTGTGCCTGGCAGTTAACCCAGTGATTTATGGATCGAAACCATCCTCTGCTATTCAGTTTGCTTTAGCAATGAAGTGGAAACTGAAGTGAAAATGTTTTGACTGCTTCTGTCAGTTTGTACAGGTCATGCTGATTACAGAAGCGAAGCGGAAGCGTGATGTCTACTTTAACCACGTGTACGTTCGGTAGAAACCACTCTCTGCTATCCAGTTCATTTTCAGCAAGTGCCCCAGTGGCCTAATGGATAAGGCACTGGCCTTCTAAGCCAGGGATTGTGGGTTCAAGTCCCATCTGGGGTGGGTGTATGCGGAGGAAGAGAAATCAGCACGTGACACAGAGTTTGATGGATTGAAGCTTTCCGATTTACTTTTTAGAAATGAAGATTTAACTGGGATAAAAAAGGAGAATTTCATGGGCATGTCTCTGTGCCCTCCGAAATGCAATTTTTTTTTACAACTGCTTCTATCAGTTCATATAGGTCATGCTGATCACACATTTCCACAGTGACTTAAGACACTGACCGCCTAATCCATTTATTGTGAGTTCAAGTATTGTTTTGGGGTACCTGAAAGTGGAGGGATGAAGTGGAAGTGTGCAGGGCAGTTAACCAAGTGATTTAGGGATCGAAACCATCCTCTGCTATCCAGTTTGCTTTGAGCAATGAAGTGCAAACAGAAGAGAAGAGCTGGGCACATAACACAGAGGTTGATGGATCGAAGATATCCAATTCTACTTTTAGAAATGAAGTGTAAACAGGGATTTTTTTTTTACATTTCAGAATTTCATGGGCATGTCTCTGTGCCCTCCGTGATTCTTTTTTTATTACTGCTTCTATCAATCCATATAGGTCATGCTGATCACAGAGAGACACAGTGGCTTAAGACACTGATCTCCTAATCCATGTATTGTGAATTCAAGTATTGTTTTGGGGTACCTGAAAGTGGAGTGATGAAGTGGAAGTGTGCCTGGCAGTTAACCCAGTGATTTATGGATCGAAACCATCCTCTGCTATTCAGTTTGCTTTAGCAATGAAGTGGAAACAGAAATATTAAACCATAATTTCATGGGCATGTCTCAGTGCCCTCCGTGATAATTTTTTGACTGCTTCTGTCAGTTTGTACAGGTCATGCTGATTACAGAAGCGAAGCGGAAGCGTGATGTCTACTTTAACCACGTGTACGTTCGGTAGAAACCACTCTCTGCTATCCAGTTCATTTTCAGCAAGTGCCCCAGTGGCCTAATGGATAAGGCACTGGCCTTCTAAGCCAGGGATTGTGGGTTCGAGTCCCATCTGGGGTGGGTGTATGCGGAGGAATAGAAATCAGCACGTGACACAGAGTTTGATGGATTGAAGCTTTCCGATTTACTTTTTAGAAATTAAGATTTAACTGGGATAAAAAAGGAGAATTTCATGGGCATGTCTCTGTGCCCTCCGAAATGCAATTTTTTTTTACAACTGCTTCTATCAGTTCATATAGGTCATGCTGATCACACATTTCCACAGTGACTTAAGACACTGACCGCCTAATCCATTTATTGTGAGTTCAAGTATTGTTTTGGGGTACCTGAAAGTGGAGGGATGAAGTGGAAGTGTGCAGGGCAGTTAACCAAGTGATTTATGGATCGAAACCATCCTCTGCTATCCAGTTTGCTTTGAGCAATGAAGTGCAAACAGAAGAGAAGAGCTGGGCACATAACACAGAGGTTGATGGATCGAAGATATCCAATTCTACTATTAGAAATGAAGTGTAAACAGGGATTTTTTTTTTTACATTTCAGAATTTCATGGGCATGTCTCTGTGCCCTCCGTGATTCTTTTTTTTATTACTGCTTCTATCAATCCATATAGGTCATGCTGATCACAGAGAGACACAGTGGCTTAAGACACTGATCTCCTAATCCATGTATTGTGAATTCAAGTATTGTTTTGGGGTACCTGAAAGTGGAGTGATGAAGTGGAAGTGTGCCTGGCAGTTAACCCAGTGATTTATGGATCGAAACCATCCTCTGCTATTCAGTTTGCTTTAGCAATGAAGTGGAAACTGAAGTGAAAATGTTTTGACTGCTTCTGTCAGTTTGTACAGGTCATGCTGATTACAGAAGCGAAGCGGAAGCGTGATGTCTACTTTAACCACGTGTACGTTCGGTAGAAAAAACTCTCTGCTATCCAGTTCATTTTCAGCAAGTGCCCCAGTGGCCTAATGGATAAGGCACTGGCCTTCTAAGCCAGGGATTGTGGGTTCGAGTCCCATCTGGGGTGGGTGTATGCGGAGGAAGAGAAATCAGCACGTGACACAGAGTTTGATGGATTGAAGCTTTCCGATTTACTTTTTAGAAATGAAGATTTAACTGGGATAAAAAAGGAGAATTTCATGGGCATGTCTCTGTGCCCTCCGAAATGCAATTTTTTTTTACAACTGCTTCTATCAGTTCATATAGTTCATGCTGATCACACATTTCCACAGTGACTTAAGACACTGACCGCCTAATCCATTTATTGTGAGTTCAAGTATTGTTTTGGGGTACCTGAAAGTGGAGGGATGAAGTGGAAGTGTGCAGGGCAGTTAACCAAGTGATTTAGGGATCGAAACCATCCTCTGCTATCCAGTTTGCTTTGAGCAATGAAGTGCAAACAGAAGAGAAGAGCTGGGCACATAACACAGAGGTTGATGGATCGAAGATATCCAATTCTACTTTTAGAAATGAAGTGTAAACAGGGATTTTTTTTTTACATTTGAGAATTTCATGGGCATGTCTCTGTGCCCTCCGTGATTCTTTTTTTATTACTGCTTCTATCAATCCATATAGGTCATGCTGATCACAGAGAGACACAGTGGCTTAAGACACTGATCTCCTAATCCATGTATTGTGAATTCAAGTATTGTTTTGGGGTACCTGAAAGTGGAGTGATGAAGTGGAAGTGTGCCTGGCAGTTAACCCAGTGATTTATGGATCGAAACCATCCTCTGCTATTCAGTTTGCTTTAGCAATGAAGTGGAAACAGAAATATTAAACCATAATTTCATGGGCATGTCTCAGTGCCCTCCGTGATAATTTTTTGACTGCTTCTGTCAGTTTGTACAGGTCATGCTGATTACAGAAGCGAAGCGGAAGCGTGATGTCTACTTTAACCACGTGTACGTTCGGTAGAAACCACTCTCTGCTATCCAGTTCATTTTCAGCAAGTGCCCCAGTGGCCTAATGGATAAGGCACTGGCCTTCTAAGCCAGGGATTGTGGGTTCGAGTCCCATCTGGGGTGGGTGTATGCGGAGGAAGAGAAATCAGCACGTGACACAGAGTTTGATGGATTGAAGCTTTCCGATTTACTTTTTAGAAATGAAGATTTAACTGGGATAAAAAAGGAGAATTTCATGGGCATGTCTCTGTGCCCTCCGAAATGCAATTTTTTTTTACAACTGCTTCTATCAGTTCATATAGGTCATGCTGATCACACATTTCCACAGTGACTTAAGACACTGACCGCCTAATCCATTTATTGTGAGTTCAAGTATTGTTTTGGGGTACCTGAAAGTGGAGGGATGAAGTGGAAGTGTGCAGGGCAGTTAACCAAGTGATTTAGGGATCGAAACCATCCTCTGCTATCCAGTTTGCTTTGAGCAATGAAGTGCAAACAGAAGAGAAGAGCTGGGCACATAACACAGAGGTTGATGGATCGAAGATATCCAATTCTACTTTTAGAAATGAAGTGTAAACAGGGATTTTTTTTTTACATTTGAGAATTTCATGGGCATGTCTCTGTGCCCTCCGTGATTCTTTTTTTATTACTGCTTCTATCAATCCATATAGGTCATGCTGATCACAGAGAGACACAGTGGCTTAAGACACTGATCTCCTAATCCATGTATTGTGAATTCAAGTATTGTTTTGGGGTACCTGAAAGTGGAGTGATGAAGTGGAAGTGTGCCTGGCAGTTAACCCAGTGATTTATGGATCGAAACCATCCTCTGCTATTCAGTTTGCTTTAGCAATGAAGTGGAAACAGAAATATTAAACCATAATTTCATGGGCATGTCTCAGTGCCCTCCGTGATTATTTTTTGACTGCTTCTGTCAGTTTGTACAGGTCATGCTGGTTACAGAAGCGAAGCGAAAGCGTGATGTCTACTTTAACCACGTGTACGTTCGGTTGAAACCACTCTCTGCTATCCAGTTCATTATCAGCAAGTGCCCCAGTGGCCTAATGGATAAGGCACTGGCCTTCTAAGCCAGGGATTGTGGGTTCGAGTCCCATCTGGGGTGGGTGTATGCGGAGGAAGAGAGATCAGCACGTGACACAGAGTTTGATGGATTGAAGCTTTCCGATTTACTTTTTAGAAATGAAGATTTAACTGGGATAAAAAAGGAGAATTTCATGGGCATGTCTCTGTGCCCTCCGAAATGCAATTTTTTTTTACAACTGCTTCTATCAGTTCATATAGGTCATGCTGATCACACATTTCCACAGTGACTTAAGACACTGACCGCCTAATCCATTTATTGTGAGTTCAAGTATTGTTTTGGGGTACCTGAAAGTGGAGGGATGAAGTGGAAGTGTGCAGGGCAGTTAACCAAGTGATTTAGGGATCGAAACCATCCTCTGCTATCCAGTTTGCTTTGAGCAATGAAGTGCAAACAGAAGAGAAGAGCTGGGCACATAACACAGAGGTTGATGGATCGAAGATATCCAATTCTACTTTTAGAAATGAAGTGTAAACAGGGATTTTTTTTTTACATTTGAGAATTTCATGGGCATGTCTCTGTGCCCTCCGTGATTCTTTTTTTATTACTGCTTCTATCAATCCATATAGGTCATGCTGATCACAGAGAGACACAGTGGCTTAAGACACTGATCTCCTAATCCATGTATTGTGAATTCAAGTATTGTTTTGGGGTACCTGAAAGTGGAGTGATGAAGTGGAAGTGTGCCTGGCAGTTAACCCAGTGATTTATGGATCGAAACCATCCTCTGCTATTCAGTTTGCTTTAGCAATGAAGTGGAAACAGAAATATTAAACCATAATTTCATGGGCATGTCTCAGTGCCCTCCGTGATTATTTTTTGACTGCTTCTGTCAGTTTGTACAGGTCATGCTGGTTACAGAAGCGAAGCGAAAGCGTGATGTCTACTTTAACCACGTGTACGTTCGGTTGAAACCACTCTCTGCTATCCAGTTCATTATCAGCAAGTGCCCCAGTGGCCTAATGGATAAGGCACTGGCCTTCTAAGCCAGGGATTGTGGGTTCGAGTCCCATGTGGGGTGGGTGTATGCGGAGGAAGAGAGATCAGCACGTGACACATAGTTTGATGGATTGAAGCTTTCCGATTTACTTTTTAGAAATGAAGATTTAACTGGGATAAAAAAGGAGAATTTCATGGGCATGTCTCTGTGCCCTCCGAAATGCAATTTTTTTTTACAACTGCTTCTATCAGTTCATATAGGTCATGCTGATCACACATTTCCACAGTGACTTAAGACACTGACCGCCTAATCCATTTATTGTGAGTTCAAGTATTGTTTTGGGGTACCTGAAAGTGGAGGGATGAAGTGGAAGTGTGCAGGGCAGTTAACCAAGTGATTTAGGGATCGAAACCATCCTCTGCTATCCAGTTTGCTTTGAGCAATGAAGTGCAAACAGAAGAGAAGAGCTGGGCACATAACACAGAGGTTGATGGATCGAAGATATCCAATTCTACTTTTAGAAATGAAGTGTAAACAGGGATTTTTTTTTTACATTTGAGAATTTCATGGGCATGTCTCTGTGCCCTCCGTGATTCTTTTTTTATTACTGCTTCTATCAATCCATATAGGTCATGCTGATCACAGAGAGACACAGTGGCTTAAGACACTGATCTCCTAATCCATGTATTGTGAATTCAAGTATTGTTTTGGGGTACCTGAAAGTGGAGTGATGAAGTGGAAGTGTGCCTGGCAGTTAACCCAGTGATTTATGGATCGAAACCATCCTCTGCTATTCAGTTTGCTTTAGCAATGAAGTGGAAACAGAAATATTAAACCATAATTTCATGGGCATGTCTCAGTGCCCTCCGTGATTATTTTTTGACTGCTTCTGTCAGTTTGTACAGGTCATGCTGATTACAGAAGCGAAGCGGAAGCGTGATGTCTACTTTAACCACGTGTACGTTCGGTAGAAACCACTCTCTGCTATCCAGTTCATTTTCAGCAAGTGCCCCAGTGGCCTAATGGATAAGGCACTGGCCTTCTAAGCCAGGGATTGTGGGTTCGAGTCCCATCTGGGGTGGATGTATGCGGAGGAAGAGAGATCAGCACGTGACACAGAGTTTGATGGATTGAAGATTTCCGATTCAATTTTTAGAAATGAAGATTTAACTGGGATAAAAAAGGAGAATTTCATGGGCATGTCTCTGTGCCCCCCGAAATGCAATTTTTTTTACAACTGCTTCTATCAGTTCATATAGTTCATGCTGATCACACATTTCCACAGTGACTTAAGACACTGACCGCCTAATCCATTTATTGTGAGTTCAAGTATTGTTTTGGGGTACCTGAAAGTGGAGGGATGAAGTGGAAGTGTGCAGGGCAGTTAACCAAGTGATTTAGGGATCGAAACCATCCTCTGCTATCCAGTTTGCTTTGAGCAATGAAGTGCAAACAGAAGAGAAGAGCTGGGCACATAACACAGAGGTTGATGGATCGATTTAGCTATCCAATTCTACTTTTAGAAATGAAGTGTAAACAGGGATTTTTTTTTTACATTTCAGAATATCCAATTCTACTTTTAGAATATCCAATTCTACTTTTAGAAATGAAGTGTAAACAGGGATTTTTTTTTTACATTTCAGAATTTCATGGGCATGTCTCTGTGCCCTCCGTGATTCTTTTTTTATTACTGCTTCTATCAATCCATATAGGTCATGCTGATCACAGAGAGACACAGTGGCTTAAGACACTGATCTCCTAATCCATGTATTGTGAATTCAAGTATTGTTTTGGGGTACCTGAAAGTGGAGTGATGAAGTGGAAGTGTGCCTGGCAGTTAACCCAGTGATTTATGGATCGAAACCATCCTCTGCTATTCAGTTTGCTTTAGCAATGAAGTGGAAACAGAAATATTAAACCATAATTTCATGGGCATGTCTCAGTGCCCTCCGTGATTATTTTTTGACTGCTTCTGTCAGTTTGTACAGGTCATGCTGGTTACAGAAGCGAAGCGAAAGCGTGATGTCTACTTTAACCACGTGTACGTTCGGTTGAAACCACTCTCTGCTATCCAGTTCATTATCAGCAAGTGCCCCAGTGGCCTAATGGATAAGGCACTGGCCTTCTAAGCCAGGGATTGTGGGTTCGAGTCCCATTTGGGGTGGATGTATGCGGAGGAAGAGAGATCAGCACGTGACACAGAGTTTGATGGATTGAAGCTTTCCGATTTAATTTTTAGAAATGAAGATTTAACTGGGATAAAAAAGGAGAATTTCATGGGCATGTCTCTGTGCCCTCCGAAATGCAATTTTTTTTACAACTGCTTCTATCAGTTCATATAGGTCATGCTGATCACACATTTCCACAGTGACTTAAGACACTGACCGCCTAATCCATTTATTGTGAGTTCAAGTATTGTTTTGGGGTACCTGAAAGTGGAGGGATGAAGTGGAAGTGTGCAGGGCAGTTAACCAAGTGATTTAGGGATCGAAACCATCCTCTGCTATCCAGTTTGCTTTGAGCAATGAAGTGCAAACAGAAGAGAAGAGCTGGGCACATAACACAGAGGTTGATGGATCGAAGCTATCCAATTCTACTTTTAGAAATGAAGTGTAAACAGGGATTTTTTTTTTACATTTCAGAATTTCATGGGCATGTCTCTGTGCCCTCCGTGATTCTTTTTTTATTACTGCTTCTATCAATCCATATAGGTCATGCTGATCACAGAGAGACACAGTGGCTTAAGACACTGATCTCCTAATCCATGTATTGTGAATTCAAGTATTGTTTTGGGGTACCTGAAAGTGGAGTGATGAAGTGGAAGTGTGCCTGGCAGTTAACCCAGTGATTTATGGATCGAAACCATCCTCTGCTATTCAGTTTGCTTTAGCAATGAAGTGGAAACAGAAATATTAAACCATAATTTCATGGGCATGTCTCAGTGCCCTCCGTGATTATTTTTTGACTGCTTCTGTCAGTTTGTACAGGTCATGCTGATTACAGAAGCGAAGCGGAAGCGTGATGTCTACTTTAACCACGTGTACGTTCGGTAGAAACCACTCTCTGCTATCCAGTTCATTTTCAGCAAGTGCCCCAGTGGCCTAATGGATAAGGCACTGGCCTTCTAAGCCGTGGGTTCGAGTCCCATCTGGGCTGGATGTATGCGGAGGAAGAGAGATCAGCACGTGACACAGAGTTTGATGGATTGAAGCTTTCCGATTTACTTTTTAGAAATGAAGATTTAACTGGGATAAAAAAGGAGAATTTCATGGGCATGTCTCTGTGCCCTCCGAAATGCAATTTTTTTTACAACTGCTTCTATCAGTTCATATAGTTCATGCTGATCACACATTTCCACAGTGACTTAAGACACTGACCGCCTAATCCATTTATTGTGAGTTCAAGTATTGTTTTGGGGTACCTGAAAGTGGAGGGATGAAGTGGAAGTGTGCAGGGCAGTTAACCAAGTGATTTAGGGATCGAAACCATCCTCTGCTATCCAGTTTGCTTTGAGGAATGAAGTGCAAACAGAAGAGAAGAGCTGGGCACATAACACAGAGGTTGATGGATCGAAGCTATCCAATTCTACTTTTAGAAATGAAGTGTAAACAGGGATTTTTTTTTTACATTTCAGAATTTCATGGGCATGTCTCTGTGCCCTCCGTGATTCTTTTTTTATTACTGCTTCTATCAATCCATATAGGTCATGCTGATCACAGAGAGACACAGTGGCTTAAGACACTGATCTCCTAATCCATGTATTGTGAATTCAAGTATTGTTTTGGGGTACCTGAAAGTGGAGTGATGAAGTGGAAGTGTGCCTGGCAGTTAACCCAGTGATTTATGGATCGAAACCATCCTCTGCTATTCAGTTTGCTTTAGCAATGAAGTGGAAACAGAAATATTAAACCATAATTTCATGGGCATGTCTCAGTGCCCTCCGTGATTATTTTTTGACTGCTTCTGTCAGTTTGTACAGGTCATGCTGATTACAGAAGCGAAGCGAAGCGTGATGTCTACTTTAACCACGTGTACGTTCGGTAGAAACCACTCTCTGCTATCCAGTTCATTTTCAGCAAGTGCCCCAGTGGCCTAATGGATAAGGCACTGGCCTTCTAAGCCAGGGATTGTGGGTTCGAGTCCCATCTGGGGTGGGTGTATGCGGAGGAAGAGAGATCAGCACGTGACACAGAGTTTGATGGATTGAAGCTTTCCGATTTACTTTTTAGAAATGAAGATTTAACTGGGATAAAAAAGGAGAATTTCATGGGCATGTCTCTGTGCCCTCCGAAATGCAAATATTTTTTACAACTGCTTCTATCAGTTCATATAGTTCATGCTGATCACACATTTCCACAGTGACTTAAGACACTGACCGCCTAATCCATTTATTGTGAGTTCAAGTATTGTTTTGGGGTACCTGAAAGTGGAGGGATGAAGTGGAAGTGTGCAGGGCAGTTAACCAAGTGATTTAGGGATCGAAACCATCCTCTGCTATCCAGTTTGCTTTGAGCAATGAAGTGCAAACAGAAGAGAAGAGCTGGGCACATAACACAGAGGTTGATGGATCGAAGATATCCAATTCTACTTTTAGAAATGAAGTGTAAACAGGGATTTTTTTTTTACATTTGAGAATTTCATGGGCATGTCTCTGTGCCCTCCGTGATTCTTTTTTTATTACTGCTTCTATCAATCCATATAGGTCATGCTGATCACAGAGAGACACAGTGGCTTAAGACACTGATCTCCTAATCCATGTATTGTGAATTCAAGTATTGTTTTGGGGTACCTGAAAGTGGAGTGATGAAGTGGAAGTGTGCCTGGCAGTTAACCCAGTGATTTATGGATCGAAACCATCCTCTGCTATTCAGTTTGCTTTAGCAATGAAGTGGAAACAGAAATATTAAACCATAATTTCATGGGCATGTCTCAGTGCCCTCCGTGATTATTTTTTGACTGCTTCTGTCAGTTTGTACAGGTCATGCTGTTTACAGAAGCGAAGCGAAAGCGTGATGTCTACTTTAACCACGTGTACGTTCGGTTGAAACCACTCTCTGCTATCCAGTTCATTATCAGCAAGTGCCCCAGTGGCCTAATGGATAAGGCACTGGCCTTCTAAGCCAGGGATTGTGGGTTCGAGTCCCATCTGGGGTGGATGTATGCGGAGGACGAGAGATCAGCACGTGACACAGAGTTTGATGGATTGAAGATTTCCGATTCAATTTTTAGAAATGAAGATTTAACTGGGATAAAAAAGGAGAATTTCATGGGCATGTCTCTGTGCCCCCCGAAATGCATTTTTTTTTACAACTGCTTCTATCAGTTCATATAGTTCATGCTGATCACACATTTCCACAGTGACTTAAGACACTGACCGCCTAATCCATTTATTGTGAGTTCAAGTATTGTTTTGGGGTACCTGAAAGTGGAGGGATGAAGTGGAAGTGTGCAGGGCAGTTAACCAAGTGATTTAGGGATCGAAACCATCCTCTGCTATCCAGTTTGCTTTGAGCAATGAAGTGCAAACAGAAGAGAAGAGCTGGGCACATAACACAGAGGTTGATGGATCGAAGATATCCAATTCTACTTTTAGAAATGAAGTGTAAACAGGGATTTTTTTTTTACATTTCAGAATTTCATGGGCATGTCTCTGTGCCCTCCGTGATTCTTTTTTTATTACTGCTTCTATCAATCCATATAGGTCATGCTGATCACAGAGAGACACAGTGGCTTAAGACACTGATCTCCTAATCCATGTATTGTGAATTCAAGTATTGTTTTGGGGTACCTGAAAGTGGAGTGATGAAGTGGAAGTGTGCCTGGCAGTTAACCCAGTGATTTATGGATCGAAACCATCCTCTGCTATTCAGTTTGCTTTAGCAATGAAGTGGAAACAGAAATATTAAACCATAATTTCATGGGCATGTCTCAGTGCCCTCCGTGATTATTTTTTGACTGCTTCTGTCAGTTTGTACAGGTCATGCTGTTTACAGAAGCGAAGCGAAAGCGTGATGTCTACTTTAACCACGTGTACGTTCGGTTGAAACCACTCTCTGCTATCCAGCTCATTATCAGCAAGTGCCCCAGTGGCCTAATGGATAAGGCACTGGCCTTCTAAGCCAGGGATTGTGGGTTCGAGTCCCATCTGGGGTGGATGTATGCGGAGGACGAGAGATCAGCATGTGACACAGAGTTTGATGGATTGAAGATTTCCGATTCAATTTTTAGAAATGAAGATTTAACTGGGATAAAAAAGGAGAATTTCATGGGCATGTCTCTGTGCCCCCCGAAATGCATTTTTTTTTACAACTGCTTCTATCAGTTCATATAGTTCATGCTGATCACACATTTCCACAGTGACTTAAGACACTGACCGCCTAATCCATTTATTGTGAGTTCAAGTATTGTTTTGGGGTACCTGAAAGTGGAGGGATGAAGTGGAAGTGTGCAGGGCAGTTAACCAAGTGATTTAGGGATCGAAACCATCCTCTGCTATCCAGTTTGCTTTGAGCAATGAAGTGCAAACAGAAGAGAAGAGCTGGGCACATAACACAGAGGTTGATGGATCGAAGATATCCAATTCTACTTTTAGAAATGAAGTGTAAACAGGGATTTTTTTTTTACATTTCAGAATTTCATGGGCATGTCTCTGTGCCCTCCGTGATTCTTTTTTTATTACTGCTTCTATCAATCCATATAGGTCATGCTGATCACAGAGAGACACAGTGGCTTAAGACACTGATCTCCTAATCCATGTATTGTGAATTCAAGTATTGTTTTGGGGTACCTGAAAGTGGAGTGATGAAGTGGAAGTGTGCCTGGCAGTTAACCCAGTGATTTATGGATCGAAACCATCCTCTGCTATTCAGTTTGCTTTAGCAATGAAGTGGAAACAGAAATATTAAACCATAATTTCATGGGCATGTCTCAGTGCCCTCCGTGATTATTTTTTGACTGCTTCTGTCAGTTTGTACAGGTCATGCTGATTACAGAAGCGAAGCAGAAGCGTGATGTCTACTTTAACCACGTGTACGTTCGGTAGAAACCACTCTCTGCTATCCAGTTCATTTTCAGCAAGTGCCCCAGTGGCCTAATGGATAAGGCACTGGCCTTCTAAGCCAGGGATTGTGGGTTCGAGTCCCATCTGGGGTGGGTGTATGCGGAGGAAGAGAGATCAGCACGTGACACAGAGTTTGATGGATTGAAGCTTTCCGATTTACTTTTTAGAAATGAAGATTTAACTGGGATAAAAAAGGAGAATTTCATGGGCATGTCTCTGTGCCCTCCGAAATGCAATTTTTTTTTACAACTGCTTCTATCAGTTCATATAGTTCATGCTGATCACACATTTCCACAGTGACTTAAGACACTGACCGCCTAATCCATTTATTGTGAGTTCAAGTATTGTTTTGGGGTACCTGAAAGTGGAGGGATGAAGTGGAAGTGTGCAGGGCAGTTAACCAAGTGATTTAGGGATCGAAACCATCCTCTGCTATCCAGTTTGCTTTGAGCAATGAAGTGCAAACAGAAGAGAAGAGCTGGGCACATAACACAGAGGTTGATGGTTCGAAGATATCCAATTCTACTTTTAGAAATGAAGTGTAAACAGGGATTTTTTTTTTACATTTGAGAATTTCATGGGCATGTCTCTGTGCCCTCCGTGATTCTTTTTTTATTACTGCTTCTATCAATCCATATAGGTCATGCTGATCACAGAGAGACACAGTGGCTTAAGACACTGATCTCCTAATCCATGTATTGTGAATTCAAGTATTGTTTTGGGGTACCTGAAAGTGGAGTGATGAAGTGGAAGTGTGCCTGGCAGTTAACCCAGTGATTTATGGATCGAAACCATCCTCTGCTATTCAGTTTGCTTTAGCAATGAAGTGGAAACAGAAATATTAAACCATAATTTCATGGGCATGTCTCAGTGCCCTCCGTGATTATTTTTTGACTGCTTCTGTCAGTTTGTACAGGTCATGCTGTTTACAGAAGCGAAGCGAAAGCGTGATGTCTACTTTAACCACGTGTACGTTCGGTTGAAACCACTCTCTGCTATCCAGCTCATTATCAGCAAGTGCCCCAGTGGCCTAATGGATAAGGCACTGGCCTTCTAAGCCAGGGATTGTGGGTTCGAGTCCCATCTGGGGTGGATGTATGCGGAGGACGAGAGATCAGCATGTGACACAGAGTTTGATGGATTGAAGATTTCCGATTCAATTTTTAGAAATGAAGATTTAACTGGGATAAAAAAGGAGAATTTCATGGGCATGTCTCTGTGCCCCCCGAAATGCATTTTTTTTTACAACTGCTTCTATCAGTTCATATAGTTCATGCTGATCACACATTTCCACAGTGACTTAAGACACTGACCGCCTAATCCATTTATTGTGAGTTCAAGTATTGTTTTGGGGTACCTGAAAGTGGAGGGATGAAGTGGAAGTGTGCAGGGCAGTTAACCAAGTGATTTAGGGATCGAAACCATCCTCTGCTATCCAGTTTGCTTTGAGCAATGAAGTGCAAACAGAAGAGAAGAGCTGGGCACATAACACAGAGGTTGATGGATCGAAGCTATCCAATTCTACTTTTAGAAATGAAGTGTAAACAGGGATTTTTTTTTTACATTTCAGAATTTCATGGGCATGTCTCTGTGCCCTCCGTGATTCTTTTTTTATTACTGCTTCTATCAATCCATATAGGTCATGCTGATCACAGAGAGACACAGTGGCTTAAGACACTGATCTCCTAATCCATGTATTGTGAATTCAAGTATTGTTTTGGGGTACCTGAAAGTGGAGTGATGAAGTGGAAGTGTGCCTGGCAGTTAACCCAGTGATTTATGGATCGAAACCATCCTCTGCTATTCAGTTTGCTTTAGCAATGAAGTGGAAACAGAAATATTAAACCATAATTTCAT
Source organism: Oncorhynchus clarkii lewisi (assembly GCF_045791955.1). NCBI lineage: Eukaryota > Metazoa > Chordata > Actinopteri > Salmoniformes > Salmonidae > Oncorhynchus > Oncorhynchus clarkii. Next base: position 48,736,446 of record NC_092167.1, read on the forward strand.
GGGCATGTCTCAGTGCCCTCCGTGATTATTTTTTGACTGCTTCTGTCAGTTTGTACAGGTCATGCTGTTTACAGAAGCGAAGCGAAAGCGTGATGTCTACTTTAACCACGTGTACGTTCGGTTGAAACCACTCTCTGCTATCCAGCTCATTATCAGCAAGTGCCCCAGTGGCCTAATGGATAAGGCACTGGCCTTCTAAGCCAGGGATTGTGGGTTCGAGTCCCATCTGGGGTGGATGTATGCGGAGGACGAGAGATCAGCACGTGACACAGAGTTTGATGGATTGAAGATTTCCGATTAAATTTTTAGAAATGAAGATTTAACTGGGATAAAAAAGGAGAATTTCATGGGCATGTCTCTGTGCCCCCCGAAATGCATTTTTTTTTACAACTGCTTCTATCAGTTCATATAGTTCATGCTGATCACACATTTCCACAGTGACTTAAGACACTGACCGCCTAATCCATTTATTGTGAGTTCAAGTATTGTTTTGGGGTACCTGAAAGTGGAGGGATGAAGTGGAAGTGTGCAGGGCAGTTAACCAAGTGATTTAGGGATCGAAACCATCCTCTGCTATCCAGTTTGCTTTGAGCAATGAAGTGCAAACAGAAGAGAAGAGCTGGGCACATAACACAGAGGTTGATGGATCGAAGCTATCCAATTCTACTTTTAGAAATGAAGTGTAAACAGGGATTTTTTTTTTACATTTCAGAATTTCATGGGCATGTCTCTGTGCCCTCCGTGATTCTTTTTTTATTACTGCTTCTATCAATCCATATAGGTCATGCTGATCACAGAGAGACACAGTGGCTTAAGACACTGATCTCCTAATCCATGTATTGTGAATTCAAGTATTATTTTGGGGTACCTGAAAGTGGAGTGATGAAGTGGAAGTGTGCCTGGCAGTTAACCCAGTGATTTATGGATCGAAACCATCCTCTGCAATTCAGTTTGCTTTAGCAATGAAGTGGAAACAGAAATATTAAACCATAATTTCATGGGCATGTCTCAGTGCCCTCCGTGATTATTTTTTGACTGCTTCTGTCAGTTTGTACAGGTCATGCTGGTTACAGAAGCGAAGCGAAAGCGTGATGTCTACTTTAACCATGTGTACGTTCGGTTGAAACCACTCTCTGCTATCCAGTTCATTATCAGCAAGTGCCCCAGTGGCCTAATGGATAAGGCACTGGCCTTCTAAGCCAGGGATTGTGGGTTCGAGTCCCATCTGGGGTGGATGTATGCGGAGGACGAGAGATCAGCATGTGACACAGAGTTTGATGGATTGAAGATTTCCGATTCAATTTTTAGAAATGGAGATTTAACTGGGATAAAAAAGGAGAATTTCATGGGCATGTCTCTGTGCCCTCCAAAATGCAATTTTTTTTTACAACTGCTTCTATCAGTTCATATAGTTCATGCTGATCACACATTTCCACAGTGACTTAAGACACTGACCGCCTAATCCATTTATTGTGAGTTCAAGTATTGTTTTGGGGTACCTGAAAGTGGAGGGATGAAGTGGAAGTGTGCAGGGCAGTTAACCAAGTGATTTAGGGATCGAAACCATCCTCTGCTATCCAGTTTGCTTTGAGCAATGAAGTGCAAACAGAAGAGAAGAGCTGGGCACATAACACAGAGGTTGATGGATCGAAGATATCCAATTCTACTTTTAGAAATGAAGTGTAAACAGGGATTTTTTTTTTACATTTCAGAATTTCATGGGCATGTCTCTGTGCCCTCCGTGATTCTTTTTTTATTACTGCTTCTATCAATCCATATAGGTCATGCTGATCACAGAGAGACACAGTGGCTTAAGACACTGATCTCCTAATCCATGTATTGTGAATTCAAGTATTGTTTTGGGGTACCTGAATGGTGGAGTGATGAAGTGGAAGTGTGCCTGGCAGTTAACCCAGTGATTTATGGATCGAAACCATCCTCTGCTATTCAGTTTGCTTTAGCAATGAAGTGGAAACAGAAATATTAAACCATAATTTCTTGGGCATGTCTCAGTGCCCTCCGTGATTATTTTTTGACTGCTTCTGTCAGTTTGTACAGGTCATGCTGGTTACAGAAGCAAAGCGAAAGCGTGATGTCTACTTTAACCACGTGTACGTTCGGTAGAAACCACTCTCTGCTATCCAGTTCATTATCAGCAAGTGCCCCAGTGGCCTAATGGATAAGGCACTGGCCTTCTAAGCCAGGGATTGTGGGTTCGAGTCCCATCTGGGGTGGATGTATGCGGAGGACGAGAGATCAGCACGTGACACAGAGTTTGATGGATTGAAGCTTTCCGATTTACTTTTTAGAAATGAAGATTTAACTGGGATAAAAAAGGAGAATTTCATGGGCATGTCTCTGTGCCCCCCGAAATGCATTTTTCTTTACAACTGCTTCTACCAGTTCATATAGTTCATGCTGATCACACATTTCCACAGTGACTTAAGACACTGACCGCCTAATCCATTTATTGTGAGTTCAAGTATTGTTTTGGGGTACCTGAAAGTGGAGGGATGAAGTGGAAGTGTGCAGGGCAGTTAACCAAGTGATTTAGGGATCGAAACCATCCTCTGCTATCCAGTTTGCTTTGAGCAATGAAGTGCAAACAGAAGAGAAGAGCTGGGCACATAACACAGAGGTTGATGGATCGAAGATATCCAATTCTACTTTTAGAAATGAAGTGTAAACAGGGATTTTTTTTTTACATTTGAGAATTTCATGGGCATGTCTAAGGGCCCTCCGTGATTCTTTTTTTATTACTGCTTCTATCAATCCATATAGGTCATGCTGATCACAGAGAGACACAGTGGCTTAAGACACTGATCTTCTAATCCATGTATTGTGAATTCAAGTATTGTTTTGGGGTACCTGAAAGTGGAGTGATGAAGTGGAAGTGTGCCTGGCAGTTAACCCAGTGATTTATGGATCGAAACCATCCTCTGCTATTCAGTTTGCTTTAGCAATGAAGTGGAAACAGAAATATTAAACCATAATTTCATGGGCATGTCTCAGTGCCCTCCGTGATTATTTTTAGACTGCTTCTGTCAGTTTGTACAGGTCATGCTGGTTACAGAAGCAAAGCGAAAGCGTGATGTCTACTTTAACCACGTGTACGTTCGGTAGAAACCACTCTCTGCTATCCAGTTCATTTTCAGCAGGGAGAGAGAAAAAGACATTTCGCAAGCTAGGGGGCTAAACAGCGATTTTATTCCTCTGCTCACTTTTTGTCTATTCCCAAATGCAACTACTTGCAATCTAAGGGGATGTAGCTCAGAGGAATAGAGCATTAGTTGAACGTACGAAGACCTGGGGGCAATCCTCAGCAGCTCCAAGAAACCACCAAACTCAGCAGATTAATTTCTTAAAGGGAACATATGCTTCTGCCAAACCTCTGACCATCTGGTTGATGGTGTTTGATTTCATTTTTTATCCTTCGATGGCTCAGTTGGTAGAGCGGAGGACTGTAGGTGAAATTGCTGTAATCCGTAGGGCGCTGGTTCAAATCCGGCTTGAAGGATTGTACTTTTTCTTGTGGCTTACGCCAACTTTTTGACAGCAGTGTACCATGACATGTGCTTGACAAAAAAAATATCTTTCCCTGAGAGAAGAAATCTTCACTTGTTGACATTTGATAGGAATGTTGGTAGAGCAGCAGAGAGTTCTCAAGATTGCAACAGTCCTTAGGTCGCTGACTCAGAAGAGTGTAACTTTTTCTGCAGTTGTGCCAAGTTTTTGACTTATGCCTAGTGTTTCCCCAAAAGCAAGTCATTCCCTGAGCGGGAATCAAACCCAGGCCCCGGTGGTAAAAGAACCGAATCCTAACCACTAGACCAACAGGGAGAGAGAAAAAGACATTTCGCATGATAGGGGGCTAAACAGCGATTTTATTCCTCGGCTCACTTTTTGTCTATTCCCAAATGCAACTGCTTGCAATCTAAGGGGATGTAGCTCAGAGGAATAGAGCATTAGTTGAACGTACGAAGACCTGGGGGCAATCCTCAGCAGCTCCAAGAAACCACCAAACTCAGCAGATTAATTTCTTAAAGGGAACATATGCTTCTGCCAAACCTCTGACCATCTAGGTGATGGCGTTTGACTACATTTTTTATCCTTCGATAGCTCAGTTGGTAGAGCGGAGGACTGTAGGGGAGATTGCTGTAATCCTTAGGTTGCTGGTTCAAATCCGTCTCGAAGGATTGTACTTTTTCTTGTGGCTTACGCCAACTTTTTGACAGCAGTGTACCATGACATGTGCTTGACTGACAAAAAATATCTTTCCCTGAGAGAAGAAATCTTCACTTGTTGACCTTTGATAGGAATGTTGGTAGAGCAGCAGAGAGTTCTCGAGATTGCAACAGTCCTTAGGTCGCTGACTCAGAAGAGTATAACTTTTTCTGCAGTTGTGCCAAGTTTTTGACTTATGCCTAGTGTTTCCCCAAAAGCAAGTCATTCCCTGAGCGGGAATCAAACCCAGGCAGCGGTGGTAAAAGAACCAAATCCTAACCACTAGACCAACAGGGAGAGTGAAAGATGCATTTTGCAGTGAGGGGGCTAAACAGCGATTTTATTCCTCGGCTCACTTTTTCTCTAATCCCAAACGCAACTACTTGCAATCTAAGGGGATGTAGCTCAGAGGAATAGAGCATTAGTTGAACGTACGAAGACCTGGGGACAATCGTCAGCAGCTCCAAGAAACCACCAAACTCAGCAGATTAATTTCTTAAAGGGAACATATGCTTCTGCCAAACCTCTGACCATCTATGTGATGGCTTTTGACTACATTTTTTATCCTTCGATAGCTCAGTTGGTAGAGCGGAGGACTGTAGGTGAAATTGCAGTAATCCTTAGGTCGCTGGTTCAAATCCGGCTCGAATGATAGTACTTTTTCTTGTGGCTTACGCCAACTTTTTGACAGCAGTGTACCATGACATGTGCTTGACAAAAAAATATCTTTCCCTGAGAGAAGAAATCTTCACTTGTTGACATTTGATAGGAATGTTGGTAGAGCAGCAGAGAGTTCTCGAGATTGCAACAGTCCTTAGGTCGCTGACTCAGAAGAGTATAACTTTTTCTGCAGTTGTGCCAAGTTTTTGACTTATGCCTAGTGTTTCCCCAAAAGCAAGTCATTCCCTGAGCGGGAATCAAACCCAGGCCTCGGTGGTAAAAGAAATGAATCCTAACCACTAGACCAACAGGGGGAGAGAAAAAGACATTTCGCAAGCTAGGGGGCTAAACAGCGATTTTATTCCTCTGCTCACTTTTTGTCTATTCCCAAATGCAACTACTTGCAATCTAAGGGGATGTAGCTCAGAGGAATAGAGCATTAGTTGAACGTACGAAGACCTGGGGGCAATCCTCAGCAGCTCCAAGAAACCACCAAACTCAGCAGATTAATTTCTTAAAGGGAACATATGCTTCTGCCAAACCTCTGACCATCTAGGTGATGGTGTTTGACTACAGTTTTTATCCTTCGATAGCTCAGTTGGTAGAGCGGAGGACTGTAGGTGAAATTGCTGTAATCCTTGGGTCGCTGGTTCAAATCCGGCTCGAAGGATTGTACTTTTTTCTTGTGGCTTACGCCAACTTTTTGACAGCAGTGTACCATGACATGTGACAGTGTACCATGACATGTGCTTGACAAAAAAATATCTTTCCCTGAGAGAAGAAATCTTCACTTGTTGACCTTTGATAGGAATGTTGGTAGAGCAGCAGAGAGTTCTCGAGATTGCAACAGTCCTTAGGTCGCTGACTCAGAAGAGTATAACTTTTTCTGCAGTTGTGCCAAGTTTTTGACTTATGCCTAGTGTTTCCCCAAAAGCAAGTCATTCCCTGAGCGGGAATCAAACCCAGGCAGCGGTGGTAAAAGAACCGAATCCTAACCACTAGACCAACAGGGAGAGAGAAAAATACATTTCGCAAGCTAGGGGGCTAAACAGCGATTTTATTCCTCGGCTCACTTTTTGTCTATTCCCAAATGCAACTGCTTGCAATCTAAGGGGATGTAGCTCAGAGGAATAGAGCATTAGTTGAACGTACGCAGACCTCGGGGCAATCCTCAGCAGCTCAAATAAACCACCAAACTCAGCAGATTAATTTCTTAAAGGGAACATATGCTTCTGCCAAACCTCTGACCATCTAGGTGATGGCGTTTGACTACACTTTTTATCCTTTGATAGCTCAGTTGGTAGAGCGGAGGACTGTAGGAGAAATTGCTGTAATCCTTAGGTCGCTGGTTCAAATCCAGCTCGAAGGATTGTACTTATTCTTGTGGCTTACGCCAACTTTTTGACAGCAGTGTACCATGACATGTGCTTGACTGACAAAAAATATCTTTCCCTGAGAGAAGAAATCTTCACTTGTTGACCTTTGATAGGAATGTTGGTAGAGCAGCAGAGAGTTCTCGAGATTGCAACAGTCCTTAGGTCGCTGACTCAGAAGAGTATAACTTTTTCTGCAGTTGTGCCAAGTTTTTGACTTATGCCTAGTGTTTCCCCAAAAGCAAGTCATTCCCTGAGCGGGATTCAAACCCAGGCCTCGGTGGTAAAATAAATTAATCCTAACCACTAGACCAACAGGGAGAGAGAAAAAGACATTTAGCAAGCTAGGGGGCTAAACAGCGATTTTATTCCTCTGCTCACTTTTTGTCTATTCCCAAATGCAACTACTTGCAATCTAAGGGGATGTAGCTCAGAGGAATAGAGCATTAGTTGAACGTACGAAGACCTGGGGGCAATCCTCAGCAGCTCCAAGAAACCACCAAACTCAGCAGATTAATTTCTTAAAGGGAACATATGCTTCTGCCAAACCTCTGACCATCTAGGTGATGGCGTTTGACTACATTTTTTATCGTTTGATAGCTCAGTTGGTAGAGAGGAGGACTGTAGGTGAAATTGCTGTAATCCTTAGGTCGCTGGTTCAAATCCAGCTCGAAGGATTGTACTTTTTCTTGTGGCTTACGCCAACTTTTTTACAGCAGTGTACCATGACATGTGCTTGACTGACAAAAAATATCTTTCCCTGAGAGAAGAAATCTTCACTTGTTGACCTTTGATAGGAATGTTGGTAGAGCAGCAGAGAGTTCTCGAGATTGCAACAGTCCTTAGGTCGCTGACTCAGAAGAGTATAACTTTTTCTGCAGTTGTGCCAAGTTTTTGACTTATGCCTAGTGTTTCCCCAAAAGCAAGTCATTCCCTGAGCGGGAATCAAACCCAGGCCGCGGTGGTAAAAGAACCGAATCCTAACCACTAGACCAACAGGGAGAGAGAAAAATACTTTTTGCAAGCTAGGAGGCTAAACAGCGATTTTATTCCTCGGCTCACTTTTTGTCTATTCCCAAATGCATCTACTTGCAATCTAAGGGGATGTAGCTCAGAGGAATAGAGCATTAGTTGAACGTACGAAGACCTCGGGGCAATCGTCAGCAGCTCCAAGAAACCAGCAAACTCAGCAGATTAATTTCCTAAAGGGAACATATGCTTCTGCCAAACCTCTGACCATCTAGGTGATGGCATTTGACTGCATTTTTTATCCTTCGATAGCTCAGTTGGTAGAGCGGAGGACTGTAGGAGAAATTGCTGTAATCCTTAGGTCGCTGGTTCAAATCCGGCTCAAAGGATTGTACTTTTTCTTGTGGCTTACGCCAACTTTTTTACAGCAGTGTACCATGACATGTGCTTGACTGACAAAAAATATCTTTCCCTGAGAGAAGAAATCTTCACTTGTTGACCTTTGATAGGAATGTTGGTAGAGCAGCAGAGAGTTCTCGAGATTGCAACAGTCCTTAGGTCGCTGACTCAGAAGAGTATAACTTTTTCTGCAGTTGTGCCAAGTTTTTGACTTATGCCTAGTGTTTCCCCAAAAGCAAGTCATTCCCTGAGCGGGAATCAAACCCAGGCCGCGGTGGTAAAAGAACCAAATCCTAACCACTAGACCAAAAGGGAGAGAGAAAAATGCATTTTGCAGTGAGGGGGCTAAACAGCGATTTTATTCCTCTGCTCACTTTTTGTCTTTTCCCAAATGCAACTACTTGCAATCTAAGGGGATGTAGCTCAGAGGAATAGAGCATTAGTTGAACGTACGAAGACCTCGGGGCAATCGTCAGCAGCTCCAAGAAACCGCCAAACTCAGCAGATTAATTTCTTAAAGGGAACATATGCTTCTGCCAAACCTCTGACCATCTAGGTGATGGCGTTTGACAAAATGTTTTATCCTTCGATAGCTCAGTTGGTAGAGCGGAGGACTGTAGGGGAAATTGCTGTAATCCTTAGGTCGCTGGTTCAAATCCGGCTCGAAGGATTGTACTTTTTCTTGTGGCTTACGCCAACTTTTTGACAGCAGTGTACCATGACATGTGCTTGACAAAAAATATCTTTCCCTGAGAGAAGAAATGTTCACTTGTTGACCTTTGATAGGAATGTTGGTATAGCAGCAGAGAGTTCTCGAGATTGCAACAGTCCTTAGGTCGCTGACTCAGAAGAGTATAACTTTTTCTGCAGTTGTGCCAAGTTTTTGACTTATGCCTAGTGTTTCCCCAAAAGCAAGTCATTCCCTGAGCGGGAATCAAACCCAGGCCTCGGTGGTAAAAGAAATGAATCCTAACCACTAGACCAACAGGGAGAGAGAAAAATGCATTTTGCAGTGAGGGAGCTAAACAGCGATTTTATTCCTCTGCTCACTTTTTCTCTAATCCCAAACGCAACTACTTGCAATCTAAGGGGATGTAGCTCAGAGGAATAGAGCATTAGTTGAACGTACGAAGACCTGGGGGCAATCGTCAGCAGCTCCAAGAAACCACCAAACTCAGCAGAATAATTTCTTAAAGGGAACATATGCTTCTGCCAAACCTCTGACCATCTAGGTGATGGCGCTTGAGTACATGTTTTATCCTTCGATAGCTCAGTTGGTAGAGCGGAGGACTGTAGGAGAAATTGCTGTAATCCTTAGGTCGCTGGCTCAAATCCGGCTCGAAGGATTATACTTTTTCTTGTGGTTTACGCCAACTTTTTGACAGCATTGTACCATGACATGTGCTTGACAAAAAATATCTTTCCCTGAGAGAAGAAATTTTCACTTGTTGACCTTTGATAGGAATGTTGGTAGAGCAGCAGAGAGTTCTCGAGATTGCAACAGCCCTTAGGTCGCTGACTCAGAAGAGTATAACTTTTTCTGCAGTTGTGCCAAGTTCTTGACTTATGCCTAGTGTTTCCCCAAGAGCAAGTCATTCCCTGAGCGGGAATCAAACCCAGGCCGCGTTGGTAAAATAACCAAATCCTAACCACTAGACCAACAGGGAGAGAGAAAAATGCATTTTGCAGTGAGGGAGCTAAACAGCGATTTTATTCCTCTGCTCACTTTTTCTCTAATCCCAAACGCAACTACTTGCAATCTAAGGGGATGTAGCTCAGAGGAATAGAGCATTAGTTGAACGTACGAAGACCTGGGGGCAATCGTCAGCAGCTCCAAGAAACCGCCAAACTCAGCAGATTAATTTCTTAAAGGGAACATATGCTTCTGCCAAACCTCTGACCATCTAGGTGATGGCGTTTGACTAAATTTTTTATCCTTCGATAGCTCAGTTGGTAGAGTGGAGGACTGTAGGGGAACTTGCTGTAATCCTTAGGTCACTGGTTCAAATCCGGCTCGAAGGATTGTACTTTATCTTGTGGCTTACGCCAACTTTTTGACAGCAGTGTACCATGACATGTGCTTGACAAAAAAAACTATTTCCCTGAGAGAAGAAATATTCACTTGTTGACATTTTATAGGAATGTTGGTAGAGCAGCAGAGAGTTCTCGAGATTGCAACAGTCCTTAGGTCGCTGACTCAGAAGAGTATAACTTTTTCTGCAGTTGTGCCAAGTTTTTGACTTATGCCTAGTGTTTCCCCAAAAGCAAGTCATTCCCTGAGCGGGGATCAAACCCAGGCAGCGGTGGTAAAAGAAATGAATCCTAACCACTAGACCAACAGGGAGAGAGAAAAAGACATTTCGCAAGCTATGGGGCTAAACAGCGATTTTATTCCTCTGCTCACTTTTTGTCTATTCCCAAATGCAACTACTTGCAATCTAAGGGGATGTAGCTCAGAGGAATAGAGCATTAGTTGAACGAACGAAGACCTGAGGGCAATCCTTAGCAGCTTCAAGAACCCACCAAACTCAGCAGATTAATTTCTTAAAGGGAACATATGCTTCTGCCAAACCTCTGACCATCTAGGTGATGGCGTTTGACTACATTTTTTATCCTTCGATAGCTCAGTTGGTAGAGCGGAGGACTGTAGGTGAAATTGCTGTAATCCTTAGGTCGATGGTTCAAATCTGGCTCGAAGGATTGTACTTTTTCTTGTGGTTTACGCCAACTTTTTGACAGCAGTGTACCATGACATGTGCTTGACAAAAATATCTTTCCCTGAGAGAAGAAATCTTCACTTGTTGACCTTTGATAGGAATGTTGGTAGAGCAGCAGAGAGTTCTCGAGATTGCAACAGTCCATAGGTCGCTGACTCAGAAGAGTATAACTTTTTCTGCAGTTGCGCCAAGTTTTTGACATATGCCTAGTGTTTCCCCAAAAGCAAGTCATTCCCTGAGCGGGAATCAAACCCAGGCCTTGGTGGTAAAATAAATTAATCCTAACCACTAGACCAACAGGGAGAGAGAAAAAGACATTTCGCAAGCTAGGGGGCTAAACAGCGATTTTATTCCTCTGCTCACTTTTTGTCTATTCCCAAATGCAACTACTTGCAATCTAAGGGGATGTAGCTCAGAGGAATAGAGCATTAGTTGAACGTACAAAGACCTGGGGGCAATCGTCAGCAGCTCCAAGAAACCACCAAACTCAGCAGATTAATTTCTTAAAGGGAACATATGCTTCTGCCAAACCTCTGACCATCTAGGTGATGGCGCTTGAGTACATTTTTTATCCTTCGATAGCTCAGTTGGTAGAGCGGAGGACTGTAGGAGAAATTGCTCTAATCCTTAGGTCGCTGGTTCAAATCCGGCTCGAAGGATTGTACTTTTTCTTGTGGCTTACGCCAACTTTTTGACAGCAGTGTACCATGACATGTGCTTGACTGACAAAAAATATCTTTCCCTGAGAGAAGAAATCTTCACTTGTTGACCTTTGATAGGAATGTTGGTAGAGCAGCAGAGAGTTCTCGAGATTGCAACAGTCCTTAGGTCGCTGACTCAGAAGAGTATAACTTTTTCTGCAGTTGTGCCAAGTTTTTGACTTATGCCTAGTGTTTCCCCAAAAGCAAGTCATTCCCTGAGCGGGAATCAAACCCAGGCCGCGGTGGTAAAAGAACCAAATCCTAACCACTAGACCAACAGGGAGAGAGAAAAATGCATTTTGCAGTGAGGGGGCTAAACAGCGATTTTATTCCTCTGCTCACTTTTTCTCTAATCCCAAACGCAACTACTTGCAATCTAAGGGGATGTAGCTCAGAGGAATAGAGCATTAGTTGAACGTACGAAGACCTGGGGGCAATCGTCAGCAGCTCCAAGAAACCGCCAAACTCAGCAGATTAATTTCTTAAAGGGAACATATGCTTCTGCCAAACCTCTGACCATCTAGGTGATGGCGTTTGACTAAATTTTTTATCCTTCGATAGCTCAGTTGGTAGAGCGGAGGACTGTAGGGGATAATTGCTGTAATCCTTAGGTCGCTGGTTCAAATCCGGCTCGAAGGATTGTACTTTTTCTTGTGGCTTACGCCAACTTTTTGACAGCAGTGTACCATGACATGTGCTTGACAAAAAATATCTTTCCCTGAGAGAAGAAATGTTCACTTGTTGACCTTTGATAGGAATGTTGGTATAGCAGCAGAGAGTTCTCGAGATTGCAACAGTCCTTAGGTCGCTGACTCAGAAGAGTATAACTTTTTCTGCAGTTGTGCCAAGTTTTTGACTTATGCCTATTGTTTCCCCAAAAGCAAGTCATTCCCTGAGCGGGAATCAAACCCAGGCCGCGGTGGTAAAAGAACCAAATCCTAACCGCTAGACCAAAAGGGAGAGAGAAAAATGCATTTTGCAGTGAGGGGGCTAAACAGCGATTTTATTCCTCTGCTCACTTTTTCTCTAATCCCAAACGCAACTACTTGCAATCTAAGGGGATGTAGCTCAGAGGAATAGAGCATTAGTTGAACGTACGAAGACCTGGGGGCAATCGTCAGCAGCTCCAAGAAACCGCCAAACTCAGCAGATTAATTTCTTAAAGGGAACATATGCTTCTGCCAAACCTCTGACCATCTAGGTGATGGCGTTTGACAACATTTTTTATCCTTCGATAGCTCAGTTGGTAGAGCGGAGGACTGTAGGGGAAATTGCTGTAATCCTTAGGTCGCTGGTTCAAATCCGGCTCGAAGGATTGTACTTTTTCTTGTGGCTTACGCCAACTTTTTGACAGCAGTGTACCATGACATGTGCTTGACAAAAAATATCTTTCCCTGAGAGAAGAAATGTTCACTTGTTGACCTTTGATAGGAATGTTGGTATAGCAGCAGAGAGTTCTCGAGATTGCAACAGTCCTTAGGTCGCTGACTCAGAAGAGTATAACTTTTTCTGCAGTTGTGCCAAGTTTTTGACTTATGCCTATTGTTTCCCCAAAAGCAAGTCATTCCCTGAGCGGGAATCAAACCCAGGCCGCGGTGGTAAAAGAACCAAATCCTAACCGCTAGACCAAAAGGGAGAGAGAAAAATGCATTTTGCAGTGAGGGGGCTAAACAGCGATTTTATTCCTCTGCTCACTTTTTCTCTAATCCCAAACGCAACTACTTGCAATCTAAGGGGATGTAGCTCAGAGGAATAGAGCATTAGTTGAACGTACGAAGACCTGGGGGCAATCGTCAGCAGCTCCAAGAAACCGCCAAACTCAGCAGATTAATTTCTTAAAGGGAACATATGCTTCTGCCAAACCTCTGACCATCTAGGTGATGGCGTTTGACAACATTTTTTATCCTTCGATAGCTCAGTTGGTAGAGCGGAGGACTGTAGGGGAAATTGCTGTAATCCTTAGGTCGCTGGTTCAAATCCGGCTCGAAGGATTGTACTTTTTCTTGTGGCTTACGCCAACTTTTTGACAGCAGTGTACCATGACATGTGCTTGACAAAAAATATCTTTCCCTGAGAGAAGAAATGTTCACTTGTTGACCTTTGATAGGAATGTTGGTATAGCAGCAGAGAGTTCTCGAGATTGCAACAGTCCTTAGGTCGCTGACTCAGAAGAGTATAACTTTTTCTGCAGTTGTGCCAAGTTTTTGACTTATGCCTAGTGTTTCCCCAAAAGCAAGTCATTCCCTGAGCGGGAATCAAACCCAGGCCTCGGTGGTAAAAGAAATGAATCCTAACCACTAGACCAACAGGGAGAGAGAAAAATGCATTTTGCAGTGAGGGAGCTAAACAGCGATTTTATTCCTCTGCTCACTTTTTCTCTAATCCCAAACGCAACTACTTGCAATCTAAGGGGATGTAGCTCAGAGGAATAGAGCATTAGTTGAACGTACGAAGACCTGGGGGCAATCGTCAGCAGCTCCAAGAAACCGCCAAACTCAGCAGATTAATTTCTTAAAGGGAACATATGCTTCTGCCAAACCTCTGACCATCTAGGTGATGGCATTTGACTGAATTTTTTATCCTTCGATAGCTCAGTTAGTAGAGCGGAGGACTGTAGGGGATAATTGCTGTAATCCTTAGGTCGCTGGTTCAAATCCGGCTCGAATGATTCTACTTTTTCTTGTGGCTTACGCCAACTTTTTGACAGCAGTGTACCATGACATGTGCTTGACAAAAAATATCTTTCCCTGAGAGAAGAAATGTTCACTTGTTGACCTTTGATAGGAATGTTGGTATAGCAGCAGAGAGTTCTCGAGATTGCAACAGTCCTTAGGTCGCTGACTCAGACGAGTATAACTTTTTCTGCAGTTGTGCCAAGTTTTTGACTTATGCCTATTGTTTCCCCAAAAGCAAGTCATTCCCTGAGCGGGAATCAAACCCAGGCCTCGGTGGTAAAATAAATGAATCCTAACCACTAGACCAACAGGGAGAGAGAAAAATACATTTCGCAAGCTAGGGAGCTAAACAGCGATTTTATTCCTCTGCTCACTTTTTCTCTAATCCCAAACGCAACTACTTGCAATCTAAGGGGATGTAGCTCAGAGGAATAGAGCATTAGTTGAACGTACGAAGACCTGGGGGCAATCGTCAGCAGCTCCAAGAAACCACCAAACTCAGCAGAATAATTTCTTAAAGGGAACATATGCTTCTGCCAAACCTCTGACCATCTAGGTGATGGCGTTTGACTACATTTTTTAGCCTTCGATAGCTCAGTTGGTAGAGCGGAGGACTGTAGGAGAAATTGCTGTAATCCTTAGGTCGCTGGTTCAAATCCGGCTCGAAGGATTATTCTTTTTCTTGTGGATTACGCCAACTTTTTGACAGCATTGTACCATGACATGTGCTTGACAAAAAATATCTTTCCCTGAGAGAAGAAATCTTCACTTGTTGACCTTTGATAGGAATGTTGGTATAGCAGCAGAGAGTTCTCGAGATTGCAACAGTCCTTAGGTCGCTGACTCAGAAGAGTATAACTTTTTCTGCAGTTGTGCCAAGTTTTTGACTTATGCCTAGTGTTTCCCCAAAAGCAAGTCATTCCCTGAGCGGGAATCAAACCCAGGCCTCGGTGGTAAAAGAAATGAATCCTAACCACTAGACCAACAGGGAGAGAGAAAAATGCATTTTGCAGTGAGGGAGCTAAACAGCGATTTTATTCCTCTGCTCACTTTTTCTCTAATCCCAAACGCAACTACTTGCAATCTAAGGGGATGTAGCTCAGAGGAATAGAGCATTAGTTGAACGTACGAAGACCTGGGGGCAATCGTCAGCAGCGCCAAGAAACCACCAAACTCAGCAGATTAATTTCTTAAAGGGAACATATGCTTCTGCCAAACCTCTGACCATCTAGGTGATGGCGTTTGACTACATTTTTTAGCCTTCGATATCTCAGTTGGTAGAGCGGAGGACTGTAGGAGAAATTGCTGTAATCCTTAGGTCGCTGGTTCAAATCCGGCTCGAAGGATTGTACTTTTTCTTTTGGCTTACGCCAACTTTTTGACAGCAGTGTACCATGACATGTGCTTGACTGACAAAAAATGTCTTTCCCTGAGAGAAGAAATCTTCACTTGTTGACCTTTGATAGGAATGTTGGTATAGCAGCAGAGAGTTCTCGAGATTGCAACAGTCCTTAGGTCGCTGACTCAGAAGAGTATAACTTTTTCTGCAGTTGTGCCAAGTTTTTGACTTATGCCTAGTGTTTCCCCAAAAGCAAGTCATTCCCTGAGCGGGAATCAAACCCAGGCCTCGGTGGTAAAATAAATGAATCCTAACCACTAGACCAACAGGGAGAGAGAAAAATGCATTTTGCAGTGAGGGAGCTAAACAGCGATTTTATTCCTCTGCTCACTTTTTCTCTAATCCCAAACGCAACTACTTGCAATCTAAGGGGATGTAGCTCAGAGGAATAGAGCATTAGTTGAACGTACGAAGACCTGGGGGCAATCGTCAGCAGCGCCAAGAAACCACCAAACTCAGCAGATTAATTTCTTAAAGGGAACATATGCTTCTGCCAAACCTCTGACCATCTAGGTGATGGCGTTTGACTACATTTTTTAGCCTTCGATATCTCAGTTGGTAGAGCGGAAGACTGTAGGAGAAATTGCTGTAATCCTTAGGTCGCTGGTTCAAATCCGGCTCGAAGGATTGTACTTTTTCTTTTGGCTTACGCCAACTTTTTGACAGCAGTGTACCATGACATGTGCTTGACTGACAAAAAATGTCTTTCCCTGAGAGAAGAAATCTTCACTTGTTGACCTTTGATAGGAATGTTGGTATAGCAGCAGAGAGTTCTCGAGATTGCAACAGTCCTTAGGTCGCTGACTCAGAAGAGTATAACTTTTTCTGCAGTTGTGCCAAGTTTTTGACTTATGCCTAGTGCTTCCCCAAAAGCAAGTCATTCCCTGAGCGGGAATCAAACCCAGGCCTCGGTGGTAAAATAAATGAATCCTAACCACTAGACCAACAGGGAGAGAGAAAAATGCATTTTGCAGTGAGGGAGCTAAACAGCGATTTTATTCCTCTGCTCACTTTTTCTCTAATCCCAAACGCAACTACTTGCAATCTAAGGGGATGTAGCTCAGAGGAATAGAGCATTAGTTGAACGTACGAAGACCTGGGGGCAATCGTCAGCAGCTCCAAGAAACCACCAAACTCAGCAGAATAATTTCTTAAAGGGAACATATGCTTCTGCCAAACCTCTGACCATCTAGGTGATGGCGCTTGAGTACATTTTTTATGCCTCGATAGCTCAGTTGGTAGAGCGGAGGACTGTAGGAGAAATTGCTGTAATCCTTAGGTCGCTGGTTCAAATCCGGCTCGAAGGATTATACTTTTTCTTGTGGATTACGCCAACTTTTTGACAGCATTGTACCATGACATGTGCTTGACAAAAAATATCTTTCCCTGAGAGAAGAAATGTTCACTTGTTGACCTTTGATAGGAATGTTGGTATAGCAGCAGAGAGTTCTCGAGATTGCAACAGTCCTTAGGTCGCTGACTCAGAAGAGTATAACTTTTTCTGCAGTTGTGCCAAGTTTTTGACTTATGCCTAGTGTTTCCCCAAAAGCAAGTCATTCCCTGAGCGGGAATCAAACCCAGGCCTCGGTGGTAAAATAAATGAATCCTAACCACTAGACCAACAGGGAGAGAGAAAAATGCATTTTGCAGTGAGGGAGCTAAACAGCGATTTTATTCCTCTGCTCACTTTTTCTCTAATCCCAAACGCAACTACTTGCAATCTAAGGGGATGTAGCTCAGAGGAATAGAGCATTAGTTGAACGTACGAAGACCTGGGGGCAATCGTCAGCAGCTCCAAGAAACCACCAAACTCAGCAGAATAATTTCTTAAAGGGAACATATGCTTCTGCCAAACCTCTGACCATCTAGGTGATGGCGCTTGAGTACATTTTTATCCTTCGATAGCTCAGTTGGTAGAGCGGAGGACTGTAGGAGAAATTGCTGTAATCCTTAGGTCGCTGGTTCAAATCCGGCTCGAAGGATTATACTTTTTCTTGTGGCTTACGCCAACTTTTTGACAGCATTGTACCATGACATGTGCTTGACAAAAAATATCTTTCCCTGAGAGAAGAAATCTTCACTTGTTGACCTTTGATAGGAATGTTGGTAGAGCAGCAGAGAGTTCTCGAGATTGCAACAGTCCTTAGGTCGCTGACTCAGAAGAGTATAACTTTTTCTGCAGTTGTGCCAAGTTTTTGACTTATGCCTAGTGTTTCCCCAAGAGCAAGTCATTCCCTGAGCGGGAATCAAACCCAGGCCGCGGTGGTAAAAGAACCAAATCCTAACCACTAGACCAACAGGGAGAGAGAAAAATGCATTTTGCAGTGAGGGGGCTAAACAGCGATTTTATTCCTCTGCTCACTTTTTCTCTAATCCCAAACGCAACTACTTGCAATCTAAGGGGATGTAGCTCAGAGGAATAGAGCATTAGTTGAACGTACGAAGACCTGGGGGCAATCGTCAGCAGCGCCAAGAAACCACCAAACTCAGCAGATTAATTTCTTAAAGGGAACATATGCTTCTGCCAAACCTCTGACCATCTAGGTGATGGCGCTTGAGTACATTTTTTAAGCCTCGATAGCTCAGTTGGTAGAGCGGAGGACTGTAGGAGAAAATGCTGTAATCCTTAGGTCGCTGGTTCAAATCCGGCTCGAAGGATTATACTTTTTCTTGTGGATTACGCCAACTTTTTGACAGCATTGTACCATGACATGTGCTTGACAAAAAATATCTTTCCCTGAGAGAAGAAATCTTCACTTGTTGACCTTTGATAGGAATGTTGGTAGAGCAGCAGAGAGTTCTCGAGATTGCAACAGTCCTTAGGTCGCTGACTCAGAAGAGTATAACTTTTTCTGCAGTTGTGCCAAGTTTTTGACTTATGCCTAGTGTTTACCCAAGAGCAAGTCATTCCCTGAGCGGGAATCAAACCCAGGCCGCGGTGGTAAAAGAACCAAATCCTAACCACTAGACCAACAGGGAGAGAGAAAAATGCATTTTGCAGTGAGGGGGCTAAACAGCGATTTTATTCCTCTGCTCACTTTTTCTCTAATCCCAAACGCAACTACTTGCAATCTAAGGGGATGTAGCTCAGAGGAATAGAGCATTAGTTGAACGTACAAAGACCTGGGGGCAATCGTCAGCAGCTCCAAGAAACCACCAAACTCAGCAGATTAATTTCTTAAAGGGAACATATGCTTCTGCCAAACCTCTGACCATCTAGGTGATGGCGCTTGAGTACATTTTTTATCCTTCGATAGCTCAGTTGGTAGAGCGGAGGACTGTAGGAGAAATTGCTGTAATCCTTAGGTCGCTGGTTCAAATCCGGCTCGAAGGATTGTAATTTTTCTTGTGGCTTACGCCAACTTTTTGACAGCAGTGTACCATGACATGTATTTGACTGACAAAAAATTTCTTTCCCTGAGAGAAGAAATGTTCACTTGTTGACCTTTGATAGGAATGTTGGTATAGCAGCAGAGAGTTCTCGAGATTGCAACAGTCCTTAGGTCGCTGACTCAGAAGAGTATAACTTTTTCTGCAGTTGTGCCAAGTTTTTGACTTATGCCTATTGTTTCCCCAAAAGCAAGTCATTCCCTGAGCGGGAATCAAACCCAGGCCTCGGTGGTAAAATAAATGAATCCTAACCACTAGACCAACAGGGAGAGAGAAAAATGCATTTTGCAGTGAGGGAGCTAAACAGCGATTTTATTCCTCTGCTCACTTTTTCTCTAATCCCAAACGCAACTACTTGCAATCTAAGGGGATGTAGCTCAGAGGAATAGAGCATTAGTTGAACGTACGAAGACCTGGGGGCAATCGTCAGCAGCTCCAAGAAACCACCAAACTCAGCAGAATAATTTCTTAAAGGGAACGTATGCTTCTGCCAAACCTCTGACCATCTAGGTGATGGCGCTTGAGTAGATTTTTTATGCTTCGATAGCTCAGTTGGTAGAGCGGAGGACTGTAGGAGAAATTGCAGTAATCCTTAGGTCGCTGGTTCAAATCCGGCTCGAAGGATTATACTTTTTCTTGTGGCTTACGCCAACTTTTTGACAGCATTGTACCATGACATGTGCTTGACAAAAAATATCTTTCCCTGAGAGAAGAAATGTTCACTTGTTGACCTTTGATAGGAATGTTGGTATAGCAGCAGAGAGTTCTCGAGATTGCAACAGTCCTTAGGTCGCTGACTCAGAAGAGTATAACTTTTTCTGCAGTTGTGCCAAGTTTTTGACTTATGCCTAGTGTTTCCCCAAAAGCAAGTCATTCCCTGAGCGGGAATCAAACCCAGGCCTCGGTAGTAAAATAAATGAATCCTAACCACTAGACCAACAGGGAGAGAGAAAAATGCATTTTGCAGTGAGGGAGCTAAACAGCGATTTTATTCATCTGCTCACTTTTTCTCTAATCCCAAACGCAACTACTTGCAATCTAAGGGGATGTAGCTCAGAGGAATAGAGCATTAATTGAACGTACGAAGACCTGGGGGCAATCGTCAGCAGCTCCAAGAAACCACCAAACTCAGCAGAATAATTTCTTAAAGGGAACATATGCTTCTGCCAAACCTCTGACCATCTAGGTGATGGCGCTTGAGTACATTTTTTATCCCTCGATAGCTCAGTCAGTTGGTAGAGCGGAGGACTGTAGGAGAAATTGCTGTAATCCTTAGGTCGCTGGTTCAAATCCGGCTCGAAGGATTATACTTTTTCTTGTGGCTTACGCCAACTTTTTGACAGCATTGTACCATGACATGTGCTTGACAAAAAATATCTTTCCCTGAGAGAAGAAATGTTCACTTGTTGACCTTTGATAGGAATGTTGGTATAGCAGCAGAGAGTTCTCGAGATTGCAACAGTCCTTAGGTCGCTGACTCAGAAGAGTATAACTTTTTCTGCAGTTGTGCCAAGTTTTTGACTTATGCCTAGTGTTTCCCCAAAAGCAAGTCATTCCCTGAGCGGGAATCAAACCCAGGCCGCGGTGGTAAAATAACCAAATCCTAACGACTAGACCAACAGGGAGAGAGAAGAATGCATTTTGCAGTGAGGGGGCTAAACAGCGATTTTATTCCTCTGCTCACTTTTTCTCTAATCCCAAACGCAACTACTTGCAATCTAAAGGGATGTAGCTCAGAGGAATAGAGCATTAGTTGAACGTACGAAGACCTGGGGGCAATCGTCAGCAGCTCCAAGAAACCACCAAACTCAGCAGAATAATTTCTTAAAGGGAACGTATGCTTCTGCCAAACCTCTGACCATCTAGGTGATGGCGCTTGAGTAGATTTTTTATGCTTCGATAGCTCAGTTGGTAGAGCGGAGGACTGTAGGAGAAATTGCAGTAATCCTTAGGTCGCTGGTTCAAATCCGGCTCGAAGGATTATACTTTTTCTTGTGGCTTACGCCAACTTTTTGACAGCATTGTACCATGACATGTGCTTGACAAAAAATATCTTTCCCTGAGAGAAGAAATGTTCACTTGTTGACCTTTGATAGGAATGTTGGTATAGCAGCAGAGAGTTCTCGAGATTGCAACAGTCCTTAGGTCGCTGACTCAGAAGAGTATAACTTTTTCTGCAGTTGTGCCAAGTTTTTGACTTATGCCTAGTGTTTCCCCAAAAGCAAGTCATTCCCTGAGCGGGAATCAAACCCAGGCCGCGGTGGTAAAATAACCAAATCCTAACCACTAGACCAACAGGGAGAGAGAAAAATGCATTTTGCAGTGAGGGAGCTAAACAGCGATTTTATTCATCTGCTCACTTTTTCTCTAATCCCAAACGCAACTACTTGCAATCTAAGGGGATGTAGCTCAGAGGAATAGAGCATTAATTGAACGTACGAAGACCTGGGGGCAATCGTCAGCAGCTCCAAGAAACCACCAAACTCAGCAGAATAATTTCTTAAAGGGAACATATGCTTCTGCCAAACCTCTGACCATCTAGGTGATGGCGCTTGAGTACATTTTTTATCCCTCGATAGCTCAGTCAGTTGGTAGAGCGGAGGACTGTAGGAGAAATTGCTGTAATCCTTAGGTCGCTGGTTCAAATCCGGCTCGAAGGATTATACTTTTTCTTGTGGCTTACGCCAACTTTTTGACAGCATTGTACCATGACATGTGCTTGACAAAAAATATCTTTCCCTGAGAGAAGAAATCTTCACTTGTTGACCTTTGATAGGAATGTTGGTAGAGCAGCAGAGAGTTCTCGAGATTGCAACAGTCCTTAGGTCGCTGACTCAGAAGAGTATAACTTTTTCTGCAGTTGTGCCAAGTTTTTGACTTATGCCTAGTGTTTCCCCAAAAGCAAGTCATTCCCTGAGCGGGAATCAAACTCAGGCCGCGGTGGTAAAAGAACCAAATCCTAACCACTAGACCAACAGGGAGAGAGAAGAATGCATTTTGCAGTGAGTGGGCTAAACAGCGATTTTATTCCTCTGCTCACTTTTTCTCTAATCCCAAACGCAACTACTTGCAATCTAAGGGGATGTAGCTCAGAGGAATAGAGCATTAGTTGAACGTACGAAGACCTGGGGGCAATCGTCAGCAGCTCCAAGAAACCGCCAAACTCAGCAGATTAATTTCTTAAAGGGAACATATGCTTCGGCCAAACCTCTGACCATCTAGGTGATGGCGTTTGACTAAATTTTTTATCCTTCGATAGCTCAGTTGGTAGAGCGGAGGACTGTAGGGGAAATTGCTGTAATCCTTAGGTCGCTGTTTCAAATCCGGCTCGAAGGATTGTACTTTTTCTTGTGGCTTACGCCAACTTTTTGACAGCAGTGTACCATGACATGTGCTTGACAAAAAATATCTTTCCCTGAGAGAAGAAATGTTCACTTGTTGACCTTTGATAGGAATGTTGGTATAGCAGCAGAGAGTTCTCGAGATTGCAACAGTCCTTAGGTCGCTGACTCAGAAGAGTATAACTTTTTCTGCAGTTGTGCCAAGTTTTTGACTTATGCCTAGTGTTTCCCCAAAAGCAAGTCATTCCCTGAGCGGGAATCAAACCCAGGCCTCGGTGGTAAAATAAACGAATCCTAACCACTAGACCAACAGGGAGAGAGAAAAATGCATTTTGCAGTGAGGGAGCTAAACAGCGATTTTATTCCTCTGCTCACTTTTTCTCTAATCCCAAACGCAACTACTTGCAATCTAAGGGGATGTAGCTCAGAGGAATAGAGCATTAGTTGAACGTACGAAGACCTGGGGGCAATCGTCAGCAGCTCCAAGAAACCACCAAACTCAGCAGATTAATTTCTTAAAGGGAACATATGCTTCTGCCAAACCTCTGACCATCTAGGTGATGGCGCTTGAGTACATTTTTTATCCTTCGATAGCTCAGTTGGTAGAGTGGAGGACTGTAGGAGAAATTGCTGTAATCCTTAGGTCGCTGGTTCAAATCCGGCTCGAAGGATTGTACTTTTTCTTGTGGCTTACGCCAACTTTTTGACAGCAGTGTACCATGACATGTGCTTGACAAAAAATATCTTTCCCTGAGAGAAGAAATGTTCACTTGTTGACCTTTGATAGGAATGTTGGTATAGCAGCAGAGAGTTCTCGAGATTGCAACAGTCCTTAGGTCGCTGACTCAGAAGAGTATAACTTTTTCTGCAGTTGTGCCAAGTTTTTGACTTATGCCTAGTGTTTCCCCAAAAGCAAGTCATTCCCTGAGCGGGAATCAAACCCAGGCCTCGGTGGTAAAATAAACGAATCCTAACCACTAGACCAACAGGGAGAGAGAAAAATGCATTTTGCAGTGAGGGAGCTAAACAGCGAATTTATTCCTCTGCTCACTTTTTCTCTAATCCCAAACGCAACTACTTGCAATCTAAGGGGATGTAGCTCAGAGGAATAGAGCATTAGTTGAACGTACGAAGACCTGTGGGCAATCGTCAGCAGCTCCAAGAAACCACCAAACTCAGCAGATTAATTTCTTAAAGGGAACATATGCTTCTGCCAAACCTCTGACCATCTAGGTGATGGCGCTTGAGTACATTTTTTATCCTTCGATAGCTCAGTTGGTAGAGCGGAGGACTGTAGGAGAAATTGCTGTATTCCTTAGGTCGCTGGTTCAAATCCGGCTCGAAGGATTTTACTTTTTCTTGTGGCTTACGCCAACTTTTTGACAGCAGTGTACCATGACATGTGCTTGACAAAAAATATCTTTCCCTGAGAGAAGAAATGTTCACTTGTTGACCTTTGATAGGAATGTTGGTATAGCAGCAGAGAGTTCTCGAGATTGCAACAGTCCTTAGGTCGCTGACTCAGAAGAGTATAACTTTTTCTGCAGTTGTGCCAAGTTTTTGACTTATGCCTAGTGTTTCCCCAAAAGCAAGTCATTCCCTGAGCGGGAATCAAACCCAGGCCACGGTGGTAAAATAACCAAATCCTAACGACTAGACCAACAGGGAGAGAGAAGAATGCATTTTGCAGTGAGGGGGCTAAACAGCGATTTTATTCCTCTGCTCACTTTTTCTCTAATCCCAAACGCAACTACTTGCAATCTAAGGGGATGTAGCTCAGAGGAATAGAGCATTAGTTGAACGTACGAAGACCTGGGGGCAATCGTCAGCAGCTCCAAGAAACCACCAAACTCAGCAGATTAATTTCTTAAAGGGAACATATGCTTCTGCCAAACCTCTGACCATCTAGGTGATGGCGCTTGAGTATATTTTTTATCCTTTGATAGCTCAGTTGGTAGAGCGGAGGACTGTAGGAGAAATTGCTGTAATCCTTAGGTCGCTGGTTCAAATCCGGCTCGAAGGATTGTACTTTTTTTTGTGGTTTACGCCAACTTTTTGACAGCAGTGTACCATGACATGTGCTTGACAAAAAATATCTTTCCCTGAGAGAAGAAATGTTCACTTGTTGACCTTTGATAGGAATGTTGGTATAGCAGCAGAGAGTTCTCGAGATTGCAACAGTCCTTAGGTCGCTGACTCAGAAGAGTATAACTTTTTCTGCAGTTGTGCCAAGTTTTTGACTTATGCCTAGTGTTTCCCCAAAAGCAAGTCATTCCCTGAGCGGGAATCAAACCCAGGCCTCGGTGGTAAAATAAACGAATCCTAACCACTAGACCAACAGGGAGAGAGAAAAATGCATTTTGCAGTGAGGGAGCTAAACAGCGATTTTATTCCTCTGCTCACTTTTTCTCTAATCCCAAACGCAACTACTTGCAATCTAAGGGGATGTAGCTCAGAGGAATAGAGCATTAGTTGAACGTACGAAGACCTGGGGGCAATCGTCAGCAGCTCCAAGAAACCACCAAACTCAGCAGATTAATTTCTTAAAGGGAACATATGCTTCTGCCAAACCTCTGACCATCTAGGTGATGGCGCTTGAGTACATTTTTTATCCTTCGATAGCTCAGTTGGTGTAGTGGAAGACTGTAGGAGAAATTGCTGTAATCCTTAGGTCGCTGGTTCAAATCCGGCTCGAAGGATTGTACTTTTTCTTGTGGCTTACGCCAACTTTTTGACAGCAGTGTACCATGACATGTGCTTGACTGACAAAAAATATCTTTCCCTGAGAGAAGAAATCTTCACTTGTTGACCTTTGATAGGAATGTTGGTAGAGCAGCAGAGAGTTCTCGAGATTGCAACAGTCCTTAGGTCGCTGACTCAGAAGAGTATAACTTTTTCTGCAGTTGTGCCAAGTTTTTGACTTATGCCTAGTGTTTCCCCAAAAGCAAGTCATTCCCTGAGCGGGAATCAAACCCAGGCCGCGGTGGTAAAAGAACCAAATCCTAACCACTAGACCAACAGGGAGAGAGAAGAATGCATTTTGCAGTGAGGGGGCTAAACAGCGATTTTATTCCTCTGCTCACTTTTTCTCTAATCCCAAACGCAACTACTTGCAATCTAAGGGGATGTAGCTCAGAGGAATAGAGCATTAGTTGAACGTACGAAGACCTGGGGGCAATCGTCAGCAGCTCCAAGAAACCGCCAAACTCAGCAGATTAATTTCTTAAAGGGAACATATGCTTCTGCCAAACCTCTGACCATCTAGGTGATGGCGTTTGACTAAATTTTTTAGCCTTCGATAGCTCAGTTGGTAGCGCGGAGGAATGTAGGGGAAATTGCTGTAATCCTTAGGTCGCTGGTTCAAATCCGGCTCGAAGGATTGTACTTTTTCTTGTGGCTTACGCCAACTTTTTGACAGCAGTGTCCCATGACATGTGCTTGACAAAAAATATCTTTCCCTGAGAGAAGAAATGTTCACTTGTTGACCTTTGATAGGAATGTTGGTATAGCAGCAGAGAGTTCTCGAGATTGCAACAGTCCTTAGGTCGCTGACTCAGAAGAGTATAACTTTTTCTGCAGTTGTGCCAAGTTTTTGACTTATGCCTAGTGTTTCCCCAAAAGCAAGTCATTCCCTGAGCGGGAATCAAACCCAGGCCACGGTGGTAAAATAACCAAATCCTAACGACTAGACCAACAGGGAGAGAGAAGAATGCATTTTGCAGTGAGGGGGCTAAACAGCGATTTTATTCCTCTGCTCACTTTTTCTCTAATCCCAAACGCAACTACTTGCAATCTAAGGGGATGTAGCTCAGAGGAATAGAGCATTAGTTGAACGTACGAAGACCTGGGGGCAATCGTCAGCAGCTCCAAGAAACCACCAAACTCAGCAGATTAATTTCTTAAAGGGAACATATGCTTCTGCCAAACCTCTGACCATCTAGGTGATGGCGCTTGAGTATATTTTTTATCCTTTGATAGCTCAGTTGGTAGAGCGGAGGACTGTAGGAGAAATTGCTGTAATCCTTAGGTCGCTGGTTCAAATCCGGCTCGAAGGATTGTACTTTTTTTTGTGGTTTACGCCAACTTTTTGACAGCAGTGTACCATGACATGTGCTTGACAAAAAATATCTTTCCCTGAGAGAAGAAATGTTCACTTGTTGACCTTTGATAGGAATGTTGGTATAGCAGCAGAGAGTTCTCGAGATTGCAACAGTCCTTAGGTCGCTGACTCAGAAGAGTATAACTTTTTCTGCAGTTGTGCCAAGTTTTTGACTTATGCCTAGTGTTTCCCCAAAAGCAAGTCATTCCCTGAGCGGGAATCAAACCCAGGCCTCGGTGGTAAAATAAACGAATCCTAACCACTAGACCAACAGGGAGAGAGAAAAATGCATTTTGCAGTGAGGGAGCTAAACAGCGATTTTATTCCTCTGCTCACTTTTTCTCTAATCCCAAACGCAACTACTTGCAATCTAAGGGGATGTAGCTCAGAGGAATAGAGCATTAGTTGAACGTACGAAGACCTGGGGGCAATCGTCAGCAGCTCCAAGAAACCACCAAACTCAGCAGATTAATTTCTTAAAGGGAACATATGCTTCTGCCAAACCTCTGACCATCTAGGTGATGGCGCTTGAGTACATTTTTTATCCTTCGATAGCTCAGTTGGTGTAGTGGAAGACTGTAGGAGAAATTGCTGTAATCCTTAGGTCGCTGGTTCAAATCCGGCTCGAAGGATTGTACTTTTTCTTGTGGCTTACGCCAACTTTTTGACAGCAGTGTACCATGACATGTGCTTGACTGACAAAAAATATCTTTCCCTGAGAGAAGAAATCTTCACTTGTTGACCTTTGATAGGAATGTTGGTAGAGCAGCAGAGAGTTCTCGAGATTGCAACAGTCCTTAGGTCGCTGACTCAGAAGAGTATAACTTTTTCTGCAGTTGTGCCAAGTTTTTGACTTATGCCTAGTGTTTCCCCAAAAGCAAGTCATTCCCTGAGCGGGAATCAAACCCAGGCCGCGGTGGTAAAAGAACCAAATCCTAACCACTAGACCAACAGGGAGAGAGAAGAATGCATTTTGCAGTGAGGGGGCTAAACAGCGATTTTATTCCTCTGCTCACTTTTTCTCTAATCCCAAACGCAACTACTTGCAATCTAAGGGGATGTAGCTCAGAGGAATAGAGCATTAGTTGAACGTACGAAGACCTGGGGGCAATCGTCAGCAGCTCCAAGAAACTGCCAAACTCAGGAGATCAATTTCTTAAAGGGAACATATGCTTCTGCCAAACCTCTGACCATCTAGGTGATGGCGTTTGACTAAATGTTTTATCATTCGATAGCTCAGTTGGTAGAGCGGAGGACTGTCGGGGAAATTGCTGTAATCCTTAGGTCGCTGGTTCAAATCCGGCTCGAAGGATTGTACTTTTTCTTGTGGCTTACGCCAACTTTTTGACAGCAGTGTACCATGACATGTGCTTGACAAAAAATATCTTTCCCTGAGAGAAGAAATGTTCACTTGTTGACCTTTGATAGGAATGTTGGTATAGCAGCAGAGAGTTCTCGAGATTGCAACAGTCCTTAGGTCGCTGACTCAGAAGAGTATAACTTTTTCTGCAGTTGTGCCAAGTTTTTGACTTATGCCTAGTGTTTCCCCAAAAGCAAGTCATTCCCTGAGCGGGAATCAAACCCAGGCCTCGGTGGTAAAATAAACGAATCCTAACCACTAGACCAACAGGGAGAGAGAAAAATGCATTTTGCAGTGAGGGAGCTAAACAGCGATTTTATTCCTCTGCTCACTTTTTCTCTAATCCCAAACGCAACTACTTGCAATCTAAGGGGATGTAGCTCAGAGGAATAGAGCATTAGTTGAACGTACGAAGACCTGGGGGCAATCGTCAGCAGCTCCAAGAAACCACCAAACTCAGCAGATTAATTTCTTAAAGGGAACATATGCTTCTGCCAAACCTCTGACCATCTAGGTGATGGCGCTTGAGTTCATTTTATATCCTTCGATAGCTCAGTTGGTAGAGCGGAGGACTGTAGGAGAAATTTCTGTAATCCTTAGGTCGCTGGTTCAAATCCGGCTCGAAGGATTGTACTTTTTCTTGTGGCTTACGCCAACTTTTTGACAGCAGTGTACCATGACATGTGCTTGACTGAAAAAAAATATCTTTCCCTGAGAGAAGAAATCTTCACTTGTTGACCTTTGATAGGAATGTTGGTAGAGCAGCAGAGAGTTCTCGAGATTGCAACAGTCCTTAGGTCGCTGATTCAGAAGAGTATAACTTTTTCTGCAGTTGTGCCAAGTTTTTGACTTATGCCTAGTGTTTCCCCAAAAGCAAGTAATTCCCTGAGCGGGAATCAAACCCAGGCCTCTGTGGTAAAATAAATGAATCCTAACCACTAGACCAACAGGGAGAGAGAAAAAGACATTTCGCAAGCTAGGGGGCTAAACAGCGATTTTATTCCTCTGCTCACTTTTTGTCTATTCCCAAACGCAACTACTTGCAATCTAAGGGGATGTAGCTCAGAGGAATAGAGCATTAGTTGAACGTAGGAAGACCTGGGGGCAATCGTCAGCAGCTCTAAGAAACCACCAAACTCAGCAGATTAATTTCTTAAAGGGAACATATGCTTCTGCCAAACCTCTGACCATCTAGGTGATGGTGTTTGACTACATTTTCTATCCTTCGATAGCTCAGTTGGTAGAGCGGAGGACTGTAGGTGAAATTGCTGTAATCCTTAG
The DNA here is from genome assembly GCF_045791955.1 of Oncorhynchus clarkii lewisi. Lineage (NCBI taxonomy): Eukaryota > Metazoa > Chordata > Actinopteri > Salmoniformes > Salmonidae > Oncorhynchus > Oncorhynchus clarkii. The sequence continues at coordinate 48,765,034 of NC_092167.1, forward strand.
GTCGCTGGTTCAAATCCGGCTCGAAGGATTGTGCTTTTTCTTGTGGCTTACGCCAACTTTTTGACAGCAGTGTACCATGACAAGTGCTTGACAAAAAATATCTTTCCCTGAGAGAAGAAATCTTCACTTGTTGACCTTTGATAGGAATGTTGGTAGAGCAGCAGAGAGTTCTCGAGATTGCAACAGTCCTTAGGTTGCTGACTCAGAAGAGTATAACTTTTTCTGCAGTTGTGCCAAGTTTTTGACTTATGCCTAGTGTTTCCCCAAAAGCAAGTCATTCCCTGAGCGGGAATCAAACCCAGGCAGCGGTGGTAAAAGAACCGAATCCTAACCACTAGACCAACAGGGAGAGAGAAAAATACATTTCGCAAGCTAGGGGGCTAAACAGCGATTTTATTCCTCTGCTCACTTTTTGTCTATTCCCAAATGCAACTGCTTGCAATCTAAGGGGATGTAGCTCAGAGGAATAGAGCATTAGTTGAACGTACGAAGACCTGGGGGCAATCGTCAGCAGCTCCAAGAAACCACCAAACTCAGCAGATTAATTTCTTAAAGGGAACATATGCTTCTGCCAAACCTCTGACCATCTAGGTGATGGCGTTTGACTACATTTTTTATCCTTCAATAGCTCAGTTGGTAGAGCGGAGGACTGTAGGTGAAATTGCTGTAATCCTTAGGTCGCTGGTTCAAATCAGGCTCGAAGGATTGTACTTTTTCTTGTGGCTTAAGCCAACTTTTTGACAGCAGTGTACCATGACATGTGCTTGACAAAAAAATATAAATTTCCCTGAGAGAAGAAATCTTCACTTGTTGACCTTTGATAGGAATGTTGGTAGAGCAGCAGAGAGTTCTCGAGATTGCAACAGTCCTTAGGTCGCTGACTCAGAAGAGTATAACTTTTTCTGCAGTTGTGCCAAATTTTTGACTTATGCCTAGTGTTTCCCCAAAAGCAAGTAATTCCCTGAGCGGGAATCAAACCCAGGCCTCGGTGGTAAAATAAATGAATCCTAACCACTAGACCAACAGGGAGAGAGAAAAAGACATTTCGCAAGCTAGGGGGCTAAACAGCGATTTTATTCCTCTGCTCACTTTTTGTCTATTCCCAAATGCAACTACTTGCAATCTAAGGGGATGTAGCTCAGAGGAATAGAGCATTAGTTGAACGTACGAAGACCTGGCGGCAATCGTCAGCAGCTCCAAGAAACCACCAAACTCAGCAGATTAATTTCTTAAAGGGAACATATGCTTCTGCCAAACCTCTGACCATCTAGGTGATGGTGTTTGACTACATTTTCTATCCTTCGATAGCTCAGTTGGTAGAGCGGAGGACATTAGGTGAAATTGCTGTAATCCTTAGGTTGCTGGTTCAAATCCGGCTCGAAGGATTGTACTTTTTCTTGTGGCTTACGCCAACTTTATGACAGCAGTGTACCATGACAAGTGCTTGACAAAAACATATCTTTCCCTGAGAGAAGAAATCTTCACTTGTTGACCTTTGATAGGAATGTTGGTAGAGCAGCAGAGAGTTCTCGAGATTGCAACAGTCCTTAGGTCGCTGACTCAGAAGAGTATAACTTTTTCTGCAGTTGTGCCAAGTTTTTGACTTATGCCTAGTGTTTCCCCAAAAGCAAGTCATTCCCTGAGCGGGAATCAAACCCAGGCCTCGGTGGTAAAATAAATGAATCCTAACCACTAGACCAACATGGAGAGAGAAAAAGACATTTCGCAAGCTAGGGGGCTAAACAGCGATTTTATTCCTCTGCTCACTTTTTGTCTATTCCCAAATGCAACTACTTGCAATCTAAGGGGATGTAGCTCAGAGGAATAGAGCATTAGTTGAACGTACGAAGACCTGGGGGCAATCCTCAGCAGCTCCAAGAAACCACCAAACTCAGCAGATTAATTTCTTAAAGGGAACATATGCTTCTGCCAAACCTCTGACCATCTAGGTGATGGCGTTTGACTACATTTTTTATACTTCGATAGCTCAGTTGGTAGAGCGGAGGACTGTAGGTGAAATTGCTGTAATCCTTAGGTCGCTAGTTCAGATCCGGCTCGAAGGATTGTACTTTTTTCTTGTGGCTTGCGCCAACTTTTTCACAGCAGTGTACCATGACATGTGCTTGACAAAAAAATATCTTTCCCTGAGAGAAGAAATCTTCACTTGTTGACCTTTGATAGGTATGTTGGTAGAGCAGCAGAGAGTTCTCAAGATTGCAACAGTCCTTAGGTCGCTGACTCAGAAGAGTATAACTTTTTCTGCAGTTGTGCCAAGTTTTTGACTTATGCCTAGTGTTTCCCCAAAAGCAAGTAATTCCCTGAGCGGGACTCAAACCCAGGCCTCGGTGGTAAAATAAATGAATCCTAACCACTAGACCAACAGGGAGAGAGAAAAATGCATTTTGCAGTGAGGGAGCTAAACAGCGATTTTATTCCTCTGCTCACTTTTTGTCTATTCCCAAATGCAACTACTTGCAATCTAAGGGGATGTAGCTCAGAGGAATAGAGCATTAGTTGAACGTACGAAGACCTGGGGGCAATCCTCAGCAGCTCCAAGAAACCACCAAACTCAGCAGATTAATTTCTTAAAGGGAACATATGCTTCTGCCAAACCTCTGACCATCTAGGTGATGGCGTTTGACTACATTTTTTATCCTTCGATAGCTCAGTTGGTAGAGCGGAGGACTGTAGGTGAAATTGCTGTAATCCTTAGGTCGCTGGTTCAAATCCGGCTCGAAGGATTGTACTTTTTCTTGTGGCTTACGCCAACTTTTTGACAGCAGTGTACCATGACATGTGCTTGACAAAAAAATATCTTTCCCTGAGAGAAGAAATCTTCACTTGTTGACCTTTGATAGGAATGTTGGTAGAGCAGCAGAGAGTTCTCGAGATTGCAACAGTCCTTAGGTCGCTGACTCAGAAGAGTATAACTTTTTCTGCAGTTGTGCCAAGTTTTTGACTTATGCCTAGTGTTTCCCCAAAAGCAAGTCATTCCCTGAGCGGGAATCAAACCCAGGCCTCGGTGGTAAAATAAATGAATCCTAACCACTAGACCAACAGGGAGAGAGAAAAATGCATTTTGCAGTGAGGGAGCTAAACAGTGATTTTATTCCTCTGCTCACTTTTTGTCTATTCCCAAATGCAACTACTTGCAATCTAAGGGGATGTAGCTCAGAGGAATAGAGCATTAGTTGAACGTACGAAGACCTGGGGGCAATCGTCAGCAGCTCTAAGAAACCACCAAACTCAGCAGATTCATTTCTTAAAGGGAACATATGCTTCTGCCAAACCTCTGACCATCTAGGTGATGGCGTTTGACTACATTTTTTATCCTTCGATAGCTCAGTTGGTAGAGCGGAGGAGTGTAGGTGAAATTGCTGTAATCCTTAGGTCGCTGGTTCAAATCCGGCTCGAAGGATTGTACTTTTCTTGTGGCTTACGCCAACTTTTTGACAGCAGTGTACCATGACATGTGCTTGACAAAAAAATATCTTTCCCTGAGAGAAGAAATCTTCACTTGTTGACCTTTGATAGGAATGTTGGTAGAGCAGCAGAGAGTTCTCGAGATTGCAACAGTCCTTAGGTCGCTGACTCAGAAGAGTATAACTTTTTCTGCAGTTGTGCCAAGTTTTTGACTTATGCCTAGTGTTTCCCCAAAAGCAAGTCATTCCCTGAGCGGGAATCAAACCCAGGCCTCAGTGGTAAAATAAATGAATCCTAACCACTAGACCAACAGGGAGAGAGAAAAATGCATTTTGCAGTGAGGGAGCTAAACAGCGATTTTATTCCTCTGCTCACTTTTTGTCTATTCCCAAATGCAACTACTTGCAATCTAAGGGGATGTAGCTCAGAGGAATAGAGCATTAGTTGAACGTACGAAGACCTGGGGGCAATCGTCAGCAGCTCCAAGAAACCACCAAACTCAGCAGATTAATTTCTTAAAGGGAACATATGCTTCTGCCAAACCTCTGACCATCTAGGTGATGGCGTTTGACTACATTTTTTATCCTTCAATAGCTCAGTTGGTAGAGCGGAGGACTGTAGGTGAAATTGCTGTAATCCTTAGGTCGCTGGTTCAAATCAGGCTCGAAGGATTGTACTTTTTCTTGTGGCTTACGCCAACTTTTTGACAGCAGTGTACCATGACATGTGCTTGACAAAAAATATCTTTCCCTGAGAGAAGAAATCTTCACTTGTTGACCTTTGATAGGAATGTTGGTAGAGCAGCAGAGAGTTCTCGAGATTGCAACAGTCCTTAGGTCGCTGACTCAGAAGAGTATAACTTTTTCTGCAGTTGTGCCAAGTTTTTGACTTATGCCTAGTGTTTCCCCAAAAGCAAGTCATTCCCTGAGCGGGAATCAAACCCAGGCCTCAGTGGTAAAATAAATGAATCCTAAAATCTAGACCAACAGGGAGAGAGAAAAATGCATTTTGCAGTGAGGGAGCTAAACAGCGATTTTATTCCTCTGCTCACTTTTTGTCTATTCCCAAATGCAACTACTTGCAATCTAAGGGGATGTAGCTCAGAGGAATAGAGCATTAGTTGAACGTACGAAGACCTGGGGGCAATCGTCAGCAGCTCCAAGAAACCACCAAACTCAGCAGATTAATTTCTTAAAGGGAACATATGCTTCTGCCAAACCTCTGACCATCTAGGTGATGGCGTTTGACTACATTTTTTATCCTTCAATAGCTCAGTTGGTAGAGCGGAGGACTGTAGGTGAAATTGCTGTAATCCTTAGGTTGCTGGTTCAAATCAGGCTCGAAGGATTGTACTTTTTCTTGTGGCTTAAGCCAACTTTTTGACAGCAGTGTACCATGACATGTGCTTGACAAAAAAATATATATTTCCCTGAGAGAAGAAATCTTCACTTGTTGACCTTTGATAGGAATGTTGGTAGAGCAGCAGAGAGTTCTCGAGATTGCAACAGTCCTTAGGTCGCTGACTCAGAAGAGTATAACTTTTTCTGCAGTTGTGCCAAGTTTTTGACTTATGCCTAGTGTTTCCCCAAAAGCAAGTCATTCCCTGAGCGGGAATCAAACCCAGGCCTCGGTGGTAAAATAAATGAATCCTAACCACTAGACCAACAGGGAGAGAGAAAAAGACATTTCGCAAGCTAGGGGGCTAAACAGCGATTTTATTCCTCTGCTCACTTTTTGTCTATTCCCAAATGCAACTACTTGCAATCTAAGGGGATGTAGCTCAGAGGAATAGAGCATTAGTTGAACGTACGAAGACCTGGGGGCAATCGTCAGCAGCTCCAAGAAACCACCAAACTCAGCAGATTAATTTCTTAAAGGGAACATATGCTTCTGCCAAACCTCTGACCATCTAGGTGATGGCGTTTGACTACATTTTTTATCCTTCGATAGCTCAGTTGGTAGAGCGGAGGACTGTAGGTGAAATTGCTGTAATCCTTAGGTCGCTGGTTCAAATCCGGCTCGAAGGACTGTACTTTTTTCTTGTGGCTTGCGCCAACTTTTTCACAGCAGCATGACATGTGCTTGACAAAAAAATATCTTTCCCTGAGAGAAGAAATCTTCACTTGTTGACCTTTGATAGGTATGTTGGTAGAGCAGCAGAGAGTTCTCGAGATTGCAACAGTCCTTAGGTCGCTGACTCAGAAGAGTATAACTTTTTCTGCAGTTGTGCCAAGTTTTTGACTTATGCCTAGTGTTTCCCCAAAAGCAAGTCATTCCCTGAGCGGGAATCAAACCCAGGCCTCGGTGGTAAAAGAAATGAATCCTAACCACTAGACCAACATGGAGAGAGAAAAAGACATTTCGCAAGCTAGGGGGCTAAACAGCGATTTTATTCCTCTGCTCACTTTTTGTCTATTCCCAAATGCAACTACTTGCAATCTAAGGGGATGTAGCTCAGAGGAATAGAGCATTAGTTGAACGTACGAAGACCTGGGGGCAATCCTCAGCAGCTCCAAGAAACCACCAAACTCAGCAGATTAATTTCTTAAAGGGAACATATGCTTCTGCCAAACCTCTGACCATCTAGGTGATGGCGTTTGACTACATTTTTTATCCTTCGATAGCTCAGTTGGTAGAGCGGAGGACTGTAGGTGAAATTGCTGTAATCCTTAGGTCGCTGGTTCAAATCCGGCTCGAAGGACTGTACTTTTTTCTTGTGGCTTGCGCCAACTTTTTCACAGCAGCATGACATGTGCTTGACAAAAAAATATCTTTCCCTGAGAGAAGAAATCTTCACTTGTTGACCTTTGATAGGTATGTTGGTAGAGCAGCAGAGAGTTCTCGAGATTGCAACAGTCCTTAGGTCGCTGACTCAGAAGAGTATAACTTTTTCTGCAGTTGTGCCAAGTTTTTGACTTATGCCTAGTGTTTCCCCAAAAGCAAGTCATTCCCTGAGCGGGAATCAAACCCAGGCCTCGGTGGTAAAAGAAATGAATCCTAACCACTAGACCAACATGGAGAGAGAAAAAGACATTTCGCAAGCTAGGGGGCTAAACAGCGATTTTATTCCTCTGCTCACTTTTTGTCTATTCCCAAATGCAACTACTTGCAATCTAAGGGGATGTAGCTCAGAGGAATAGAGCATTAGTTGAACGTACGAAGACCTGGGGGCAATCCTCAGCAGCTCCAAGAAACCACCAAACTCAGCAGATTAATTTCTTAAAGGGAACATATGCTTCTGCCAAACCTCTGACCATCTAGGTGATGGCGTTTGACTACATTTTTTATCCTTCGATAGCTCAGTTGGTAGAGCGGAGGACTGTAGGTGAAATTGCTGTAATCCTTAGGTCGCTGGTTCAAATCCGGCTCGAAGGATTGTACTTTTTCTTGTGGCTTACGCCAACTTTTTGACAGCAGTGTACCATGACATGTGCTTGACAAAAAAATATCTTTCCCTGAGAGAAGAAATCTTCACTTGTTGACCTTTGATAGGAATGTTGGTAGAGCAGCAGAGAGTTCTCGAGATTGCAACAGTCCTTAGGTCGCTGACTCAGAAGAGTATAACTTTTTCTGCAGTTGTGCCAAGTTTTTGACTTATGCCTAGTGTTTCCCCAAAAGCAAGTCATTCCCTGAGCGGGAATCAAACCCAGGCCTCGGTGGTAAAATAAATGAATCCTAACCACTAGACCAACAGGGAGAGAGAAAAATGCATTTTGCAGTGAGGGAGCTAAACAGCGATTTTATTCCTCTGCTCACTTTTTGTCTATTCCCAAATGCAACTACTTGCAATCTAAGGGGATGTAGCTCAGAGGAATAGAGCATTAGTTGAACGTACGAAGACCTGGGGGCAATCGTCAGCAGCTCCAAGAAACCACCAAACTCAGCAGATTAATTTCTTAAAGGGAACATATGCTTCTGCCAAACCTCTGACCATCTAGGTGATGGCGTTTGACTACATTTTTTATCCTTCGATAGCTCAGTTGGTAGAGCGGAGGACTGTAGGTGAAATTGCTGTAATCCTTAGGTCGCTGGTTCAAATCCGGCTCGAAGGACTGTACTTTTTTCTTGTGGCTTGCGCCAACTTTTTCACAGCAGCATGACATGTGCTTGACAAAAAAATATCTTTCCCTGAGAGAAGAAATCTTCACTTGTTGACCTTTGATAGGTATGTTGGTAGAGCAGCAGAGAGTTCTCGAGATTGCAACAGTCCTTAGGTCGCTGACTCAGAAGAGTATAACTTTTTCTGCAGTTGTGCCAAGTTTTTGACTTATGCCTAGTGTTTCCCCAAAAGCAAGTCATTCCCTGAGCGGGAATCAAACCCAGGCCTCGGTGGTAAAAGAAATGAATCCTAACCACTAGACCAACATGGAGAGAGAAAAAGACATTTCGCAAGCTAGGGGGCTAAACAGCGATTTTTTTCCTCTGCTCACTTTTTGTCTATTCCCAAATGCAACTACTTGCAATCTAAGGGGATGTAGCTCAGAGGAATAGAGCATTAGTTGAACGTACGAAGACCTGGGGGCAATCCTCAGCAGCTCCAAGAAACCACCAAACTCAGCAGATTAATTTCTTAAAGGGAACATATGCTTCTGCCAAACCTCTGACCATCTAGGTGATGGCGTTTGACTACATTTTTTATCCTTCGATAGCTCAGTTGGTAGAGCGGAGGACTGTAGGTGAAATTGCTGTAATCCTTAGGTCGCTAGTTCAGATCCGGCTCGAAGGATTGTACTTTTTTCTTGTGGCTTGCGCCAACTTTTTCACAGCAGTGTACCATGACATGTGCTTGACAAAAAAATATCTTTCCCTGAGAGAAGAAATCTTCACTTGTTGACCTTTGATAGGTATGTTGGTAGCGCAGCAGAGAGTTCTCAAGATTGCAACAGTCCTTAGGTCGCTGACTCAGAAGAGTATAACTTTTTCTGCAGTTGTGCCAAGTTTTTGACTTATGCCTAGTGTTTCCCCAAAAGCAAGTCATTCCCTGAGCGGGAATCAAACCCAGGCCTCGGTGGTAAAAGAAATGAATCCTAACCACTAGACCAACATGGAGAGAGAAAAAGACATTTCGCAAGCTAGGGGGCTAAACAGCGATTTTATTCCTCTGCTCACTTTTTGTCTATTCCCAAATGCAACTACTTGCAATCTAAGGGGATGTAGCTCAGAGGAATAGAGCATTAGTTGAACGTACGAAGACCTGGGGGCAATCCTCAGCAGCTCCAAGAAACCACCAAACTCAGCAGATTAATTTCTTAAAGGGAACATATGCTTCTGCCAAACCTCTGACCATCTAGGTGATGGCGTTTGACTACATTTTTTATCCTTCGATAGCTCAGTTGGTAGAGCGGAGGACTGTAGGTGAAATTGCTGTAATCCTTAGGTCGCTAGTTCAGATCCGGCTCGAAGGATTGTACTTTTTTCTTGTGGCTTGCGCCAACTTTTTCACAGCAGTGTACCATGACATGTGCTTGACAAAAAAATATCTTTCCCTGAGAGAAGAAATCTTCACTTGTTGACCTTTGATAGGTATGTTGGTAGCGCAGCAGAGAGTTCTCAAGATTGCAACAGTCCTTAGGTCGCTGACTCAGAAGAGTATAACTTTTTCTGCAGTTGTGCCAAGTTTTTGACTTATGCCTAGTGTTTCCCCAAAAGCAAGTCATTCCCTGAGCGGGAATCAAACCCAGGCCTCGGTGGTAAAATAAATGAATCCTAACCACTAGACCAACAGGGAGAGAGAAAAATGCATTTTGCAGTGAGGGAGCTAAACAGCGATTTTATTCCTCTGCTCACTTTTTGTCTATTCCCAAATGCAACTACTTGCAATCTAAGGGGATGTAGCTCAGAGGAATAGAGCATTAGTTGAACGTACGAAGACCTGGGGGCAATCGTCAGCAGCTCCAAGAAACCACCAAACTCAGCAGATTAATTTCTTAAAGGGAACATATGCTTCTGCCAAACCTCTGACCATCTAGGTGATGGCGTTTGACTACATTTTTTATCCTTCGATAGCTCAGTTGGTAGAGCGGAGGACTGTAGGTGAAATTGCTGTAATCCTTAGGTCGCTGGTTCAAATCCGGCTCGAAGGACTGTACTTTTTTCTTGTGGCTTGCGCCAACTTTTTCACAGCAGCATGACATGTGCTTGACAAAAAAATATCTTTCCCTGAGAGAAGAAATCTTCACTTGTTGACCTTTGATAGGTATGTTGGTAGAGCAGCAGAGAGTTCTCGAGATTGCAACAGTCCTTAGGTCGCTGACTCAGAAGAGTATAACTTTTTCTGCAGTTGTGCCAAGTTTTTGACTTATGCCTAGTGTTTCCCCAAAAGCAAGTCATTCCCTGAGCGGGAATCAAACCCAGGCCTCGGTGGTAAAAGAAATGAATCCTAACCACTAGACCAACATGGAGAGAGAAAAAGACATTTCGCAAGCTAGGGGGCTAAACAGCGATTTTATTCCTCTGCTCACTTTTTGTCTATTCCCAAATGCAACTACTTGCAATCTAAGGGGATGTAGCTCAGAGGAATAGAGCATTAGTTGAACGTACGAAGACCTGGGGGCAATCCTCAGCAGCTCCAAGAAACCACCAAACTCAGCAGATTAATTTCTTAAAGGGAACATATGCTTCTGCCAAACCTCTGACCATCTAGGTGATGGCGTTTGACTACATTTTTTATCCTTCGATAGCTCAGTTGGTAGAGCGGAGGACTGTAGGTGAAATTGCTGTAATCCTTAGGTCGCTAGTTCAGATCCGGCTCGAAGGATTGTACTTTTTTCTTGTGGCTTGCGCCAACTTTTTCACAGCAGTGTACCATGACATGTGCTTGACAAAAAAATATCTTTCCCTGAGAGAAGAAATCTTCACTTGTTGACCTTTGATAGGTATGTTGGTAGCGCAGCAGAGAGTTCTCAAGATTGCAACAGTCCTTAGGTCGCTGACTCAGAAGAGTATAACTTTTTCTGCAGTTGTGCCAAGTTTTTGACTTATGCCTAGTGTTTCCCCAAAAGCAAGTCATTCCCTGAGCGGGAATCAAACCCAGGCCTCGGTGGTAAAAGAAATGAATCCTAACCACTAGACCAACATGGAGAGAGAAAAAGACATTTCGCAAGCTAGGGGGCTAAACAGCGATTTTATTCCTCTGCTCACTTTTTGTCTATTCCCAAATGCAACTACTTGCAATCTAAGGGGATGTAGCTCAGAGGAATAGAGCATTAGTTGAACGTACGAAGACCTGGGGGCAATCCTCAGCAGCTCCAAGAAACAACCAAACTCAGCAGATTAATTTCTTAAAGGGAACATATGCTTCTGCCAAACCTCTGACCATCTAGGTGATGGCGTTTGACTACATTTTTTATCCTTCGATAGCTCAGTTGGTAGAGTGGAGGACTGTAGGTGAAATTGCTGTAATCCTTAGGTCGCTAGTTCAGATCCGGCTCGAAGGATTGTACTTTTTTCTTGTGGCTTGCGCCAACTTTTTCACAGCAGTGTACCATGACATGTGCTTGACAAAAAAATATCTTTCCCTGAGAGAAGAAATCTTCACTTGTTGACCTTTGATAGGTATGTTGGTAGCGCAGCAGAGAGTTCTCAAGATTGCAACAGTCCTTAGGTCGCTGACTCAGAAGAGTATAACTTTTTCTGCAGTTGTGCCAAGTTTTTGACTTATGCCTAGTGTTTCCCCAAAAGCAAGTCATTCCCTGAGCGGGAATCAAACCCAGGCCTCGGTGGTAAAAGAAATGAATCCTAACCACTAGACCAACAGGGAGAGAGAAAAAGACATTTCGCAAGCTAGGGGGCTAAACAGCGATTTTATTCCTCTGCTCACTTTTTGTCTATTCCCAAATGCAACTACTTGCATTCTAAGGGGATGTAGCTCAGAGGAATAGAGCATTAGTTGAACGTACGAAGACCTGGGGGCAATCCTCAGCAGCTCCAAGAAACCACCAAACTCAGCAGATTAATTTCTTAAAGGGAACATATGCTTCTGCCAAACCTCTGACCATCTAGGTGATGGCGTTTGACTACATTTTTTATCCTTCGATAGCTCAGTTGGTAGAGCGGAGGACTGTAGGTGAAATTGCTGTAATCCTTAGGTCGCTGGTTCAAATCCGGCTCGAAGGATTGTACTTTTTCTTGTGGCTTACGCCAACTTTTTGACAGCAGTGTACCATGACATGTGCTTGACAAAAAAATATCTTTCCCTGAGAGAAGAAATCTTCACTTGTTGACCTTTGATAGGAATGTTGGTAGAGCAGCAGAGAGTTCTCGAGATTGCAACAGTCCTTAGGTCGCTGACTCAGAAGAGTATAACTTTTTCTGCAGTTGTGCCAAGTTTTTGACTTATGCCTAGTGTTTCCCCAAAAGCAAGTCATTCCCTGAGCGGGAATCAAACCCAGGCCTCGGTGGTAAAATAAATGAATCCTAACCACTAGACCAACAGGGAGAGAGAAAAATGCATTTTGCAGTGAGGGAGCTAAACAGCGATTTTATTCCTCTGCTCACTTTTTGTCTATTCCCAAATGCAACTACTTGCAATCTAAGGGGATGTAGCTCAGAGGAATAGAGCATTAGTTGAACGTACGAAGACCTGGGGGCAATCGTCAGCAGCTCTAAGAAACCACCAAACTCAGCAGATTAATTTCTTAAAGGGAACATATGCTTCTGCCAAACCTCTGACCATCTAGGTGATGGCGTTTGACTACATTTTTTATCCTTCGATAGCTCAGTTGGTAGAGCGGAGGAGTGTAGGTGAAATTGCTGTAATCCTTAGGTCGCTGGTTCAAATCCGGCTCGAAGGATTGTACTTTTCTTGTGGCTTACGCCAACTTTTTGACAGCAGTGTACCATGACATGTGCTTGACAAAAAAATATCTTTCCCTGAGAGAAGAAATCTTCACTTGTTGACCTTTGATAGGAATGTTGGTAGAGCAGCAGAGAGTTCTCGAGATTGCAACAGTCCTTAGGTCGCTGCCTCAGAAGAGTATAACTTTTTCTGCAGTTGTGCCAAGTTTTTGACTTATGCCTAGTGTTTCCCCAAAAGCAAGTAATTCCCTGAGCGGGAATCAAACCCAGGCCTCGGTGGTAAAATAAATGAATCCTAACCACTAGACCAACAGGGAGAGAGAAAAAGACATTTCGCAAGCTAGGGGGCTAAACAGCGATTTTATTCCTCTGCTCACTTTTTGTCTATTCCCAAATGCAACTACTTGCAATCTAAGGGGATGTAGCTCAGAGGAATAGAGCATTAGTTGAACGTACGAAGACCTGGGGGCAATCGTCAGCAGCTCCAAGAAACCACCAAACTCAGCAGATTAATTTCTTAAAGGGAACATATGCTTCTGCCAAACCTCTGACCATCTAGGTGATGGCGTTTGACTACATTTTTTATCCTTCGATAGCTCAGTTGGTAGAGCGGAGGACTGTAGGTGAAATTGCTGTAATCCTTAGGTCGCTGGTTCAAATCCGGCTCGAAGGACTGTACTTTTTTCTTGTGGCTTGCGCCAACTTTTTCACAGCAGCATGACATGTGCTTGACAAAAAAATATCTTTCCCTGAGAGAAGAAATCTTCACTTGTTGACCTTTGATAGGTATGTTGGTAGAGCAGCAGAGAGTTCTCGAGATTGCAACAGTCCTTAGGTCGCTGACTCAGAAGAGTATAACTTTTTCTGCAGTTGTGCCAAGTTTTTGACTTATGCCTAGTGTTTCCCCAAAAGCAAGTCATTCCCTGAGCGGGAATCAAACCCAGGCCTCGGTGGTAAAAGAAATGAATCCTAACCACTAGACCAACATGGAGAGAGAAAAAGACATTTCGCAAGCTAGGGGGCTAAACAGCGATTTTATTCCTCTGCTCACTTTTTGTCTATTCCCAAATGCAACTACTTGCAATCTAAGGGGATGTAGCTCAGAGGAATAGAGCATTAGTTGAACGTACGAAGACCTGGGGGCAATCCTCAGCAGCTCCAAGAAACCACCAAACTCAGCAGATTAATTTCTTTAAGGGAACATATGCTTCTGCCAAACCTCTGACCATCTAGGTGATGGCGTTTGACTACATTTTTTATCCTTCGATAGCTCAGTTGGTAGAGCGGAGGACTGTAGGTGAAATTGCTGTAATCCTTAGGTCGCTAGTTCAGATCCGGCTCGAAGGATTGTACTTTTTTCTTGTGGCTTGCGCCAACGTTTTCACAGCAGTGTACCATGACATGTGCTTGACAAAAAAATATCTTTCCCTGAGAGAAGAAATCTTCACTTGTTGACCTTTGATAGGTATGTTGGTAGAGCAGCAGAGAGTTCTCAAGATTGCAACAGTCCTTAGGTCGCTGACTCAGAAGAGTATAACTTTTTCTGCAGTTGTGCCAAGTTTTTGACTTATGCCTAGTGTTTCCCCAAAAGCAAGTCATTCCCTGAGCGGGAATCAAACCCAGGCCTCGGTGGTAAAAGAAATGAATCCTAACCACTAGACCAACAGGGAGAGAGAAAAAGACATTTCGCAAGCTAGGGGGCTAAACAGCGATTTTATTCCTCTGCTCACTTTTTGTCTATTCCCAAATGCAACTACTTCTATTCTAAGGGGATGTAGCTCAGAGGAATAGAGCATTAGTTGAACGTACGAAGACCTGGGGGCAATCCTCAGCAGCTCCAAGAAACCACCAAACTCAGCAGATTAATTTATTAAAGGGAACATATGCTTCTGCCAAACCTCTGACCATCTAGGTGATGGCGCTTGAGTACATTTTTTATCCTTCGATAGCTCAGTTGGTAGAGCGGAGGAGTGTAGGTGAAATTGCTGTAATCCTTAGGTCGCTGGTTCAAATCCGGCTCGAAGGATTGTACTTTTCTTGTGGCTTACGCCAACTTTTTGACAGCAGTGTACCATGACATGTGCTTGACAAAAAAATATCTTTCCCTGAGAGAAGAAATCTTCACTTGTTGACCTTTGATAGGAATGTTGGTAGAGCAGCAGAGAGTTCTCGAGATTGCAACAGTCCTTAGGTCGCTGCCTCAGAAGAGTATAACTTTTTCTGCAGTTGTGCCAAGTTTTTGACTTATGCCTAGTGTTTCCCCAAAAGCAAGTAATTCCCTGAGCGGGAATCAAACCCAGGCCTCGGTGGTAAAATAAATGAATCCTAACCACTAGACCAACAGGGAGAGAGAAAAAGACATTTCGCAAGCTAGGGGGCTAAACAGCGATTTTATTCCTCTGCTCACTTTTTGTCTATTCCCAAATGCAACTACTTGCAATCTAAGGGGATGTAGCTCAGAGGAATAGAGCATTAGTTGAACGTACGAAGACCTGGGGGCAATCGTCAGCAGCTCCAAGAAACCACCAAACTCAGCAGATTAATTTCTTAAAGGGAACATATGCTTCTGCCAAACCTCTGACCATCTAGGTGATGGCGTTTGACTACATTTTTTATCCTTCGATAGCTCAGTTGGTAGAGCGGAGGACTGTAGGTGAAATTGCTGTAATTCTTAGGTCGCTGGTTCAAATCCGGCTCGAAGGACTGTACTTTTTTCTTGTGGCTTGCGCCAACTTTTTCACAGCAGCATGACATGTGCTTGACAAAAAAATATCTTTCCCTGAGAGAAGAAATCTTCACTTGTTGACCTTTGATAGGTATGTTGGTAGAGCAGCAGAGAGTTCTCGAGATTGCAACAGTCCTTAGGTCGCTGACTCAGAAGAGTATAACTTTTTCTGCAGTTGTGCCAAGTTTTTGACTTATGCCTAGTGTTTCCCCAAAAGCAAGTCATTCCCTGAGCGGGAATCAAACCCAGGCCTCGGTGGTAAAAGAAATGAATCCTAACCACTAGACCAACATGGAGAGAGAAAAAGACATTTCGCAAGCTAGGGGGCTAAACAGCGATTTTATTCCTCTGCTCACTTTTTGTCTATTCCCAAATGCAACTACTTGCAATCTAAGGGGATGTAGCTCAGAGGAATAGAGCATTAGTTGAACGTACGAAGACCTGGGGGCAATCCTCAGCAGCTCCAAGAAACCACCAAACTCAGCAGATTAATTTCTTAAAGGGAACATATGCTTCTGCCAAACCTCTGACCATCTAGGTGATGGCGTTTGACTACATTTTTTATCCTTCGATAGCTCAGTTGGTAGAGCGGAGGACTGTAGGTGAAATTGCTGTAATCCTTAGGTCGCTAGTTCAGATCCGGCTCGAAGGATTGTACTTTTTTCTTGTGGCTTGCGCCAACGTTTTCACAGCAGTGTACCATGACATGTGCTTGACAAAAAAATATCTTTCCCTGAGAGAAGAAATCTTCACTTGTTGACCTTTGATAGGTATGTTGGTAGAGCAGCAGAGAGTTCTCAAGATTGCAACAGTCCTTAGGTCGCTGACTCAGAAGAGTATAACTTTTTCTGCAGTTGTGCCAAGTTTTTGACTTATGCCTAGTGTTTCCCCAAAAGCAAGTCATTCCCTGAGCGGGAATCAAACCCAGGCCTCGGTGGTAAAAGAAATGAATCCTAACCACTAGACCAACAGGGAGAGAGAAAAAGACATTTCGCAAGCTAGGGGGCTAAACAGCGATTTTATTCCTCTGCTCACTTTTTGTCTATTCCCAAATGCAACTACTTGCAATCTAAGGGGATGTAGCTCAGAGGAATAGAGCATTAGTTGAACGTACGAAGACCTGGGGGCAATCCTCAGCAGCTCCAAGAAACCACCAAACTCAGCAGATTAATTTCTTAAAGGGAACATATGCTTCTGCCAAACCTCTGACCATCTAGGTAATGGCGTTTGACTACATTTTTTATCCTTCGATAGCTCAGTTGGTAGAGCGGAGGACTGTAGGTGAAATTGCTGTAATCCTTAGGTCGCTGGTTCAAATCCGGCTCGAAGGATTGTAGTTTTTCTTGTGGCTTACGCCAACTTTTTGACAGCAGTGTACCATGACATGTGCTTGACAAAAAAATATCTTTCCCTGAGAGAAGAAATCTTCACTTGTTGACCTTTGATAGGAATGTTGGTAGAGCAGCAGAGAGTTCTCGAGATTGCAACAGTCCTTAGGTCGCTGACTCAGAAGAGTATAACTTTTTCTGCAGTTGTGCCAAGTTTTTGACTTATGCCTAGTGTTTCCCCAAAAGCAAGTCATTCCCTGAGCGGGAATCAAACCCAGGCCTCGGTGGTAAAATATATGAATCCTAACCACTAGACCAACAGGGAGAGAGAAAAATGCATTTTGCAGTGAGGGAGCTAAACAGCGATTTTATTCCTCTGCTCACTTTTTGTCTATTCCCAAATGCAACTACTTGCAATCTAAGGGGATGTAGCTCAGAGGAATAGAGCATTAGTTGAACGTACGAAGACCTGGGGGCAATCGTCAGCAGCTCTAAGAAACCACCAAACTCAGCAGATTAATTTCTTAAAGGGAACATATGCTTCTGCCAAACCTCTGACCATCTAGGTGATGGCGTTTGACTACATTTTTTATCCTTCGATAGCTCAGTTGGTAGAGCGGAGGAGTGTAGGTGAAATTGCTGTAATCCTTAGGTCGCTGGTTCAAATCCGGCTCGAAGGATTGTACTTTTCTTGTGGCTTACGCCAACTTTTTGACAGCAGTGTACCATGACATGTGCTTGACAAAAAAATATCTTTCCCTGAGAGAAGAAATCTTCAATTGTTGACCTTTGATAGGAATGTTGGTAGAGCAGCAGAGAGTTCTCGAGATTGCAACAGTCCTTAGGTCGCTGACTCAGAAGAGTATAACTTTTTCTGCAGTTGTGCCAAGTTTTTGACTTATGCCTAGTGTTTCCCCAAAAGCAAGTCATTCCCTGAGCGGGAATCAAACCCAGGCCTCAGTGGTAAAATAAATGAATCCTAACCACTAGACCAACAGGGAGAGAGAAAAATGCATTTTGCAGTGAGGGAGCTAAACAGCGATTTTATTCCTCTGCTCACTTTTTGTCTATTCCCAAATGCAACTACTTGCAATCTAAGGGGATGTAGCTCAGAGGAATAGAGCATTAGTTGAACGTACGAAGACCTGGGGGCAATCGTCAGCAGCTCCAAGAAACCACCAAACTCAGCAGATTAATTTCTTAAAGGGAACATATGCTTCTGCCAAACCTCTGACCATCTAGGTGATGGCGTTTGACTACATTTTTTATCCTTCAATAGCTCAGTTGGTAGAGCGGAGGACTGTAGGTGAAATTGCTGTAATCCTTAGGTCGCTGGTTCAAATCAGGCTCGAAGGATTGTACTTTTTCTTGTGGCTTACGCCAACTTTTTGACAGCAGTGTACCATGACATGTGCTTGACAAAAAAATATATTTCCCTGAGAGAAGAAATCTTCACTTGTTGACCTTTGATAGGAATGTTGGTAGAGCAGCAGAGAGTTCTCGAGATTGCAACAGTCCTTAGGTCGCTGACTCAGAAGAGTATAACTTTTTCTGCAGTTGTGCCAAGTTTTTGACTTATGCCTAGTGTTTCCCCAAAAGCAAGTCATTCCCTGAGCGGGAATCAAACCCAGGCCTCAGTGGTAAAATAAATGAATCCTAACCACTAGACCAACAGGGAGAGAGAAAAATGCATTTTGCAGTGAGGGAGCTAAACAGCGATTTTATTCCTCTGCTCACTTTTTTGTCTATTCCCAAATGCAACTACTTGCAATCTAAGGGGATGTAGCTCAGAGGAATAGAGCATTAGTTGAACGTACGAAGACCTGGGGGCAATCGTCAGCAGCTCCAAGAAACCACCAAACTCAGCAGATTAATTTCTTAAAGGGAACATATGCTTCTGCCAAACCTCTGACCATCTAGGTGATGGCGTTTGACTATATTTTTATCCTTCAATAGCTCAGTTGGTAGAGCGGAGGACTGTAGGTGAAATTGCTGTAATCCTTAGGTCGCTGGTTCAAATCAGGCTCGAAGGATTGTACTTTTTCTTGTGGCTTAAGCCAACTTTTTGACAGCAGTGTACCATGACATGTGCTTGACAAAAAAAAATATATTTCCCTGAGAGAAGAAATCTTCACTTGTTGACCTTTGATAGGAATGTTGGTAGAGCAGCAGAGAGTTCTCGAGATTGCAACAGTCCTTAGGTCGCTGACTCAGAAGAGTATAACTTTTTCTGCAGTTGTGCCAAGTTTTTGATTTATGCCTAGTGTTTCCCCAAAAGCAAGTAATTCCCTGAGCGGGAATCAAACCCAGGCCTCGGTGGTAAAATAAATGAATCCTAACCACTAGACCAACAGGGAGAGAGAAAAAGACATTTCGCAAGCTAGGGGGCTAAACAGCGATTTTATTCCTCTGCTCACTTTTTGTCTATTCCCAAATGCAACTACTTGCAATCTAAGGGGATGTAGCTCAGAGGAATAGAGCATTAGTTGAACGTACGAAGACCTGGGGGCAATCGTCAGCAGCTCCAAGAAACCACCAAACTCAGCAGATTAATTTCTTAAAGGGAACATATGCTTCTGCCAAACCTCTGACCATCTAGGTGATGGCGTTTGACTGCATTTTTTATCCTTCAATAGCTCAGTTGGTAGAGCGGAGGACTGTAGGTGAAATTGCTGTAATCCTTAGGTCGCTGGTTCAAATCAGGCTCGAAGGATTGTACTTTTTCTTGTGGCTTACGCCAACTTTTTGACAGCAGTGTACCATGACATGTGCTTGACAAAAAAATATATTTCCCTGAGAGAAGAAATCTTCACTTGTTGACCTTTGATAGGAATGTTGGTAGAGCAGCAGAGAGTTCTCGAGATTGCAACAGTCCTTAGGTCGCTGACTCAGAAGAGTATAACTTTTTCTGCAGTTGTGCCAAGTTTTTGACTTATGCCTAGTGTTTCCCCAAAAGCAAGTCATTCCCTGAGCGGGAATCAAACCCAGGCCTCAGTGGTAAAATAAATGAATCCTAACCACTAGACCAACAGGGAGAGAGAAAAATGCATTTTGCAGTGAGGGAGCTAAACAGCGATTTTATTCCTCTGCTCACTTTTTTGTCTATTCCCAAATGCAACTACTTGCAATCTAAGGGGATGTAGCTCAGAGGAATAGAGCATTAGTTGAACGTACGAAGACCTGGGGGCAATCGTCAGCAGCTCCAAGAAACCACCAAACTCAGCAGATTAATTTCTTAAAGGGAACATATGCTTCTGCCAAACCTCTGACCATCTAGGTGATGGCGTTTGACTATATTTTTTATCCTTCAATAGCTCAGTTGGTAGAGCGGAGGACTGTAGGTGAAATTGCTGTAATCCTTAGGTCGCTGGTTCAAATCAGGCTCGAAGGATTGTACTTTTTCTTGTGGCTTAAGCCAACTTTTTGACAGCAGTGTACCATGACATGTGCTTGACAAAAAAAAATATATTTCCCTGAGAGAAGAAATCTTCACTTGTTGACCTTTGATAGGAATGTTGGTAGAGCAGCAGAGAGTTCTCGAGATTGCAACAGTCCTTAGGTCGCTGACTCAGAAGAGTATAACTTTTTCTGCAGTTGTGCCGAAGCAGTCAAAAAATAATCACGGAGGGCACTGAGACATGCCCATGAAATTATGGTTTAATATTTCTGTTTCCACTTCATTGCTAAAGCAAACTGAATAGCAGAGGATGGTTTCGATCCATAAATCACTGGGTTAACTGCCAGGCACACTTCCACTTCATCACTCCACTTTCAGGTACCCCAAAACAATACTTGAATTCACAATACATGGATTAGGAGATCAGTGTCTTAAGCCACTGTGTCTCTCTGTGATCAGCATGACCTATATGGATTGATAGAAGCAGTAATAAAAAAAGAGTCACGGAGGGCACAGAGACATGCCCATGAAATTCTCAAATGTAAAAAAAAAATCCCTGTTTACACTTCATTTCTAAAAGTAGAATTGGATAGCTTCGATCCATCAACCTCTCTGTTATGTGCCCAGCTCTTCTCTTCTGTTTGCACTTCATTGCTAAAAGCAAACTGGATAGCAGAGGATGGTTTCAATCCCTAAATCACTTGGTTAACTGCCCTGCACACTTCCACTTCATCCCTCCACTTTCAGGTACCCCAAAACAATACTTGAACTCACAATAAATGGATTAGGCGGTCAGTGTCTTAAGTCACTGTGGAAATGTGTGATCAGCATGACCTATATGAACTGATAGAAGTTGTAAAAACATTAGCATTTCGGAGGGCACAGAGACATGCCCATGAAATTCTCCTTTTTTATCCCAGGTAAATCTTCATTTCTAAAAATGTAATCGGAAAGCTTCAATCCATCAAACTCTGTGTCACTTGCTGATCTCTCTTCCTCCACAGAAATGTGCATTCATCCACCCCAGATGGGACTCGAACCCACAATCCCTGGCTTAGAAGGCCTTATCCATTAGGCCACTGGGGCACTTGCTGAAAATGAACTGGATAGCAGAGAGTGGTTTCTACCGAACGTACACGTGGTTAAAGTAGACATCACGCTTCCGCTTCGCTTCTGTAACCAGCATGACCTGTACAAACTGACAGAAGCAGTCAAAAAATAATCACGGAGGGCACTGAGACATGCCCATGAAATTATGGTTTAATATTTCTGTTTCCACTTCATTGCTAAAGCAAACTGAATAGCAGAGGATGGTTTCGATCCATAAATCACTGGGTTAACTGCCAGGCACACTTCCACTTCATCACTCCACTTTCAGGTACCCCAAAACAATACTTGAATTCACAATACATGGATTAGGAGATCAGTGTCTTAAGCCACTGTGTCTCTCTGTGATCAGCATGACCTATATGGATTGATAGAAGCAGTAATAAAAAAAGAGTCACGGAGGGCACAGAGACATGCCCATGAAATTCTCAAATGTAAAAAAAAAATCCCTGTTTACACTTCATTTCTAAAAGTAGAATTGGATAGCTTCGATCCATCAACCTCTGTGTTATGTGCCCAGCTCTTCTCTTCTGTTTGCACTTCATTGCTAAAAGCAAACTGGATAGCAGAGGATGGTTTCAATCCCTAAATCACTTGGTTAACTGCCCTGCACACTTCCACTTCATCCCTCCACTTTCAGGTACCCCAAAACAATACTTGAACTCATACTTGATCGAATGGATTAGGCGGTCAGTGTCTTAAGTCACTGTGGAAATGTGTGATCAGCATGACCTATATGAACTGATAGAAGTTGTAAAAACATTAGCATTTCGGAGGGCACAGAGACATGCCCATGAAATTCTCCTTTTTTATCCCAGGTAAATCTTCATTTCTAAAAATTGAATCGGAAAGCTTCAATCCATCAAACTCTGTGTCACTTGCTGATCTCTCTTGCTCCACAGAAATGTGCATTCATCCACCCCAGATAGGACTCGAACCCACAATCCCTGGCTTAGAAGGCCAGTGCCTTATCCATTAGGCCACTGGGGCACTTGCTGAAAATGAACTGGATAGCAGAGAGTGGTTTCTACCGAACGTACACGTGGTTAAAGTAGACATCACGCTTCCGCTTCGCTTCTGTAATCAGCATGACCTGTACAAACTGACAGAAGCAGTCAAAAAATTATCACGGAGGGCACTGAGACATGCCCATGAAATTATGGTTTAATATTTCTGTTTCCACTTCATTGCTTAAAGCAAACTGAATAGCAGAGGATGGTTTCGATCCATAAATCACTGGGTTAACTGCCAGGCACACTTCCACTTCATCACTCCACTTTCAGGTACCCCAAAACAATACTTGAATTCACAATACATGGATTAGGAGATCAGTGTCTTAAGCCACTGTGTCTCTCTGTGATCAGCATGACCTATATGAACTGATAGAAGTTGTAAAAACATTAGCATTTCGGAGGGCACAGAGACATGCCCATGAAATTCTCCTTTTTTATCCCAGGTAAATCTTCATTTCTAAAAATTTAATCGGAAAGCTTCAATCCATCAAACTCTGTGTCACTTGCTGATCTCTCTTCCTCCACAGAAATGTGCATTCATCCACCCCAGATGGGACTCTAACCCACAATCCCTGGCTTTAGAAGGCCAGTGCCTTATCCATTAGGCCACTGGGGCACTTGCTGAAAATGAACTGGATAGCAGAGAGTGGTTTCTACCGAACGTACACGTGGTTAAAGTAGACATCACGCTTCCGCTTCGCTTCTGTAATCAGCATGACCTGTACAAACTGACAGAAGCAGTCAAAAAATTATCACGGAGGGCACTGAGACATGCCCATGAAATTATGGTTTAATATTTCTGTTTCCACTTCATTGCTCAAAGCAAACTGAATAGCAGAGGATGGTTTCGATCCATAAATCACTGGGTTAACTGCCAGGCACACTTCCACTTCATCACTCCACTTTCAGGTACCCCAAAACAATACTTGAATTCACAATACATGGATTAGGAGATCAGTGTCTTAAGCCACTGTGTCTCTCTGTGATCAGCATGACCTATATGGATTGATAGAAGCAGTAATAAAAAAAGAATCACAGAGGGCACAGAGACATGCCCATGAAATTCTCAAATGTAAAAAAAAAATCCCTGTTTACACTTCATTTCTAAAAGTAGAATTGGATAGCTTCGATCCATCAACCTCTGTGTTATGTGCCCAGCTCTTCTCTTCTGTTTGCACTTCATTGCTAAAAGCAAACTGGATAGCAGAGGATGGTTTCAATCCCTAAATCACTTGGTTAACTGCCCTGCACACTTCCACTTCATCCCTCCACTTTCAGGTACCCCAAAACAATACTTGAACTCATACTTGATCGAATGGATTAGGCGGTCAGTGTCTTAAGTCACTGTGGAAATGTGTGATCAGCATGACCTATATGAACTGATAGAAGCAGTTGTAAAAAAAAAAATTGCATTTAGGAGGGCACAGCCCATGAAATTCTCCTTTTTTATCCCAGGTAAATCTTCATTTCTAAAAATTGAATCGGAAAGCTTCAATCCATCAAACT
The DNA here is from genome assembly GCF_045791955.1 of Oncorhynchus clarkii lewisi. Classification (NCBI taxonomy): domain Eukaryota; kingdom Metazoa; phylum Chordata; class Actinopteri; order Salmoniformes; family Salmonidae; genus Oncorhynchus; species Oncorhynchus clarkii. Next base: position 48,788,329 of record NC_092167.1, read on the forward strand.
CTGTGTAACGTGCTGATCTCTCTTCCTCCACAGAAATGTGCATACACCCACCCCAGATGGGACTCGAACCCACAATCCCTGGCTTAGAAGGCCAGTGCCTTATCCATTAGGCCACTGGGGCACTTGCTGAAAATGAACTGGATAGCAGAGAGTGGTTTCTACCGAACGTACACGTGGTTAAAGTAGACATCACGCTTCCGCTTCGCTTCTGTAATCAGCATGACCTGTACAAACTGACAGAAGCAGTCAAAAAATTATCACGGAGGGCACTGAGACATGCCCATGAAATTATGGTTTAATATTTCTGTTTCCACTTCATTGCTCAAAGCAAACTGAATAGCAGAGGATGGTTTCGATCCATAAATCACTGGGTTAACTGCCAGGCACACTTCCACTTCATCACTCCACTTTCAGGTACCCCAAAACAATACTTGAATTCACAATACATGGATTAGGAGATCAGTGTCTTAAGCCACTGTGTCTCTCTGTGATCAGCATGACCTATATGAACTGATAGAAGTTGTAAAAACATTAGCATTTCGGAGGGCACAGAGACATGCCCATGAAATTCTCCTTTTTTATCCCAGGTAAATCTTCATTTCTAAAAATTTAATCGGAAAGCTTCAATCCATCAAACTCTGTGTCACTTGCTGATCTCTCTTCCTCCACAGAAATGTGCATTCATCCACCCCAGATGGGACTCTAACCCACAATCCCTGGCTTTAGAAGGCCAGTGCCTTATCCATTAGGCCACTGGGGCACTTGCTGAAAATGAACTGGATAGCAGAGAGTGGTTTCTACCGAACGTACACGTGGTTAAAGTAGACATCACGCTTCCGCTTCGCTTCTGTAATCAGCATGACCTGTACAAACTGACAGAAGCAGTCAAAAAATTATCACGGAGGGCACTGAGACATGCCCATGAAATTATGGTTTAATATTTCTGTTTCCACTTCATTGCTCAAAGCAAACTGAATAGCAGAGGATGGTTTCGATCCATAAATCACTGGGTTAACTGCCAGGCACACTTCCACTTCATCACTCCACTTTCAGGTACCCCAAAACAATACTTGAATTCACAATACATGGATTAGGAGATCAGTGTCTTAAGCCACTGTGTCTCTCTGTGATCAGCATGACCTATATGGATTGATAGAAGCAGTAATAAAAAAAGAATCACAGAGGGCACAGAGACATGCCCATGAAATTCTCAAATGTAAAAAAAAAATCCCTGTTTACACTTCATTTCTAAAAGTAGAATTGGATAGCTTCGATCCATCAACCTCTGTGTTATGTGCCCAGCTCTTCTCTTCTGTTTGCACTTCATTGCTAAAAGCAAACTGGATAGCAGAGGATGGTTTCAATCCCTAAATCACTTGGTTAACTGCCCTGCACACTTCCACTTCATCCCTCCACTTTCAGGTACCCCAAAACAATACTTGAACTCATACTTGATCGAATGGATTAGGCGGTCAGTGTCTTAAGTCACTGTGGAAATGTGTGATCAGCATGACCTATATGAACTGATAGAAGCAGTTGTAAAAAAAAAAATTGCATTTAGGAGGGCACAGCCCATGAAATTCTCCTTTTTTATCCCAGGTAAATCTTCATTTCTAAAAATTGAATCGGAAAGCTTCAATCCATCAAACTCTGTGTAACGTGCTGATCTCTCTTCCTGCACAGAAATGTGCATACACCCACCCCAGATGGGACTCGAACCCACAATCCCTGGCTTAGAAGGCCAGTGCCTTATCCATTAGGCCACTGCGGCACTTGCTGAAAATGAACTGGATAGCAGAGAGTGGTTTCTACCGAACGTACACGTGGTTAAAGTAGACATCACGCTTCCGCTTCGCTTCTGTAATCAGCATGACCTGTACAAACTGACAGAAGCAGTCAAAAAATAATCACGGAGGGCACTGAGACATGCCCATGAAATTATGGTTTAATATTTCTGTTTCCACTTCATTGCTAAAGCAAACTGAATAGCAGAGGATGGTTTCGATCCATAAATCACTGGGTTAACTGCCAGGCACACTTCCACTTCATCACTCCACTTTCAGGTACCCCAAAACAATACTTGAATTCACAATACATGGATTAGGAGATCAGTGTCTTAAGCCACTGTGTCTCTCTGTGATCAGCATGACCTATATGGATTGATAGAAGCAGTAATAAAAAAAGAATCACAGAGGGCACAGAGACATGCCCATGAAATTCTCAAATGTAAAAAAAAAATCCCTGTTTACACTTCATTTCTAAAAGTAGAATTGGATAGCTTCAATCCATCAACCTCTGTGTTATGTGCCCAGCTCTTCTCTTCTGTTTGCACTTCATTGCTAAAAGCAAACTGGATAGCAGAGGATGGTTTCAATCCCTAAATCACTTGGTTAACTGCCCTGCACACTTCCACTTCATCCCTCCACTTTCAGGTACCCCAAAACAATACTTGAACTCACAATAAATGGATTAGGCGGTCAGTGTCTTAAGTCACTGTGGAAATGTGTGATCAGCATGACCTATATGAACTGATAGAAGTTGTAAAAACATTTGCATTTCGGAGGGCACAGAGACATGCCCATGAAATTCTCCTTTTTTATCCCAGGTAAATCTTCATTTCTAAAAATTGAATCGGAAAGCTTCAATCCATCAAACTCTGTGTCACGTGCTGATCTCTCTTCCTCCACAGAAATGTGCATTCAGCCACCCCAGATGGGACTCAAACCCACAATCCCTGGCTTAGAAGGCCAGTGCCTTATCCATTAGGCCACTGGGGCACTTGCTGAAAATAAACTGGATAGCAGAGAGTGGTTTCTACAGAACGTACACGTGGTTAAAGTAGACATCACGCTTCCGCTTCGCTTCTGTAATCAGCATGACCTGTACAAACTGACAGAAGCAGTCAAAAAATAATCACGGAGGGCACTGAGACATGCCCATGAAATTATGGTTTAATATTTCTGTTTCCACTTCATTGCTAAAGCAAACTGAATAGCAGAGGATGGTTTCGATCCATAAATCACTGGGTTAACTGCCAGGCACACTTCCACTTCATCACTCCACTTTCAGGTACCCCAAAACAATACTTGAATTCACAATACATGGATTAGGAGATCAGTGTCTTAAGCCACTGTGTCTCTCTGTGATCAGCATGACCTATATGGATTGATAGAAGCAGTAATAAAAAAAGAATCACAGAGGGCACAGAGACATGCCCATGAAATTCTCAAATGTAAAAAAAAAATCCCTGTTTACACTTCATTTCTAAAAGTAGAATTGGATAGCTTCAATCCATCAACCTCTGTGTTATGTGCCCAGCTCTTCTCTTCTGTTTGCACTTCATTGCTAAAAGCAAACTGGATAGCAGAGGATGGTTTCAATCCCTAAATCACTTGGTTAACTGCCCTGCACACTTCCACTTCATCCCTCCACTTTCAGGTACCCCAAAACAATACTTGAACTCACAATAAATGGATTAGGCGGTCAGTGTCTTAAGTCACTGTGGAAATGTGTGATCAGCATGACCTATATGAACTGATAGAAGTTGTAAAAACATTTGCATTTCGGAGGGCACAGAGACATGCCCATGAAATTCTCCTTTTTTATCCCAGGTAAATCTTCATTTCTAAAAATTGAATCGGAAAGCTTCAATCCATCAAACTCTGTGTCACGTGCTGATCTCTCTTCCTCCACAGAAATGTGCATTCAGCCACCCCAGATGGGACTCAAACCCACAATCCCTGGCTTAGAAGGCCAGTGCCTTATCCATTAGGCCACTGGGGCACTTGCTGAAAATAAACTGGATAGCAGAGAGTGGTTTCTACAGAACGTACACGTGGTTAAAGTAGACATCACGCTTCCGCTTCGCTTCTGTAATCAGCATGACCTGTACAAACTGACAGAAGCAGTCAAAAAATTATCACGGAGGGCACTGAGACAAGCTTCAATCCATCAAACTCTGTGTCACTTGCCAATCTCTCTTCATTCAAAGAAAAGAGCATTCATCCACCCCAGATAGGACTCGAACCCACAATCCCTGGCTTAGAAGGCCAGTGCCTTATCCATTAGGCCACTGGGGTACTTGCTGAAAATGAACTGGATAGCAGAGAATGGTTTCTACCGAACGTACACGTGGTTAAAGTAGACATCACGCTTCCGCTTCGCTTCTGTAATCAGCATGACCTGTACAAACTGACAGAAGCAGTCAAAAAATAATCACGGAGGGCACTGAGACATGCCCATGAAATTATGGTTTAATATTTCTGTTTCCACTTCATTGCTAAAGCAAACTGAATAGCAGAGGATGGTTTCGATCCATAAATCACTGGGTTAACAGCCAGGCACACTTCCACTTCATCACTCCACTTTCAGGTACCCCAAAACAATACTTGAATTCACAATACATGGATTAGGAGATCAGTGTCTTAAGCCACTGTGTCTCTCTGTGATCAGCATGACCTATATGGATTGATAGAAGCAGTAATAAAAAAAGAATCACAGAGGGCACAGAGACATGCCCATGAAATTCTCAAATGTAAAAAAAAAATCCCTGTTTACACTTCATTTCTAAAAGTAGAATTGGATAGCTTCGATCCATCAACCTCTGTGTTATGTGCCCAGCTCTTCTCTTCTGTTTGCACTTCATTGCTAAAAGCAAACTGGATAGCAGAGGATGGTTTCAATCCCTAAATCACTTGGTTAACTGCCCTGCACACTTCCACTTCATCCCTCCACTTTCAGGTACCCCAAAACAATACTTGAACTCACAATAAATGGATTAGGCGGTCAGTGTCTTAAGTCACTGTGGAAATGTGTGATCAGCATGACCTATATGATCTGATAGAAGTTGTAAAAACATTAGCATTTCGGAGGGCACAGAGACATGCCCATGAAATTCTCCTTTTTTATCCCAGGTAAATCTTCATTTCTAAAAATTGAATCGGAAAGCTTCAATCCATCAAACTCTGTGTCACGTGCTGATCTCTCTTCCTCCACAGAAATGTGCATTCATCCACCCCAGATGGGACTCAAACCCACAATCCCTGGCTTAGAAGGCCAGTGCCTTATCCATTAGGCCACTGGGGCACTTGCTGAAAATGAACTGGATAGCAGAGAGCGGTTTCTACCGAACGTACACGTGGTTAAAGTAGACATCACGCTTCCGCTTCGCTTCTGTAATCAGCATGACCTGTACAAACTGACAGAAGCAGTCAAAAAATAATCACGGAGGGCACTGAGACATGCCCATGAAATTATGTTTTAATATTTCTGTTTCTACTTCATTGCTAAAGCAAACTGAATAGCAGAGGATGGTTTCGATCCATAAATCACTGGGTTAACTGCCAGGCACACTTCCACTTCATCACTCCACTTTCAGGTACCCCAAAACAATACTTTAATTCACAATACATGGATTAGGAGATCAGTGTCTTAAGCCACTGTGTCTCTCTGTGATCAGCATGACCTATATGGATTGATAGAAGCAGTAATAAAAAAAGAATCACGGAGGGCACAGAGACATGCCCATGAAATTCTCCAATTTCAAAAAAAAATCCCTGTTTACACTTCATTTCTAAAAGTAGAATTGGATAGCTTCGATCCATCAACCTCTGTGTTATGTGCCCAGCTCTTCTCTTCTGTTTGCACTTCATTGCTAAAAGCAAACTGGATAGCAGAGGATGGTTTCGATCCCTAAATCACTTGGTTAACTGCCCTGCACACTTCCTCTTCATCCCTCCACTTTCAGGTACCCCAAAACAATACTTCGACTCACAATAAATGGATTAGGCGGTCAGTGTCTTAAGTCACTGTGGAAATGTGTGATAAGCATGACCTATATGAACTTTTAGAAGCAGTTGTAAAAAAAATTGCATTTCGCAGGGCACAGAGACATGCCCACGAAATTCTCCTTTTTTATCCCTGTTAAATCTTCGTTTCTAAAAATTGGATCGGAAAGCTTCAATCAATAAAACTCTGTGTTTATATGCTGATCTCTCTTCCTCCATAGGATTTGCATTCATCCACCCCAGATGGGACTCAAACCCACAATCCCTGGCTTAGAAGGCCTTATCCATTAGGCCACTGGGGCACTTGCTGAAAATGAACTGGATAGCAGAGAGTGGTTTCGACCGATCGTACACGTGGTTAAAGTAGACATCACGCTTCCGCTTCGCTTCTGTAATCAGCATGACCTGTACAAACTGACAGAAGCAGTCAAAAAAAAAAAAAATGAGTTTAAGTCTTTTCAGTGGAGGCTGAAAGCAGAGTTGCGCAGCAGAAGCGTGCTGGTCCCATAACCCAGAAGTTGAAGGATAGAAACATTTCCATGGACTCCAGCCACCCTAGTCATAGACTGTTCTCTCTGCTACAACACGGCAAGCAGTACCGGAGCGCCACGTCGAGGTCAAAAAGGCTCCTTTACAGCTTCTACCCCATATGTCATAAGACTCTTGAACAGTTCAAAGGGATATTCAGCGTCGGCTTTTTCGTTGAATCTGTGTTTGAAATTCAGTGCTCGACTGAGGGACCTTACAGATAACTAACTGTATGTGTAGGGTACAGCAATGAGGTAGTGTGACAATGTGGTTTTATGCCCACATGGTCTAATCTGCCATAATCTGCTATTTTAGAATGTTATTTTTCCATTATGCATTTTGCCATTTCTTTCTAGCATTATACTGCACGACTATATTATTCTATAGCACCTGTGATAGCAGTAAGCTTTTTATAGTTAATGTGGTTAATGTGGTTATTTACCTATCTCTAGCCTAAGAGAATGAAACGTTGTTTCGGTGCACAGAATCAAGACTCATGAGCTTTAAACGCTGTTTGATCTTGTCTCAAACGGGTAAAGATGGGGTCATGTTTTGTCTGAAACCTAACCCACCGAACCACGCGCTCCTTAACACCCACCAGCTTAAACCGGAAGCCAGCCGCACCAATGTGTCAGAGGAAACACCACCCAACTGCTGACCAGCCTGACCAGCCTGCAGGCACCCTGGCCAGCCACAAGGAGTCACTAGAGAGCAATGAGCCAAGTAAAGCACCCCCCCAGCCAAACCCTCCCAGCCAAGCTCTAGCCCAATTGTGCACTGTCCAATGGGACTGCCAGCCACGGCCAGTTGTGTCACAGCCTGGGAATGAAGTAACACCTCTAGCGCTGTGATGCCTTAGACCACTGCACCAATCAGAGGGCCCCCCGTCTTGTCTATAAGGCTCTTCATGGTTAATATGACGTCTGCAGTGGCCAATTACTGCAATGCGGCATCCGCAGATGTCAGAGCAGGGCTGTTGTGAAGGAAGTTGTCAAAGACTGAGTTTGGGTTTATACAGGACTTAGCGTCCTCACCCACTGTCAACCAATTATGTCAATGTGAAGCTATACGGAGCCCTCGGCCTTGTTACTAAATTTGAGAGGCGATGCAGTACAGAGCTGGATATGGCCTCTGCAAGACTCCTGATGCTCCGCAATTGCGTCACACGAATACGAATACGAATACTCCGACCCAATTTACGAATTCAGACTCTTTGCTAAGAGACTCGAAATTGAGCTCAGGTGCATCCTGTTTCCATTGATAATCCTTTAGATGTTTCTACAACTTGATTGGAGTCCACCCGAGGTCAATTCAATTGATTGTACCTGATTGGCAATGGCTCACACATGTTTATATAAGGTCTCAAAGTTTTCAAATCAAATTACATTTAATTTGTCGCATGCGCCTAATACAACAGGTACAGTGAAATGCTTACTTACATGCCCTTAACCAACAATGCTGTTTTAAGAAAAATACCTACAAAAATAAGAAATAGTAGCAAATAATTAAAGAGCATCAGTAAAATAACAATAGCGAGGTTATATACAGGGGTACCGGTACAGAGTTAATGTGTGGGGGCACTGGTTAGTCAAGGTAATATTTACATGTGGGTAGAGTTATTATACATAGATAACAACAGAGTGTAGCAGCTGCGTAAAAAGGGGAGGGGGGCAATGCAAATAGTCTGGATAGGAATTTGATTAGATGTTCAGTTATCTTATGGCTTGGGGGGTAGAAGCTGTTTAGAAGCCTCTTGGACCTAGACTTGGCGCTCCAGTACCTCTTGCCATGCGGTAGCAGAGAGAACAGTCTATGACTAGGGTGGCTGGAGTCTTTGACAATTAGGGCCTTCCTCGGACACCGCCTGGTGTAGAGGTCCTGGATGTCAGGAAGCTTGGCCCCAGTGATGTACTGGGCCGTATGCACTATCCTCTGTAGTGCCTTGGGGACGAGGCTGAGCAGTTGCCATACCAGGCAGTGAAGCAACCAGTGCTCTCAATGGTGCATCTGAAGATCTTTTGAGGATCTAAGGATCATGCCAAATCTTTTAAGTCTCCAGAGAGGAATAAGTTTTGTCCTGCCCTCTTCACAACTGTCTTGGTGTGCTTGGACCATGTTAGTTTGTTTGTGATGTGGACACCAAGGAACTTGCTCAACCTGCTACACTGCAGCACTGTCCATGAGAATGGGGGCGTGCTCTGTCCTCCTTTTCCTGTAGTCCACAATCATCTCCTTAGTCTTGATCACGTTGATGGAGAGGTTGTTGTCCTGGCACCGCACGGCCAGGTCTCTGATCAGGCCTACCACTGTTGTGTCATCGGCAAACTTAATGATGGTGTTGGAGTCGTGCCTGGCCGTGCAGTCATGAGTGAACAGGGAGTACAGGAGGGGACTGAGCACGCACCCCTGAGGGGCCCCCGTGTTAAGGATCAGCTAGTCCATTACAATTATAGCTAGCTATACTTATTTCACCACTTACCATAATGAGATACAAGTTTCAATTATATTTACAATATAATATACAGTAACAGTCAAAAGTTTGGACACACCTACTCCTTCCACAGTTTTTCTTTATTTTACTATTTTCTACAGTGTAGAATAATAGTAAAGACTTTGAAATAACACATATGGAATCATGTAGTAACCAACAAAGTGTTAAACAAAATATATTTTATATTTGAGTTTCTTCAAAGTAGCCACCCTTGGCATTCTCTCAACCAGCTCTTGGCACACCTGGAATGCATTTAAATTAACAGGTGTGCCTTGTTAAAAGTTTGTTTGTGGAATTTCTTTACTTCTTGATGCATTTGAGCCAATCAATTGTGTCGTGACATGGTAGTGGTGGTATACAGAAGATAGCCCTATTTGGTAAAAGACCAGGTCCATATTATGTCAAGAACAGCTGGCCTCCGCAATCACCGACCCAATTGAGATGGTTTGAGATGAGTTGGACTGCAGAGTGAAGGAAAAGCAGCCAACAAGTGCTCAACATAAGTGGGAACTTCTTCAAGACATTTGGAAAAGCATTCCAGGTAAAGCTGATTGAGAGAATGCCCAGAGTGTGCAAAGCTGCCATCAAGGCAAAGAACGGGTGGCTACTTTGAAGAAAATAAAATATAACATCTATTTGGATTTTTGCTAACACTTTTTTGGCTACTACATAAATCCTTGTCTATTATTTCACAGTGTTGATGTCTTCACTATTATTCTACAATGTAGAAAATAGTACAAATAAAGAAAAACCCTTTGAATGAGTAGGTGTGTCCAAACTTTTGACTGATATAGTACATGTTTACATGTGTACCTTTAAAAAGTACAATGATGATTGAGTGTCCATATGCAGTATCTGTATTTGTGACTGAGTACGTCTCCAGTTGTCCTCCAATATTCCACCTGCTTAAACATCCCCCCATCCCAAGTTGGGTTGTCTTCCCAGTGACTGATAGACCACTCCTGTAGTGTACTGATCCTAGGTCCTTTAAGAGAATGAGACCTTTTGAAAAGAGCACATAGTGCCACCTACAGAACAGAAACAGATTAGCAACCTACAGCATGTGTCTTTCGCCTCAGTTGTATTGTATATAGCTATGCACCCCCACACACACACTCTCATACAACCACAAACTCTGATGCTCAGCAGTAGTTCCATCCCATAGCCCAACTACAGTTGCAGCTGTTTGAGAAGGCATGCCAGATTGAGAAGGAATGGGGAGATTTGATTAACCAATGTCTAGTCCTAGCTGATGGAGCTCTGTTACACCCCTTTCCCCCAACATACACATGCTGTTTCCCCGTTGTGACCCTTCTTCCCGAGCACGACTGTGCAGTCAGGCCGTTTGATTATTCTGTGCAGCCAAGGCCACAATAATATGCCCCCTGTCTGATTGTGACCTCCTCCCTATGGGTTACTGCAGCCAGTGTTGCCAGCACTGCCACTATGTGGGTGGGAGTGCTCCACCGAATTCCCACCGGCTAGGTACGAGGTCGTAAAGGTTCTCATTAGCAGCTTTGAGATAAAACCTTGTACAGTGCCTTGCGAAAGTATTCGGCCCCCTTGAACTTTGCGACCTTTTGCCACATTTCAGGCTTCAAACATAAAGATATAAAACTGTATTTTTTTGTGAAGAATCAACAACAAGTGGGACACAATCATGAAGTGGAACGACATTTATTGGATATTTCAAACCTTTTTAACAAATCAAAAACTGAAAAATTGGGCGTGCAAAATTATTCGGAGATGGCACCGTAAGGTGTGACCTCGGGGATATAAGATCCTGTCTTTCTTTTGTTCGGGGCAGAACTCAGGAGAGACATCAGTTGTATGTCTGATGTTTGATCTTTGACTTCTGTCTACAGCTGTACTTTGATTAAGATAGTTCTGATTTATAAGTACCCATTTTGAGTATTCCTTATTTTTTTAAGTAAATAATGGAGCCCAGAAAAGTGGAACCAACAGTCGCGCAGGTGGATGTCTAGGATATAGGGTTGTCACCATTCCATCATTATAGGACAATAAATAAATAAACAATATATGTAAAAAAAAAAATAATTAAAAAAAAAGTAATTTATTTTAAAATGTATGTGCTCAAAAGTATGTGCTCAAAAGTGAAGAATCTCTCGCTCTGTTTACAACTCCTGCTCGCAGACACACAGGCTCCTGGATTTGCAACCTTTTTCTTTGCTCACTCACTTAATTCATCACACTTTTCCGATCACACAAGCACACTCCCCCCACATATACACCAACTTGTTGATTTCTGCATAATGTCTGGATTTTTAGTACTTTTATGTTCCAGTTCCTTGTATTTGGGGATTGATTTAATAATTTGTCCCTTCCTCTAATGCTGTCTTTTATATATTTAAAAATACTATAAATAAAAAAATAGACAATTCATTATTTTTCAACATTCCCTAAGTTGAAAAGTATATTGTAGTTTTTCTTTATCAATTGTTGTTTTTAATATTTTCCATTTTTTTGCTACAATCCCTACCATGGATAGTGTTGGGTATTCCATTATTTAGAATAACCATGGAACACAGGAGGTTGGTGGCACCTTAATTGAGGAGAACGGGATTCTGGTAATGGCTGGAGCGGAATCAGTGGAATGGTATCAAATACATCAAACACATGGTTTCCATGGTTTCCAGGTGTTGGATGCCGTTCCATTTGGTCCGTTCCGGCCATTATTATGAGCTGTTCTCCCCTCAGCAATAGTTGATTATCAATGTACAGCGTATTGACTACGAGAGCTACACATTTCCCTTTTAGTCGATTCTCTTTAAAGATATTTTAAAAAAAATCTAATTATCAACCTTTTTCTTGTTGAAATGCAGAAGAACAAAAGTCAGTGTGGTACAATTCCCTTATCAATGCAAAATAGTGAAATCCAGAAATAAAATGCTTTTGAAAAGACCCCAAAAACATTTGAAAATTAAAACAAATAAAAAGTTTAAGCTTATTTTAGGGTCAAAAATTCAAATAAACATTGTGTCTTAAAAATCTACTCCGGGGACACCAAAAGAAGCCTGTCGTTTTCGAATAACCCATAATAATAATGACATAATTAAATTATATTCATCAGAAAGTATTCATTGTTACCACAAACGTAGTTAACCCCCCAAAAACAATTAGCATAAAAAAAATCTGCATCAACATCCTCTGTATATAGCCTCGTTATTGTTACTTTGTATTAATTTTTATTTTTTACTTTAGTTTATATAGTAAATATTTTCTTATCTCTTCTTGAACTGCATTGTTGGATTAGGGCTCGTGAAGTAAGTATTTCTTGGTAAGGTGTATTCTGCACATGTGACAATTAAAATGTAATTGATTTGAAGCTAGAGACACTGTATCTCTCAGATACAGGACACTTCAGAACAAACTTCCTTTCCATTTTTGTTATTCTTTGTGTTTGTATGGACTTTTTTTCCACCATCAAATAGACAGTAACAGTCAAAGTTTGGACACACCTACTCATTCAAGGGTTTTTCTATATTTTTACTATTTTCTACATTGTAGAATAATAGTGAAGACGTCAAAACTATGAAATAACACATATGGAATCATGTAGAAGCCAAAAAAGTGTTAAACAAATCCAAATATATTTTATATTTGAGATTCTTCAAAGTAGCCACCCTTGGCCTTGACGACAGCTTTGCACACTCTTGGCATTCTCTCAACCAGTTTTATGAGGTAGTCACCTGGCATGCATTTCAATTAACAGGTGTGCCTTGTTGAAAGTTAATTTGTGGAATATCTATCCTTCTTAATGCTTTTGAGTCAATTAGTTGTGTTGTGACACGGTAGGGGTGGTATACAGAAGATAGCCCTATTTGGTAAAAGACCAGGTCCATAATATGTCAAGAACAGCTCAAATAAGCAAAGAGAAATCCATCATCCAAGACACTCCATCTTTTTTTTAAGACATGCAGGTCAGACAATATGGAACATTTTAAGAACTTTGAAAGTTTCTTCAAGTGCAGCCGCAAAAACCATCCAGCTCTATGATGAAACTGGCTCTCATGAGGACCACCACAGGAAAGGAAGACCCAGAGTTACCTCTGCTGCAGAGGATAAGTTCATTTGAGTTACCAGCCTCAGAAATTGCAGCCCAAATAAATGCTTCACAGAGTTCAAGTTACAGACACAACTCAACATCAACTGCTGCAAATTAACCCCTCTAAAGGACACCAATAAGAGACTTGCTTGGGCCAAGAAACACGAGCAACGGACATTAGACCGGTGGAAATCTGTTCTTTGGTATGAGATTTTTGGTTCAAACCACCTTGTCTTTGTGAGACGCGGAGTAGGTGAACGCATGATTTCCACATGTGTGGTTCCCAGAGTGAAGCATGGAGGATGACATGTGATGACGCTTTTCTGGTGACACTGTGATTAATTTAGAATTCAAGGCACACTTAACCAGCATGGCTGCCACAGCATTCTGCAGCGATACGCAATCCCATTTGGTTTGCACTTAGTGAGACTATCATTTCATTTTCAATAGGAAAATGACCCAACATACCTCCAGGCTATGTAGGGGCTATATAACCAAGGAGAGTGATGGAGTGCTGCATCAGATGACCTGGCAGCCAACAAGTGCTCAGCATTAGTAAGAAACTCCTTCAAAACATTCAGAAAAGCATTCCAGGTGAAGCTGGTTGAGAGAATGCCAAGAGTGTGCAAAGCCTCCATCAAGGCAAAGAAAGGGTGGGTACTTTGAAGAATATAAAATAGATTTGGATTTTATTAACACTTTTTTGGCTACTACATAATTCCATATGTATTAGTGTCCATGTCTTCACTATCATTCTACAATATTTTTTTTTAAAAGTACAAATAAAGGAACACCCTTGAATTAGTATTTTGTCCAAACTTTTGACTGGCACAATGTTTTATACTTCAAGGGGTCTTAACGTTCCAAATCAAAAAGCTAAATTATCCTTCATATAACCCTAAAACAATTCCATATAGCTTAGCATAACCCCCCAGACTCGTATGGGTTAAAGTGACATCACATCAGTTTGTTAAAAATGGTTACCACAAAATCTAGAATCATGCAGTAAATTGATCAACTTCCTCAGTATTCCACGCCTGTGCTGCCACCTACTGGTTGATTTGCCGGAGTACAATACCATTGCTCGTAAGCGTTCTTCCTTCTGCAAAGTGACCGTCAAGCTCTTACCACGGTTAACGTCAGTACAAACCATGAAGCACCTCGTTTGATGTTATAGGACAGATAGGTGATTGTACCGTCATAAAGACATGTTAATGTCACAAGAGTAAATGCATGACAACTTTAATATTTTCAGAAATATAAGTTTGAAAGAAATGACCAAGCGAAATGTAATTTATTGAACCAATTCAACCGAAGCCATTACAAAAACAAACAAAAAAAAATCTTCATTTGAACGTTACATTTTCACCATAGACCGCCAGGTTTACTGATCAGTACAAAATAGTCGAGAAAAAATAAAAATATAACATTTGAAACTACTAGCCACAGATGTCAGTTCAATGTCTAGTTTTGATTTACCAGATATTAGTGGTCAAATAACACAAATTCTACGTGAAATCACCCCCTCCCCCCCCCAAAAAAATCGCCATGTCATTAAATTTCGAGTGATTTATTTGTATTTATTTTTTTTACAAAAATGCCCTACAGTGACGAGATTATGCCAATGAAATCCGTTTTCCACATTGATGCAAAGTAGTCAATTTATTGGGGGGGGGGGGGGGGTTGAAGTTAAATTGAAACTATGAGACTATAAGACCGCAATTACAGGAACACGAAAGGGAAAAAGAAAAAGGTGTCAGGAAATGATTTGTACCAGTTAATGAATAACGCAGAATTACTTGACTTGTTAGCTGTGACACGATCCCAACATACGTTTATATGGACCAACATTCATCATTAGCAGGCAACAGAGAAAACCACCGACTACAATGATAAGTCAATGTCATTAGTGACATTTCTCCAATATGATCCATCATATGGGCTTTAGCAAGAGCTAACATTTGGTGTAGACAGGGTAGGGGAAAAAAAAGGTGCCAAACAAGATTGTCTGTTCTAAAAACACCTTTACATCTTAAAAATAAACTGTGTACATAAAAACAAACATTGTTGGCCTCTAAAAGCCTTTTAATTCCAGCTAGGAAATAGCCTCAATCCAAAATTGTGTGCACTGTTTGGGAATCACTGCTTAAAAGCATAATATGAACCATCTAAAATCCTGAATGAGTAGCCTCTTCCAGCAGCGCTAAGTCACGAGTTTGACTGTGGGCCAGTTGAAGTTGACGGGTTCACTGGGCCGAGGTCTTGTCCTTGCCTTTGTCAACGCCATTGTGTTCTGGGATGTGCCTGTAGGGGCAGTTTGGCCTCCTGTTACAGCCCAGGTTCCTCCAGAAGAAGCACTCCTTTCTACAAAAGGATAGAAAAGTCACAAATATAATCTATAAACTGCCAATAAATGCATGCCAGCCCAAAGGATGGTGTGGCCCAACCACAACCTTTTCTAGTAATATTTTTTACTATGCCAACAATTTATGATTTTCAATAGGCTACTCACTGCTAGCAGGAAGCAAACCATTTCAAGATCAAAAACCAGGGACAGTACTGTATATTGCCCTTTCGCTATTTGTCCAATAGATCCTACGTACGTGCTATGGGAAGGCAGGTCCTGAGCTTTCTGGGCATCCTTGGCTATGCCCAGGTGTGTTGGGTTCCTGTCGGGGTAGCGCACTAAGATCTTGGACCCATTGAGCTCCATCCCCTTTAAGATGGCAGACAGACAATTATTTCCCAAGAGGTCAGAGGCTTGCACGAAACATCCAATTAAGACCAAGACTGCCTGAAAACTATACTAGCAGTCTCAAATCCTTGCCTTCTCTGTCATTGTTTCCTCAAATCCTCTAAGTGCATTGGAGGAAGTGGTCAGACACTGACTGACCTTAAGAGCCCATCCTCCAATAATCATAGAGGGGAATTGAAGTCTGAACACAATGAATTAAGAAACTTATGGGAACATAAGTGTGTGAAACCAAACATGTTACTCAAACATACAGAATAAAGTAGAGCAAAAGGGGCAGACACTCACACATAAGACCCAGGGACCTTTAGTGCAAGTCTGCACGTTGTAAAGACACTTACATGAAAAGTCAAAGCAATCTCACAACAGTCTGGGTCCAAGTAGTTAACAAAAGCACATCGTCTGGAGCGCAGAAGCTTAATACTATGGATTTTCCCAGCTCTGCAATGAAAGAGACATTGATTAGAGATGCAGAAACAAGCAGGGGACTGATTAAACAAGGATATTTTCAAGAGTGCCTCGTTCATAGCTTAGTTTTCTACTCAAGCATAGTTGTCAAACAAAATCTGGAAACTGGGTAAGGTGATTGGCTGTGGCAAAACACAGTATACATTTTTTTTTAAAATGTTAAACTAGGCAAGTCAGTAAGGAACAAATTCTTAGTTACAATGACGGCCTACCGGGGAACAGTGGGTTAATAACTGCCTTGTTCAGGAGCAGGACAGATGTTTACCGTGTCAGCTCGAGGATTCGATCCAGCAACCTTTCAATTACTGGCCCAACACTCTAAGCACTAAGCTAACTTCCGGCCCAATATCTAAATGAATGGTGTGTAAAGGAGATCTTTCTTACTGCCCCACTTCCCCGAGGGTTCAATTAAAATATCTGGTGCATTCACTTACCCCTCAAATCTCTCTATAATCATAGCCTCCGTTGCTGAAGGGACCAAGTTTCCAACCCAAATAGGGTATAATTTACTGTAAGTAAAAGCAAATATCAAATTGCTACACCTACCAAAAACACACATTACAACCAGTAGCAATATACACGAAAACAGACACGATCTCTAATACTACATTTTCATGTCAAGGACTGGGAATGGAAAAACAGTCAAGTAGAACTCAAACTTACGTTGCTACAGGAAAGTTTTCCGATCTCCTTATGGGGGTGTTGGTCTTGGGTCTGTTCTGAAGGCTTTGTGAATGCTGGGCCTGATGAGGTTTTGGGGCCGAGGGGAACTCTGATGTTGTAGAGGTGCTGTAGACACGGTCCACTTTGGCAGGATAGGTAACACTTGCAGTTGGATAACTGCCGTTATAGAGGATTCCTAAAACAAGAACAAGTCCCTAAAAATGTCTGAGGTTTCTCAGTTCAAATAACTCTGGACTCCACAACAGTATATATGTCAAGTTGCCTACCTCCACAGAGGAGAAACCTCAGATGCTCTTACCAGATATTTTGGACAGTGCCTCAAGTGATTTCTCCACGTTCCCGTGAATTATTAAGGCATTTGAGCTCTGTTCCCGGGAAAAGCCAAACCCCTGCAAACAAGACCACAAAACCCAGAAACATTGCATCAGAAATATGTAACACCTTTCAAATGGTATCTGCCTACTATTGAGTCCAACCAGTTGTACATCGTTTCTACTACAGTAACCCATAAGAGACTAAAATAGTCTCCTTCCATGTTTATAAAAAAAAATTGTCCTAATGCAGCTGGGTGTGTGATAACTGTCAACTCCGCATCATCATGTTGCTGACCATTAGCTGTGTTATCTGGACCCTCATAAGTTCCTGGGCGGCATCGGCACAGGAGCTGTCCAAACGCAGCACTTCCTTTAAGGCCTGGGCGGCTTCGTCGTATCTCTGTGGGGGAAATTATTGTAAATTCTCTGTACGCTAAAATGTAAGATTCTCAGTCTGAATAGTAAACAATAAGATAAAACGCATTCGCAAACATCTGTGCATACGGCACATGCTCATGTACCGATTCACGATTGGCGAAAAGACAGGAAGTACACAACTTGGCATGGCTACAAAAAAAGGGATAGTTGACATTTCTTGTTCTCGATAGAAATTCTACAGAAATGCAATCCAAGTTTGAAAGGCATCCAGAGAGAGGATAATGGTTCAAAGCTCTATAACTGACCCTGGCATCAGACGACATTACCTTCAGCCCTGCCAGAGCTCTGCCTTTTCTGTAGAGGCCTTTGACCCAGCCAGGACTCATGTTGAGGGCTAACTCCGCATCAGCCAAGGCTTTCTCATAGTCCTGGATCTTCTCATAACAGAAGGACCGGTTGCCAAACAGCCTGAAACACAAAAGCAGTTTGTTTTTAGTTGTAAAAGCACATTGAAAACCTGAGAAAGTGGTGTCATTTAAACCAAATCAATTATCCTAGTTGATGGCACAGCCTAGGAACCAATCAATACTGTAAAGGGAAAAAAATCATTTTGCAAACCATTTAAAATCACATTTATTCAAAAAATAATTGGTGAACAGTTTGACATTTCAAGATGATTGTAGTTTCTCACCTAAACTCTGCAGGGTTGTACTTAATTGCATCCGTAAAATACTTAACAGCCATGTCAAAATGTCCACTGCTGGCAAACTGATTACCAATTACTGTGGAGAGAGAGAGAAAAAAAAAGCTGCCAAATTCAAAATCAGTGTACCCCCCTCTTCTAGGGTGTTCCTTTCAAGCATCTCTGGTCTAGAATACTCACTTTTGCAACATTTGGACAGAAAGTTACGAAATAATGAGGGAAGTTCTTTAATAATATAATAAGGGAAACTCACCAGCCAGCTCTGTACTCTTTTCAACTAGATCCTCAGTGTTGGGTACAGGAGAATTCTGTGCAAGGATAAAACAAGAGACAAGTTTACACATCCAGAATACTTAAAAGTGGGCACACACTGCAATGATAAGACAGAACGATATTTCTCTACGATTTCACTTGTCGCAGATCCTTTTTCTGGATTGTATTTTAATCTTGAAGCATAGTGTCACCGGGGGTTGGGGGGCAACGAAGTAGATTAAATGCCCCCCCCTCCCTCCATGTTCTCCAGACAACATCATGACCCCCACACGAGGAAAAGTCTCATAACTAAATGTTTTGTCGGAGCTCCTGCAGTGCGACAGGTGATGCATTCTGATAGCCAATAGAAATGCACGATGAGTGAATAAACTGGTCCGCTGTGGAATTGCTCAATCAGTATGATACGTTATATACAACATTTTTCAGTCAGCTCACACTACACTCAATCCACTTCAACAACATACCCAATGCCTCAACTAATTATTTGATGCACTTCCATTTCTCCCTGCCAATATTCATAACTGTTTACCCATCTCTCGTTGAAATCGTATATATGTCATTTGGGGAAAAACAGCTGCTAAGTGAGGGGGGAGTCCATCGTACACTCTACCGATATCAACAGCAAGATTTAACCGCTGGTTTATTGTACAGCGTGCCATCTATTTCCAGGATGTTTAATATTGTACAGTGTATTCCTGGCTTTGTGTACACCTTAAGCATTCAATAGGAAAGATTAGCACACCTTTTGTACATCTTTCATTTCTTTATTTGGTTTCTCCTTCGGTTGACTGGTTTTCTTTTTCTCCTTCCATTCTGGCCTAGGCTTCTGTTCAAGTTGTCGCTTTGCTATATCAGCAGCCTTGGATACAAAACTGCTGGTCATATCCAGCTGCAGTTCCTGGTGGAAATAGGGGAAGAGAAAAGGGTCAAAATAGAAACTTGATTAAGTGTTTTATTTTGCTTCTGGAGTTAAACACCAACAATGACATGCTGCTTCTGTTACACCAGTGTTAATTTAGACAGCTATTTTAGATATAGTTTCAGTCTTAATGACTAAAATAACTTTTAGTCTTTGTCCCATTTTAGTAAATATGTTCTTAGTTGGACTTAAACTCGGGACAATGCGTTTAGTTTTAGCCCGTGCATTTCTCCCCCCCCCCAAAAAAATAACGCATTTGCCATCATGTGAACATTCAGATAGCCGTGTCCAACTTGGCCTACTATCTCTTCGTATGGCTGACACTACCGTATGTTATTTTTAGTGCTACACTGATATTGATTAGTGCACTGTTGGATTTTATAGCTTGCAAGAAAAGGCATTTCACTGTACTTGTGCACATGACATTAAAAACTTGAAATATTGCTATTGTGGCAGATTGTAACCAATGCAAGCCATGATTAACTACAGCCTAGGCTACAGGTTAAACCATTTAAAGATACAGCTCTTTTCATCCCACCATGACCTGACACTGAAAATAATTGGAGAGTGAGCTTTCCAACAATGCCAGAAATATTACTGTAATACTAATATTTAGCAAATAGCATGAATATTTCCCCCAAAAAGGGGTAAAAACTACACTCACATTTGTGGATAGATGAACAAAAATATCAGTGCACATGGGGAAATAAGAGTTTCTGATGTGATCAAAGCAAAAAATATCTTACATGAAAGAGAGTAAACATTGTTTCTAGTTTAGGTCAGTTGCAATCGAAGCTTCCTGGTTGCGCTTCAGTGACTGAAGTAACCGTTAGGGAGTTATGTGGGAGAGCCGGTTAGACCCGCTCAAATCAGACTGCGCAACTGAAAGAGGTTAATACGGCCAATGAGAGGATTGCATGAAATATTCCGCAAAGTCACGCATGCTTATGATTGGACAACACAGAAGAAGGGGCGGGAGCTTGATGTGAAATTAAAATGTTCTTTAGCCCAACATGGAATTGTCTCTTCACATTTTTACTGAAACAAAAAACTAGTATGATACAATGTTTAAAAAAATAAAATAATTTAAACTGCATCTCATTATATTCATTCATTTTCACCAAGGATAATATGTTGTACTTTAAAAAAAAATGTTTTATTAAATGAACACTGCATAATGCCAAATGCAGGGTGTGACATTTAACTTCTAAACGACACTTATCCTGTTACTACGATCACTTGCCCGAAAATGTATCCTATGCATAGGGGAGAAGCCATACGTTTGCTGCCTTTCACCTACACACGAAGGGATAAAGCAGAAAGATCCATACTGCAATTCTTTCCATTTTGGTTGACATCAAAACATTCTCAGAAAAGGCTCAACTTTCTTGACTGCCACACACTGTCTGTCTTTCACTTAAACAATGGGGAGGAATCAGAAATATCAGTTTCAGGCTACTGGAATGCTATAGTTTGGTTGTTTTTAACATAAACATACATAAAACATTATTTATCACTAACCCCTGCTAATGCTACGCTCCCAGTGGAGCAGCTCGATGAGTCACATGTAACCAAAATGTAAAAGGCATAATTTTAGTTTGGTTACCTCCGAGTTGCTGTGTATGCTCTCCTCTTCACTCTCCTCCTCGGCGTCGCTGGACTCTCCGCTGCTGTCTCCGCTATCAGTAACAGACAAGTCCTGCAGGCCCTGAGCGAGAGCCCCTTTAGCGCTGGTACTAGTCTTGTTACACTTACTTTCATTCACTTTACTCTCTGCATCAACCTGTGAACATTCAACATTCATATGTCAAGAGAGAAAAATCATACATTAAAATTATATTGACATGCTTAAACTGATATATATATATATAAACCCAGGTGTGATTGCTTTAGCTTTTATTAAATATAATGAACATTATTAATCAGCGGAGTTGATATAGCACTCACCTTGACTTCTGTCACTGGGTTCTGTTTTTCTTTTTCCAACTTCTCAAGCAGTCTTCTTTCTTTTTGTTTCTGTAGGACAGAAATTGATAAAAGTAGAACTTTGTTTAAATTGTCTGAGCTTTCCTAAACCCACTAACCTCCCGACGAGTATGGGTAAGTTGGGGGGGGGGGGGGGGGGGGGGGGGGTCGGACTAGTTGACCTCAAAACTCACAATTTTCTTAATCTTCTTCTTCTCAGCCTTGACTTTGCTCTTTCGGTACTCTTTCAACGCCTCAAGAGCTCTCACGGCAGGCTGCAGAACAAAGACATATTTAAATAGAATACAAGATTATTCAAAAAGGTTTTGTAGCAATCAAAGCCATACTCTTTTTCCATTAGATCAACAGGAGATTGTAAAATACTGACATTATCTGGAGATGGTTTAGAGGCTGCTTTAGGTGGTTGATTGTAATGCAGAGAGGTGGGTTGGTATGAAGAGCTTGAGTTGGATAAGAAGTTTCTGGAAAATCCACAGTATGACTTTCTACCATGGTGATCTTCATAGTCACTGTCATAAAAGTCTTCACCCGAGTAATATTCATGGGTTACAAAATCCAAACCTTGGTGAAAAGAATGGGAATTGTCATTCACAGTAAACAATAGAGCTAGACGCTGGGAACAGCATAGATTCAAACTAATTTCTTTTCAGCACATCTTGTTTAAATATGATTCATCTTTCAAGGTCCAGTGACATTTTTTTTTTTTTTTTTAATCAAGGCGACTGATGTGATACAAAACTTGTTATTCATCTAATACATATTCTGATAAGTCATCTTGGTATAAAAATGCTAATAAACGTATCATCGATGTTATTTGCATTTATACTGTGCTAGCACTAGGCCAGCGTTTCCCAAACTCTGTCCTCTGGACCCCAAAGTGGTGCACGTTTAGGTTTTCGCCTTAACTCTACACAGCCTGACTCAAATCATCAAAGCTTGATGATTAGTTGATTATTTGAATCAGCTGTGTGGTGCTAGGACAAAAAAAACGTGCAGCCCTTGGGGTTTGAGGTTGAGGTTGAGTTTGGAGAAACCCTGCACTAGGCATTGCTTTTAATACCAGTTCTTACCAAGATATCCAATGTTTAGCCCGTGAGAGTTCACTCTTACAAAATCCATTACAGCATGCTGAAAAAGAAAGGAGGCAGGAAAGTAAAGTACAGATGCATTTTTATGTGTCTCTTAGATAGGGTTGCACAATTATGGGAACTTTAAAATCAACTCCCTGGTTTCCCTGCCCCCCCCCCCCCCCAGCACTGAGCATATTTCAGGTTTGCTAAGCGCAAAGTTGAACATTGAATTCCGTGCAACATCCAGTACACGTTAACTGGGAATACTGAGGCTATACCCGCTTTCAAGTTAGTTTTACATGGCCAAGTAAACTGTGGCTATTTGAGCATAATGTAGGCCTTCCATCAAACGGATAACTTGCTTAAAAAAAATGTAATTGTTGGAAAAGGCAATTATAAAATAGATATATACATACATACAAGTCCTAATCTCAGATCCAGGAAATGTGAAAAATGACGTTGACGTTTTCGTGAGAATGACCCTTAGACAGACCCCACTTCACACGGGTGTCTCCCCCCTCCTTGCCTCAAACAACGCCAGTACACAAATTAAAATGTAATCCCTACAACAATTGCTAACTAAACATTCAGCTTGGTACTTACCATCCTATGGATGTCTCCGGGGTCTAATAGCAGGAAAAAAATACAAAATGTCAGCAGGGCACACACGTAATGTTAGCTAACGTTACTAGCTAATAGTTAGCAGCTAGCTTAGGTTCTTTAGATAAGAGATATCGAAGTTACTTCCTGCGACCGCTTAACGTGTTCGCAGCTATACCAAAAAAACTAAATAGCTAGACTAAATGTTAGCTACTTCTAGCTAGTTAACTTACAGAAAGTTATGAGTTAGCTAACATCTGATACCTCGTGAGTCAAACATAGGTGGTGTGTGGGAAGAGAGAAAAAGAGTACTCTTACCCTGCTCCACTTCTGAAACCTTCGCGAGTCTTCTTTCAGACATGTCGAATGAGAGCAAGCTATATATATATATATATATTTAAAAATTAGCTAGCTTAATGACGCTGGCGTATCCATCGAAATGTTTTGCCTCGTTTTTTTCCCCCCACCTTTGTGTCGAATGAACTCAACTCCCCCCTCAAAAAAATGTCGGTCTCTTCTTCTGTGGTTTTTATCTGCTGTTGGCATCCAACGTTATGGTGCATTGCCGCCTCCTACTGTCCTGGAGCGTGGGCCAGAGACAAGGAGGAACTAAATCCTACCCGCCAGCCCAATTTGATAAAAAGATATGAGACTGTATCTGATGACGTTTTACTCCGTTTGCTCTTTTAAACTCAATTGCTGTATCCCCTCCGTTTGATGGAAGGCCTACATGGATCTCAGGCTCTCTTTCCATCTCATACTGCCCACACTGTATCAGTACATGCTCCCCTGTCTCTGTTTCCTGACAGTAATCACACCTTCCTGTTGGATGCTTTCATATCACATTAAATGTGACATTAAAAGTCTCAACCCGTTGTTTCTCACCCTCAGCCCTTGTATAGATGACCTCCTCTCTTCTGTCTCTTTCTACCATCCTTTCCTACTTTACTTTACTTTGTACTCTGTGTGTGTCGCAGATGTCGAAATCTAAATCATATTTTATTGGTCACAAATTCACAACAACTACCTTATACACACAAATGTAAGGGATGAATAGGTACATAGGTATATATGGATGAGCGATGGCTGTGCGGCATAGGCAAGATGCAGCAGATGGAATAGAGCAGTATATACGAGACGCATGATGTAGGACACGTAAACATTATTAAAGTGGTGTTATATAAAGTGACTAATGATAGGCATCGGCAAGATGCTAAGGCACTACATCTCAGTCACTACAGACACCCTGGTTTGAATCCAGGCTGTATCACAACCGGCCGTGATTGGGAGTCCCATAGGGTGGCGCACAATTGGCCCAGCATCATCCGAGTTAGGCCGGTGTGGGCCGTCATTGTAAATACGAATTTGTTCTGAACTGACTTGCCTAGTTAAATAAAAAAAACATGCTTGACCTTAGTGTCTGTGTTCCACTGCTCCTGTCATCTCTGTACCACCACTGTCCTTATCATTCCCTTAAACTCTGCCTTGCTCTTTGGCAATCCACATCCACCTCCTCTCTCCTAAGGACCTGTTTAGCTAGCATATCTACAAGACTTCCACCCAGGGACACACTCCTTTCATGCCGCTTTGATACAGCTACAAACGGAAGTGATTTTCGTAGCAGGTTAGGGGAGCATTTTCCCAAACTCTCCTAACATGCTACGAAAAATACCATTCCAGTTGTAGTGTGAAGTGTGTTTCTCCTTCCAACCCCACATGGGCTGAGATCCAAGCATAACTTCTGGGCATTGGTCTCACCCGGGAATGAATTTGGAGTACCCATATAGCAGGTATTGTCTGCTCATAATCTTGATGTGATTGGCCTGACTGAAACATGGCTTAAACCGGATTAATTTACTGTGTTAAATGAGGCCTCACCTCCTGGTTACACTAGTGACCATATCCCCCGCGCATCCAGCAAAGGCGAAGGTGTTGCTAACATTTACAATAGCGAATTTCAATTTATAAAAAATTAAAAAAAAGACTGCATTTTGGTCATTTGAGCTTCTAGTCATGAAATCTATGCAGCCTACTCAATCACTTTTTATAGCTACTGTTTACAGGCCTCCCGGGCCATATTCAGCGTTCCTCACCGAGTTCCCTGAATTCCTATCGGACCTTGTAGTCATAGCAGATGATATTCAATTTTTGTAGACTTTAATATTCACATGGAAAAGTCCACAAACCCACACCAAAAGGCTTTCAGAGCCATCATCGACTCAGTGGGTTTTGTCCAACATGTCTCCGGACCTACTCACTGCCACAGTCATACTCTGGACCTAGTTTTGTCCCGTGGAATAAATATTGTGGCTCTTAATGTTGTTCCTCATAATCCCGGACTATCAGACCACCATTTTATTACGTTTGCAATCGCAACAAATAATCTGCTCAGACCCCAACCAAGGAGCATCAAAAGCCATGCTATAAATTCTCGGACAACCCAAAGATTTTTCGATGCCCTTCGACTCCCTCCACCTACCCAAGGACGTCAGAGTACAACTGTAAGTCTTCCGACTAGCTTGGAAAGACAATACCGTGCAGTATTGAAGAGCCCTCACTGCTGCTCGATCATCCTATTTTTCCAACTTAATTGAGGAGAATAAGAACAATCCATAATTGATTTGATGCTGTCGCAAAGCTAACTAAAAAGCAGCATTCCCAAAGAGAGGACGGCTTTCACATCAGCAGTGATACATTTATGAACTTTTAAAAGATCATGTACTTTTTGTCAAAGAAAGCAAATTATGGACTCCTCTTTAAATCGGCATATTTCTCCAAAGCTCAGTTATACTGAATCTGCACAACACTGCTAGGACCTAGGATCAAGGGAGACACTCAAGTGTTTTAGTACTATATCTCTTGACACATTGATGAAAATAGTCATGGCCTCTAAACCTTCAAGCTGCACACTGGACCCAATTAACCTAAACGATTGAAAGAGCTGTTTCCTGTGCTTGTCCCTCCTATGTTGAATATAATAAAATGTCTCCCTATCCACCAGATGTGTACCAGACTCACTAAAAGTGGCAGTAATAAAAGCCTCTCTTGAAAAAGCCAAACCTTGACCCAGAAAATATTTTAAAAACTATCGGCCTATATCGAATCTCCCAATCCTCTAGCACTGAGACTGCACTCGTGAAGGTGGTAAATTACATTTTAATGGCGTCAGACCAAGGCTCTGCAGCTGTCCTCATGCTCCTAGACCTTAGTGCTGCTTTTGAAACCATCGATCACCACATTGTTTTGGAGAGATTGGAAACCCAAATTGGTCTACACGGACAAGTTATGGCCTGGTTTAGACTTATGCCTAGTGTTTCCCCAAAAGCAAGTCATTCCCTGAGCGGGAATCAAACCCAGGCCGCGGTGGTAAAAGAACCGAATCCTAACCACTAGACCAACAGGGAGAGAGAAAAATACTTTTAGCAAGCTAGAGGGCAAAACAGCGATTTTATTCCTCGGCTCACTTTTTGTCTATTCCCAAATGCAATTACTTGCAATCTAAGTGGATGTACCTCTGAGGAATAGAGCATTAGTTGAACGTACGAAGACCTGGGGGCAATCCTCAGCAGCTCCAAGACACCACCAAACTCAGCAGATTAATTTCTTAAAGGGAACATATGCTACTGTCGAACTTCTGACCAACTAGGTGATGGCGTTTGACTCAATTGTAACCCTTCGATAGCTCAGTTGGTAGAGTGGAGGACTGTATTTGAAATTGCTGTAATTCTTAGGTTGCTGGTTCAAATCCGGCTTGAAGGATTGTACTTTTTCTTGTGGCTTAAGGCAACTTTTTCACAGCAGTGCACCTTGACATGTGCTTGACAAAAAAATATCTTTCCCTGAGAGAAGAAATCTTCACTTGTTGACCTTTGATAGGAATGTTGGTAGAGCAGCAGAGAGTTCTCGAGATTGCAACAGTCCTTATGTCGCTGACTCAGAAGAGTATAACTTTTTCTGCAGTTGTGCCAAGATTTTGACTTATGCCTAGTGTTTCCCCAAAAGCAAGTCATTCCCTGAGCGGGAATCAAACCCAGGCCGCGGTGGTAAAAGATCCGAATCCTAACCACTAGACCAACAGGGAGAGAGAAAAATACTTTTCGTAAGCTAGGGGGCTAAACAGCGATTTTATTCCTCGGCTCACTTTTTGTCTATTCCCAAATGCAACTACTTGCAGTCTAAGTGGATGTAGCTCAGAGGAATAGAGCATTAGTTGAACGTACGAAGACCTGGGGGCAATCCTCAGCAGCTCCAAGAAACCACCAAACTGAGCAGATTAAATTCTTAAAGGGAACATATGCTTCTGCCAAACCTCTGACCATCTAGGTGATGGCGTTTGGCTACATTTTTTATCCTTCGATAGCTCAGTTGGTAGAGCGGAGGTCTGTAAGTGAAATTGCTGTAATCCTTAGGTCGCTGGTTCAAATCCGGCTCGAAGGATTGTACTTTTTCTTGTGGCTTACGCCAACTTTTTGACAGCAGTGTACCATGACATGTGCTTGACAAAAAATATCTTTCCCTGAGAGAAGAAATCTTCACTTGTTGACCGATGATAGGAATGTTGGTAGAGCACAAGAGAGTTCTCGAGATTGCAACAGTCCTTAGGTCGCTGACTCAGAAGAGTATAACTTTTTCTGCAGTTGTGCCAAGTTTTTGACTTATGCCTAGTGTTTCCCCAAAAGCAAGTCATTCCCTGAGCGGGAATCAAACCCAGGCCGCGTTGGTAAAATAACCAAATCCTAACCACTAGACCAACAGGGAGAGAGAACAAGACATTTCGCAGTGAGGGGCTAAACAGCGATTTATTCCTTGGCTCACTTTTTGTCTATTCCCAAATGCAACTACTTGCAATCTAAGGGGATGTAGCTCAGAGGAATAGAGCATTAGTTGAACGTACGAAGACCTGGGGGCAATCCTCAGCAGCTCCAAGAAACCACCAAACTCAGCAGATGAATTTCTTAAAGGGAACATATGCTTCTGCCAAACCTCTGACCATCTAGGTGATGGCGTTTGACTACATTTTTTATCCTTCGATAGCTCAGTTGGTAGAGCGGAGGACTGTAGGTGAAATTGCTGTAATCCTTAGGTCGCTGGTTCAAATCCGGCTCGAAGGATTGTACTTTTTCTTGTGGCTTACGCCAACTTTTTGACAGCAGTGTACCATGACATGTGCTTGACAAAAAATATCTTTCCCTGAGAGAAGAAATCTTCACTTGTTGACCTTTGATAGGAATGTTGGTAGAGCAGCAGAGAGTTCTCGAGATTGCAACAGTCCTTAGGTCGCTGATTCAGAAGAGTATAAATTTTTCTGCAGTTGTGCCAAGTTTTTGACTTATGCCTAGTGTTTCCCCAAAAGCAAGTCATTCCCTGAGCGGAAATCAAACCCAGGCCGCGGTGGTAAAAGAACCGAACCCTAACCACTAGACCAACAGGGAGAGAGAAAAATACTTTTTGCAAGCTAGGGGGCTAAACAGCGATTTTATTCCTCTGCTCACTTTTTGTCTATTCCCAAATGCAACTACTTGCAATCTAAGGGGATGTAGCTCAGAGGAATAGAGCATTAGTTGAACGTACGAAGACCTGAGGGCAATCCTCAGCAGCTCCAAGAAACCACCAAACTCAACAGATTAATTTCTTAAAGGGAACATATGCTTCTGCCAAACCTCTGACCATCTAGGTAATGGCGTTTGACTACATTTTTTATCCTTCGATAGCTCAGTTGGTAGAGCGGAGGACTGTAGGTGAAATTGCTGTAATCCTTAGTTTGCTGGTTCAAATCCGGCTCGAAGAATTGTACTTTTTCTTGTGGCTTACGCCAACTTTTTGACAGCAGTGTACCATGACATGTACTTGACAAAAAAATATCTTTCCCTGAGAGAAGAAATCTTCACTTGTTGACCTTTGATAGGAATGTTGGTAGAGCAGCAGAGAGTTCTCGAGATTGCAACAGTCCTTAGGTCGCTGATTCAGAAGAGTATAACTTTTTCTGCAGTTGTGCCAAGTTTTTGACTTATGCCTAGTGTTTCCCAAAAGCAAGTCATTCCCTGAGCGGGAATCAAACCCAGGCCGCGGTGGTAAAAGAACCAAATCCTAACCACTAGACCAACTTGGACAGAGAAAAATGCATTTTGCAGTGAGGGGGCTAAACAGCGATTTAATTCCTCTGCTCACTTTTTGTCTAATCCCAAACGCAACTACTTGCAATCTAAGGGGATGTAGCTCAGAGGAATAGAGCATTAGTTGAACGTACAAAGACCTGGGGGCAATCCTCAGCAGCTCCAAGAAACCACCAAACTCAGCAGATTAATTTCTTAAAGGGAACATATGCTTCTGCCAATCCTCTGACCATCTAGGTAATGGCGTTTGACTACATTTTTTATCCTTCGATAGCTCAGTTGGTAGAGCGGAGGACTGTAGGTGAAATTGCTGTAATCCTTAGGTCGCTGGTTCAAATCCGGCTCGAAGGATTGTACTTTTTCTTGTGGCTTACGCCAACTTTTTGACAGCAGTGTACCATGACATGTGCTTGACAAAAAATATCTTTCCCTGAGAGAAGAAATCTTCACTTGTTGACCGATGATAGGAATGTTGGTAGAGCACAAGAGAGTTCTCGAGATTGCAACAGTCCTTAGGTCGCTGACTCAGAAGAGTATAACTTTTTCTGCAGTTGTGCCAAGTTTTTGACTTATGCCTAGTGTTTCCCCAAAAGCAAGTCATTCCCTGAGCGGGAATCAAACCCAGGCCGCGTTGGTAAAATAACCAAATCCTAACCACTAGACCAACAGGGAGAGAGAACAAGACATTTCGCAGTGAGGGGCTAAACAGCGATTTATTCCTTGGCTCACTTTTTGTCTATTCCCAAATGCAACTACTTGCAATCTAAGGGGATGTAGCTCAGAGGAATAGAGCATTAGTTGAACGTACGAAGACCTGGGGGCAATCCTCAGCAGCTCCAAGAAACCACCAAACTCAGCAGATTAATTTCTTAAAGGGAACATATGCTTCTGCCAAACCTCTGACCATCTAGGTGATGGCGTTTGACTACATTTTTTATCCTTCGATAGCTCAGTTGGTAGAGCGGAGGACTGTAGGTGAAATTGCTGTAATCCTTAGGTCGCTGGTTCAAATCCGGCTCGAAGGATTGTACTTTTTCTTGTGGCTTACGCCAACTTTTTGACAGCAGTGTACCATGACATGTGCTTGACAAAAAATATCTTTCCCTGAGAGAAGAAATCTTCACTTGTTGACCTTTGATAGGAATGTTGGTAGAGCAGCAGAGAGTTCTCGAGATTGCAACAGTCCTTAGGTCGCTGATTCAGAAGAGTATAAATTTTTCTGCAGTTGTGCCAAGTTTTTGACTTATGCCTAGTGTTTCCCCAAAAGCAAGTCATTCCCTGAGCGGAAATCAAACCCAGGCCGCGGTGGTAAAAGAACCGAACCCTAACCACTAGACCAACAGGGAGAGAGAAAAATACTTTTTGCAAGCTAGGGGGCTAAACAGCGATTTTATTCCTCTGCTCACTTTTTGTCTATTCCCAAATGCAACTACTTGCAATCTAAGGGGATGTAGCTCAGAGGAATAGAGCATTAGTTGAACGTACGAAGACCTGAGGGCAATCCTCAGCAGCTCCAAGAAACCACCAAACTCAACAGATTAATTTCTTAAAGGGAACATATGCTTCTGCCAAACCTCTGACCATCTAGGTAATGGCGTTTGACTACATTTTTTATCCTTCGATAGCTCAGTTGGTAGAGCGGAGGACTGTAGGTGAAATTGCTGTAATCCTTAGTTTGCTGGTTCAAATCCGGCTCGAAGAATTGTACTTTTTCTTGTGGCTTACGCCAACTTTTTGACAGCAGTGTACCATGACATGTACTTGACAAAAAAATATCTTTCCCTGAGAGAAGAAATCTTCACTTGTTGACCTTTGATAGGAATGTTGGTAGAGCAGCAGAGAGTTCTCGAGATTGCAACAGTCCTTAGGTCGCTGATTCAGAAGAGTATAACTTTTTCTGCAGTTGTGCCAAGTTTTTGACTTATGCCTAGTGTTTCCCAAAAGCAAGTCATTCCCTGAGCGGGAATCAAACCCAGGCCGCGGTGGTAAAAGAACCAAATCCTAACCACTAGACCAACTTGGACAGAGAAAAATGCATTTTGCAGTGAGGGGGCTAAACAGCGATTTAATTCCTCTGCTCACTTTTTCTCTAATCCCAAACGCAACTACTTGCAATCTAAGGGGATGTAGCTCAGAGGAATAGAGCATTAGTTGAACGTACAAAGACCTGGGGGCAATCCTCAGCAGCTCCAAGAAACCACCAAACTCAGCAGATTAATTTCTTAAAGGGAACATATGCTTCTGCCAATCCTCTGACCATCTAGGTAATGGCGTTTGACTACATTTTTTATCCTTCGATAGCTCAGTTGGTAGAGCGGAGGACTGTAGGTGAAATTGCTGTAATCCTTAGGTCGCTGGTTCAAATCCGGCTCGAAGGATTGTACTTTTTCTTGTGGTTTACGCCAACTTTTTGACAGCAGTGTACCATGACATGTGCTTGACAAAAAAATATCTTTCCCTGAGAGAAGAAATCTTCACTTGTTGACCTTTGATAGGAATGTTGGTAGAGCAGCAGAGAGTTCTCGAGATTGCAACAGTCCGTATGTCGCTAACTCAGAAGAGTATAACTTTTTCTGCAGTTGTGCCAAGTTTTTGACTTATGCCTAGTGTTTCCCCAAAAGCAAGTCATTCCCTGAGTGGGAATCAAACCCAGGCCGCGGTGGTAAAAGAACCGAATCCTAACCACTAGACCAACAGGGAGAGAAAAAATAATTTTTGCAAGCTAGGGGGCTAAACAGCGATTTTATTCCTCGGCTCACTTTTTGTCTATTCCCAAATGCAACTACTGCAATCTAAGTGTAGCTGAGGAATACATTAGTTTTTTCCTTATCCTTTAATTTCGAACATAGCTCTAGGTGATGGCGTTTGACTACATTTTTTATCCTTCGATAGCTCAGGGTAGGACTGTAGGTGAAATTGCTGTAATCCTTAGGTCGCTGGTTCAAATCCGGCTCGAAGGATTGTACTTTTTCTTGTGGCTTACGCCAACTTTTTGACAGCAGTGTACCATGACATGTGCTTGACAAAAAATATCTTTCCCTGAGAGAAGAAATCTTCACTTGTTGACCTTTGATAGGAATGTTGGTAGAGCAGCAGAGAGTTCTCGAGATTGCAACAGTCCTTAGGTCGCTGATTCAGAAGAGTATAACTTTTTCTGCAGTTGTGCCAAGTTTTTGACTTATGCCTAGTGTTTCCCCAAAAGCAAGTCATTCCCTGAGCGGGAATCAAACCCAGGCCGCGGTGGTAAAAGAACCGAACCCTAACCACTAGACCAACAGGGAGAGAGAAAAATACTTTTTGCAAGCTAGGGGGCTAAACAGCGATTTTATTCCTCGGCTCACTTTTTGTCTATTCCCAAATGCAACTACTTGCAATCTAAGGGGATGTAGCTCAGAGGAATAGAGCATTAGTTGAACGTACAAAGACCTGGGGGCAATCCTCAGCAGCTCCAAGAAACCACCAAACTCAGCAGATGAATTTCTTAAAGGGAACATATGCTCCTGCCAAACCTCTGACCATCTAGGTGATGGCGTTTGACTATATTTTTTTATCCTTCGATAGCTCAGTTGGTAGAGTGGAGGACTGTAGGTGAAATTGCTGTAATCCTTAGGTCGCTGGTTCAAATCCGGCTCGAAGGATTGTACTTTTTCTTGTGGCTTACGCCAACTTTTTGACAGCAGTGTACCATAACATGTGCTTGACAAAAAAATATCTTTCCCTGAGAGAAGAAATCTTCACTTGTTGACCTTTGATAGGAATGTTGGTAGAGCAGCAGAGAGTTCTCGAGATTGCAACAGTCCTTAGGTCGCTGATTCAGAAGAGTATAACTTTTTCTGCAGTTGTGCCAAGTTTTTGACTTATGCCTAGTGTTTCCCCAAAAGCAAGTCATTCCCTGAGCGGGAATCAAACCCAGGCCGCGGTGGTAAAAGAACCGAATCCTAACCACTAGACCAACAGGGAGAGAGAAAAATACTTTTTGCAGTGAGGGGGCTAAACAGCGATTTAATTCTTCTGCTCACTTTTTCTCTAATCCCAAACGCAACTACTTGCAATCTAAGGGGATGTAGCTCAGAGGAATAGAGCATTAGTTGAACGTACGAAGACCTGGGGGCAATCCTCAGCAGCTCCAAGAAACCACCAAACTCAGCAGATTAATTTCTTAAAGGGAACATATGCTTCTGCCAAACCTCTGACCATCTAGGTGACGGCGTTTGACTAAATTTTTTATCCTTCCATAGCTCAGTTGGTAGAGCGGAGGACTGTAGGTGAAATTGCTGTAATCCTTAGGTAGCTGGTTCAAATCCGGCTCGAAGGATTGTACTTTTTCTTGTGGCTTACGCCAACTTTTTGACAGCAGTGTACCATGACATGTGCTTGACAAAAAAATATCTTTCCCTGAGAGAAGAAATCTTCACTTGTTGACCTTTGATAGGAATGTTGGTAGAGCAGCAGAGAGTTCTCGAGATTGCAACAGTCCGTATGTCGCTGACTCAGAAGAGTATATCTTTTTCTGCAGTTGTGCCAAGTTTTTGACTTATGCCTAGTGTTTACCCAAAAGCAAGTCATTCCCTGAGCGGGAATCAAACCCAGGCCGCGGTGGTAAAAGAACCGAATCCTAACCACTAGACCAACAGGGAGAGAGAAAAATACTTTTTGCAAGCTAGGGGGCTAAACAGCGATTTTATTCCTCGGCTCACTTTTTGTCTATTCCCAAATGCAACTACTTGCAATCTAAGGGGATGTAGCTCAGAGGAATAGAGCATTAGTTGAACGTACGAAGACCTGGGGGCAATCCTCAGCAGCTCCAAGAAACCACCAAACTCAGCAGATTAATTTCTTAAAGGGAACATATGCTTCTGCCAAACCTCTGACCATCTAGGTGATGGCGTTTGACTACATTCTTTACCCTTTGATAGCTCAGTTGGTAGAGCGGAGGACTGTAGGAGAAATTGCTGTAATCCTTAGGTTGCTGGTTCAAATCCGGCTCGAAGGATTGTACTTTTTCTTGTGGCTTACGCCAACTTTTTGACAGCAGTGTACCATGACATGTGCTTGACAAAAAAATATCTTTCCCTGAGAGAAGAAATCTTCACTTGTTGACCTTTGATAGGAATGTTGGTAGAGCAGCAGAGAGTTCTCGAGATTGCAACAGTCCTTAGGTCGCTGATTCAGAAGAGTATAACTTTTTCTGCAGTTGTGCCAAGTTTTTGACTTATGCCTAGTGTTTCCCCAAAAGCAAGTCATTCCCTGAGCGGGAATCAAACCCAGGCCGCGGTGGTAAAAGAACCGAATCCTAACCACTAGACCAACAGGGAGAGAGAAAAATACTTTTTGCAAGCTATGGGGCTAAACAGCGATTTTATTCCTCGGCTCACTTTTTGTCTATTCCCAAATGCAACTACTTGCAATCTAAGGGGATGTAGCTCAGAGGAATAGAGCATTAGTTGAACGTACGAAGACCTGGGGGCAATCCTCAGCAGCTCCAAGAAACCACCAAACTCAGCAGATTAATTTCTTAAAGGGAACATATGCTTCTGCCAAACCTCTGACCATCTAGGTGATGGCGTTTGACTACATCTTTTATCCTTCGATAGCTCAGCTGGTAGAGCGGAGGACTGTAGGTGAAATTGCTGTAATCTTTAGGTCGCTGGTTCAAATCCGGCTCGATGGATTGTACTTTTTCTTGTGGCTTACGCCAACTTTTTGACAGCAGTGTACCATGACATGTGCTTGACAAAAAAATATCTTTCCCTGAGAGAAGAAATCTTCACTTGTTGACCTTTGATAGGAATGTTGGTAGAGCAGCAGAGAGTTCTCGAGATTGCAACAGTCCTTAGGTCGCTGATTCAGAAGAGTATAACTTTTTCTGCAGTTGTGCCAAGTTTTTGACTTATGCCTAGTGTTTCCCCAAAAGCAAGTCATTCCCTGAGCGGGAATCAAACCCAGGCCGCGGTGGTAAAAGAACCGAATCCTAACCACTAGACCAAAAGGGAGAGAGAAAAATACTTTTTGCAAGCTATGGGGCTAAACAGCGATTTTATTCCTCGGCTCACTTTTTGTCTATTCCCAAATGCAACTACTTGCAATCTAAGGGGATGTAGCTCAGAGGAATAGAGCATTAGTTGAACGTACGAAGACCTGGGGGCAATCCTCAGCAGCTCCAAGAAACCACCAAACTCAGCAGATTAATTTCTTAAAGGGAACATATGCTTCTGCCAAACCTCTGACCATCTAGGTGATGGCGTTTGACTACATTCTTTACCCTTCGATAGCTCAGTTGGTAGAGCGGAGGACTGTAGGTGAAATTGCTGTAATCCTTAGGTCGCTGGTTCAAATCCGGCTCGTACGATTGTATTTTTTCTTGTGGCTTACGCCAACTTTTTGACAGCAGTGTACCATGACATGTGCTTGACAAAAAAATATCTTTCCCTGAGAGAAGAAATCTTCACTTGTTGACCTTTGATAGGAATGTTGGTAGAGCAGCAGAGAGTTCTCGAGAATGCAACAGTCCGTATGTCGCTGACTCAGAAGAGTATAACTTTTTCTGCAGTTGTTCCAAGTTTTTGACTTATGCCTAGTGTTTACTCAAAAGCAAGTCATTCCCTGAGCGGGAATCAAACCCAGGCCGCGGTGGTAAAAGAACCGAATCCTAACCACTAGACCAACAGGGAGAGAGAAAAATACTTTTTGCAAGCTAGGGGGCTAAACAGCGATTTTATTCCTCGGCTCACTTTTTGTCTATTCCCAAATGCAACTACTTGCAATCTAAGGGGATGTAGCTCAGAGGAATAGAGCATTAGTTGAACGTACGAAGACCTGGGGGCAATCCTCAGCAGCTCCAAGAAACCACCAAACTCAGCAGATTAATTTCTTAAAGGGAACATATGCTTCTGCCAAACCTCTGACCATCTAGGTGATGGCGTTTGACTACATTTTTTATCCTTAGGAAGCTCAGTTGGTAGAGCGGAGGACTGTAGGTGAAATTGCTGTAATCCTTAGGTCGCTGGTTCAAATCCGGCTCGAAGGATTGTTCTTTTTCTTGTGGCTTACGCCAACTTTTTGACAGCAGTGTACCATGACATGTGCTTGACAAAAAAATATCTTTCCCTGAGAGAAGAAATCTTCACTTGTTTACCTTTGATAGGAATGTTGGTAGAGCAGCAGAGAGTTCTCGAGATTGCAAAAGTCCTTAGGTCGCTGATTCAGAAGAGTTTAACTTTTTCTGCAGTTGTGCCAAGTTTTTGACTTATGCCTAGTGTTTCCCCAAAAGCAAGTCATTCCCTGAGCGGGAATCAAACCCAGGCCGCGGTGGTAAAAGAACCGAATCCTAACCACTAGACCAACAAGGAGAGAGAAAAATACTTCTTGCAAGCTAGGGGGCTAAACAGCGATTTTATTCCTCGGCTCACTTTTTGTCTATTCCCAAATGCAACTACTTGCAATCTAAGGGGATGTAGCTCAGAGGAATAGAGCATTAGTTGAACGTACGAAGACCTGGGGGCAATCCTCAGCAGCTCCAAGAAACCACCAAACTCAGCAGATTAATTTCTTAAAGGGAACATATGCTTCTGCCAAACCTCTGACCATCTAGGTGATGGCGTTTGACTACATTTTTTATCCTTAGGAAGCTCAGTTGGTAGAGCGGAGGACTGTAGGTGAAATTGCTGTAATCCTTAGGTCGCTGGTTCAAATCCAGCTCAAAGGATTGTACTTTTTCTTGTGGCTTACGCCAACTTTTTGACAGCAGTGTACCATGACATGTGCTTGACAAAAAATATCTTTCCCTGAGAGAAGAAATCTTCACTTGTTGACCTTTGATAGGAATGTTGGTAGAGCAGCAGAGAGTTCTCGAGATTGCAACAGTCCTTAGGTCGCTGATTCAGAAGAGTATAACTTTTTCTGCAGTTGTGCCAAGTTTTTGACTTATGCCTAGTGTTTCCCCAAAAGCAAGTCATTCCTTGAGCGGGAATCAAACCCAGGCCGCGGTGGTAAAAGAACCGAATCCTAACCACTAGACCAACAGGGAGAGAGAAAAATACTTTTTGCAAGCTAGGGGGCTAAACAGCGATTTTATTCCTCGGCTCACTTTTTGTCTATTCCCAAATGCAACTACTTGCAATCTAAGGGGATGTAGCTCAGAGGAATAGAGCATTAGTTGAACGTACGAAGACCTGGGGGCAATCCTTAGCAGCTCCAAGAAACCACCAAACTCAGCAGATTAATTTCTTAAAGGGAACATATGCTTCTGCCAAACCTCTGACCATCTAGGTGATGGCGTTTGACTACATTCTTTACCCTTCGATAGCTCAGTTGGTAGAGCGGAGGACTGTAGGAGATATTGCTGTAATCCTTAGGTCGCTGGTTCAAATCCGGCTCGAAGGATTGTACTTTTTCTTGTGGCTTACGCCAACTTTTTGACAGCAGTGTACCATGACATGTGCTTGACAAAAAAACATCTTTCCCTGAGAGAAGAAATCTTCACTTGTTGACCTTTGATAGGAATGTTGGTAGAGCAGCAGAGAGTTCTCGAGATTGCAACAGTCCTTAGGTCGCTGATTCAGAAGAGTATAACTTTTTCTGCAGTTGTGCCAAGTTTTTGACTTATGCCTAGTGTTTCCCCAAAAGCAAGTCATTCCCTGAGCGGGAATCAAACCCAGGCCGCGGTGGTAAAAGAACCGAATCCTAACCACTAG
Organism: Oncorhynchus clarkii lewisi; assembly: GCF_045791955.1. Classification (NCBI taxonomy): domain Eukaryota; kingdom Metazoa; phylum Chordata; class Actinopteri; order Salmoniformes; family Salmonidae; genus Oncorhynchus; species Oncorhynchus clarkii. The sequence continues at coordinate 48,826,153 of NC_092167.1, forward strand.
ACCAACAGGGAGAGAGAAAAATACTTTTTGCAAGCTAGGGGGCTAAACAGCGATTGTATTCCTCGGCTCACTTTTTGTCTATTCCCAAATGCAACTACTTGCAATCTAAGGGGATGTAGCTCAGAGGAATTGAGCATTAGTTGAATGTACGAAGACCTGGGGGCAATCCTCAGCAGCTCCAAGAAACCACCAAACTCAGCAGATTAATTTCTTAAAGGGAACATATGCTTCTGCCAAACCTCTGACCATCTAGGTGATGGCGTTTGACTACATTCTTTACCCTTCGATAGCTCAGTTGGTAGAGCGGAGGACTGTAGGAGAAATTGCTGTAATCCTTAGGTCGCTGGTTCAAATCCGACTCGAAGGATTGTACTTTTTCTTGTGGCTTACGCCAACTTTTTGACAGCAGTGTACCATGACATGTGCTTGACAAAAAAATATCTTTCCCTGAGAGAAGAAATCTTCACTTGTTGACCTTTGATAGGAATGTTGGTAGAGCAGCAGAGAGTTCTCGAGATTGCAACAGTCCTTAGGTCGCTGATTCAGAAGAGTATAACTTTTTCTGCATTTGTGCCAAGTTTTTGACTTATGCCTAGTGTTTCCCCAAAAGCAAGTCATTCCCTGAGCGGGAATCAAACCCAGGCCGCGGTGGTAAAAGAACCGAATCCTAACCACTAGACCAACAGGGAGAGAGAAAAATACTTTTTGCAAGCTAGGGGGCTAAACAGCGATTTTATTCCTCGGCTCACTTTTTGTCTATTCCCAAATGCAACTACTTGCAATCTAAGGGGATGTAGCTCAGAGGAATAGAGCATTAGTTGAACGTACGAAGACCTGGGGGCAATCCTCAGCAGCTCCAAGAAACCACCAAACTCAGCAGATTAATTTCTTAAAGGGAACATATGCTTCTGCCAAACCTCTGACCATCTAGGTGATGGCGTTTGACTACATTTTTTCCCCTTCGATAGCTCAGTTGGTAGAGCGGAGGACTGTAGGAGAAATTGCTGTAATCCTTAGGTCGCTGGTTCAAATCCGGCTCGAAGGATTGTACTTTTCTTGTGGCTTACGTCAACTTTTTGACAGCAGTGTACCATGACATGTGCTTGACAAAAAAATATCTTTCCCTGAGAGAAGAAATCTTCACTTGTTGACCTTTGATAGGAATGTTGGTAGAGCAGCAGAGAGTTCTCGAGATTGCAACAGTCCTTAGGTCGCTGATTCAGAAGAGTATAACTTTTTCTGCAGTTGTGCCAAGTTTTTGACTTATGCCTAGTGTTTCCCCAAAAGCAAGTCATTCCCTGAGCGGGAATCAAACCCAGGCCGCGGTGGTAAAAGAACCGAATCCTAACCACTAGACCAACAGGGAGAGAGAAAAATACTTTTTGCAAGCTAGGGGGCTAAACAGCGATTTTATTCCTCGGCTCACTTTTTGTCTATTCCCAAATTCAACTGCTTGCAATCTAAGGGGATGTAGCTCAGAGGAATAGAGCATTAGTTGAACGTACGAAGACCTGGGGGCAATCCTCAGCAGCTCCAAGAAACCACCAAACTCAGCAGATTAATTTCTTAAAGGGAACATATGCTTCTGCCAAACCTCTGACCATCTAGGTGATGGCGTTTGACTACATTCGTTACCCTTCGATAGCTCAGTTGCTAGAGCGGAGGAGTGTAGGAGAAATTGCTGTGATCCTTAGGTCGCTGGTTCAAATCTGGCTCGAAGGATTGTACTTTTTCTTGTGGCTTACGCCAACTTTTTGACAGCAGTGTACCATGACATGTGCTTGACAAAAAAATATCTTTCCCTGAGAGAAGAAATCTTCACTTGTTGACCTTTGATAGGAATGTTGGTAGAGCAGCAGAGAGTTCTCGAGATTGCAACAGTCCTTAGGTCGCTGATTCAGAAGAGTATAACTTTTTCTGCAGTTGTGCCAAGTTTTTGACTTATGCCTAGTGTTTCCCCAAAAGCAAGTCATTCCCTGAGCGGGAATCAAACCCAGGCCGCGGTGGTAAAAGAACCGAATCCTAACCACTAGACCAACAGGGAGAGAGAAAAATACTTTTTGCAAGCTAGGGGGCTAAACAGCGATTTTATTCCTCGGCTCACTTTTTGTCTATTCCCAAATGCAACTACTTGCAATCTAAGGGGATGTAGCTCAGAGGAATAGAGCATTAGTTGAACGTACGAAGACCTGGGGGCAATCCTCAGCAGCTCCAAGAAACCACCAAACTCAGCAGATTAATTTCTTAAAGGGAACATATGCTTCTGCCAAACCTCTGACCATCTAGGTGATGGCGTTTGACTACATTTTTTATCCTTAGGAAGCTCAGTTGGTAGAGCGGAGGACTGTAGGTGAAATTGCTGTAATCCTTAGGTCGCTGGTTCAAATCCGGCTTGAAGGATTGTACTTTTTCTTGTGGCTTACGCCAACTTTTTGACAGCAGTGTACCATGACATGTGCTTGACAAAAAAATATCTTTCCCTGAGAGAAGAAATCTTCACTTGTTTACCTTTGATAGGAATGTTGGTAGAGCAGCAGAGAGTTCTCGAGATTGCAACAGTCCTTAGGTCGCTGATTCAGAAGAGTATAACTTTTTCTGCAGTTGTGCCAAGTTTTTGACTTATGCCTAGTGTTTCCCCAAAAGCAAGTCATTCCCTGAGCGGGAATCAAACCCAGGCCGCGGTGGTAAAAGAACCGAATCCTAACCACTAGACCAACAGGGAGAGAGAAAAATACTTTTTGCAAGCTAGGGGGCTAAACAGCGATTTTATTCCTCGGCTCACTTTTTGTCTATTCCCAAATGCAACTACTTGCAATCTAAGGGGATGTAGCTCAGAGGAATAGAGCATTAGTTGAACGTACGAAGACCTGGGGGCAATCCTCAGCAGCTCCAAGAAACCACCAAACTCAGCAGATTAATTTCTTAAAGGGAACATATGCTTCTGCCAAACCTCTGACCATCTAGGTAATGGCGTTTGAGTACATTTTTTATCCTTCGATAGCTCAGTTGGTAGAGCGGAGGACTGTAGGTGAAATTGCTGTAATCCTTAGGTCGCTGGTTCAAATCCGGCTCGAAGGATTGTAATTTTTCTTGTGGCTTACGCCAACTTTTTGACAGCAGTGTACCATGACATGTGCTTGACAAAAAAATATCTTTCCCTGAGAGAAGAAATCTTCACTTGCTGACCTTTGATAGGAATGTTGGTAGAGCAGCAGAGAGTTCTCGAGATTGCAACAGTCCTTAGGTCGCTGATTCAGAAGAGTATAACTTTTTCTGCAGTTGTGCCAAGTTTTTGACTTATGCCTAGTGTTTCCCCAAAAGCAAGTCATTCCCTGAGCGGGAATCAAACCCAGATTTGCCGCGGTGGTAAAAGAACCTCTGAATCCTTACCACTAGACCAACAGGGAGAGAGAAAAATACTTTTTGCAAGCTAGGGGGCTAAACAGCGATTTTATTCCTTGGCTCACTTTTTGTCTATTCCCAAATGCAACTACTTGCAATCTAAGGGGATGTAGCTCAGAGGAATAAAGCATTAGTTGAACGTACAAAGACCTGGGGGCAATCCTCAGCAGCTCCAAGAAACCACCAAACTCAGCAGATTAATTTCTTAAAGGGAACATATGCTTCTGCCAAACCTCTGACCATCTAGGTGATGGCGTTTGACTACATTTTTTATCCTTAGGAAGCTCAGTTGGTAGAGCGGAGGACTGTAGGTGAAATTGCTGTAATCCTTAGGTCGCTGGTTCAAATCCGGCTTGAAGGATTGTACTTTTTCTTGTGGCTTACGCCAACTTTTTGACAGCAGTGTACCATGACATGTGCTTGACAAAAAAATATCTTTCCCTGAGAGAAGAAATCTTCACTTGTTTACCTTTGATAGGAATGTTGGTAGAGCAGCAGAGAGTTCTCGAGATTGCAACAGTCCTTAGGTCGCTGATTCAGAAGAGTATAACTTTTTCTGCAGTTGTGCCAAGTTTTTGACTTATGCCTAGTGTTTCCCCAAAAGCAAGTCATTCCCTGAGCGGGAATCAAACCCAGGCCGCGGTGGTAAAAGAACCGAATCCTAACCACTAGACCAACAGGGAGAGAGAAAAATACTTCTTGCAAGCTAGGGGGCTAAACAGCGATTTTATTCCTCGGCTCACTTTTTGTCTATTCCCAAATGCAACTACTTGCAATCTAAGGGGATGTAGCTCAGAGGAATAGAGCATTAGTTGAACGTACGAAGACCTGGGGGCAATCCTCAGCAGCTCCAAGAAACCACCAAACTCAGCAGATTAATTTCTTAAAGGGAACATATGCTTCTGCCAAACCTCTGACCATCTAGGTGATGGGGTTTGACTACATTTTTTATCCTTAGGAAGCTCAGTTGGTAGAGCGGAGGACTGTAGGTGAAATTGCTGTAATCCTTAGGTCGCTGGTTCAAATCCGGCTCGAAGGATTGTACTTTTTCTTGTGGCTTACGCCAACTTTTTGACAGCAGTGTACCATGACATGTGCTTGACAAAAAAATATATTTCCCTGAGAGAAGAAATCTTCACTTGTTTACCTTTGATAGGAATGTTGGTAGAGCAGCAGAGAGTTCTCGAGATTGCAACAGTCCTTAGGTCGCTGATTCAGAAGAGTATAACTTTTTCTGCAGTTGTGCCAAGTTTTTGACTTATGCCTAGTGTTTCCCCAAAAGCAAGTCATTCCCTGAGCGGGAATCAAACCCAGGCCGCGGTGGTAAAAGAACCGAATCCTAACCACTAGACCAACAGGGAGAGAGAAAAATACTTTTTGCAAGCTAGGGGGCTAAACAGCGATTTTATTCCTCGGCTCACTTTTTGTCTATTCCCAAATGCAACTACTTGCAATCTAAGGGGATGTAGCTCAGAGGAATAGAGCATTAGTTGAACGTACGAAGACCTGGGGGCAATCCTCAGCAGCTCCAAGAAACCACCAAACTCAGCAGATTAATTTCTTAAAGGGAACATATGCTTCTGCCAAACCTCTGACCATCCAGGTGATGGCGTTTGACTACATTCTTTACATTTCGATAGCTCAGTTGGTAGAGCGGAGGACTGTAGGAGAAATTTCTGTAATCCTTAGGTCGCTGGTTCAAATCCGGCTCGAAGGATTGTAATTTTTCTTGTGGCTTACGCCAACTTTTTGACAGCAGTGTACCATGACATGTGCTTGACAAAAAAATATCTTTCCCTGAGAGAAGAAATCTTCACTTGTTGACCTTTGATAGGAATGTTGGTAGAGCAGCAGAGAGTTCTCGAGATTGCAACAGTCCTTAGGTCGCTGATTCAGAATAGTATAACTTTTTCTGCAGTTGTGCCAAGTTTTTGACTTATGCCTAGTGTTTCCCCAAAAGCAAGTCATTCCCTGAGCGGGAATCAAACCCAGGCCGCGGTGGTAAAAGAACAGAATCCTAACCACTAGACCAACAGGGAGAGAGAAAAATACTTTTTGCAAGCTATCGGGCTAAACAGCGATTTTATTCCTCGGCTCACTTTTTGTCTATTCCCAAATGCAACTACTTGCAATCTAAGGGGATGTAGCTCAGAGGAATAGAGCATTAGTTGAACGTACGAAGACCTGACCTCAGCAGCTCCAAGAAACCACCAAACTCAGCAGATTAATTTCAATATGCTTCTGGGGGCAGCAGCTCCAAGAAACCACCAAACTCAGCAGATTAATTTCTTAAAGGGAACATATGCTTCTGCCAAACCTCTGACCATCTAGGTGATGGCGTTTGACTACATTCTTTACCCTTCGATAGCTCAGTTGGTAGAGCGGAGGACTGTAGGTGAAATTGCTGTAATCCTTAGGTCGCTGGTTCAAATCCGGCTCGAAAGATTGTATTTTTTCTTGTGGCTTACGCCAACTTTTTGACAGCAGTGTACCATGACATGTGCTTGACAAAAAATTATATTTCCCTGAGAGAAGAAATCTTCACTTGTTGACCTTTGATAGGAATGTTGGTAGAGCAGCAGAGAGTTCTCGAGATTGCAACAGTCCGTATGTCGCTGACTCAGAAGAGTATAACTTTTTCTGCAGTTGTGCCAAGTTTTTGACTTATGCCTAGTGTTTACCCAAAAGCAAGTCATTCCCTGAGCGGGAATCAAACCCAGGCCGCGGTGGTAAAAGAACCGAATCCTAACCACTAGACCAACAGGGAGAGAGAAAAATACTTTTTGCAAGCTAGGGGGCTAAACAGCGATTTTATTCCTCGGCTCACTTTTTGTCTATTCCCAAATGCAACTACTTGCAATCTAAGGGGATGTAGCTCAGAGGAATAGAGCATTAGTTGAACGTACGAAGACCTTGGGGCAATCCTTAGCAGCTCCAAGAAACCACCAAACTCAGCAGATTAATTTCTTAAAGGGAACATTTGCTTCTGCCAAACCTCTGACCATCTAGGTGATGGCGTTTGACTACATTTTTTATCCTTCGATAGCTCAGTTGGTAGGGCGGAGGACTGTAGGTGAAATTGCTGTAATCCTTAGGTCGCTGGTTCAAATCCGGCTAGAAGGACTGTACTTTTTCTTGTGGCTTACGCCAACTTTTTGACAGCAGTGTACCATGACATGTGCTTGACAAAAAAATATCTTTCCCTGAGAGAAGAAATCTTCACTTGTTGACATTTGATAGGAATGTTGGTAGAGCAGCAGAGAGTTCTCGAGATTGCAACAGTCCTTAGGTCGCTGATTCAGAATAGTATAACTTTTTCTGCAGTTGTGCCAAGTTTTTGACTTATGCCTAGTGTTTCCCCAAAAGCAAGTCATTCCCTGAGCGGGAATCAAACCCAGGCCGCGGTGGTAAAAGAACCGAATCCTAACCACTAGACCAACAGGGAGAGAGAAAAATACTTTTTGCAAGCTAGGGGGCTAAACAGCGATTTTATTCCTCGGCTCACTTTTTGTCTATTCCCAAATGCAACTACTTGCAATCTAAGGGGATGTAGCGCAGAGGAATAGAGCATTAGTTGAACGTACGAAGACCTGGGGGCAATCCTCAGCAGCTCCAAGAAAACACCAAACTCAGCAGATTAATTTCTTAAAGGGAACATATGCTTCTGCCAAACCTCTGACCATCTAGGTGACGGCGTTTGACTACATTTTTTATCCTTCGATAGCTCAGTTGGTAGAGCGGAGGACTGTAGGTGAAATTGCTGTAATCCTTAGGTCGCTGGTTCAAATCCGGCTCGAAGGATTGTACTTTTTCTTGTGGCTTACGCCAACTTTTTGACAGCAGTGTACCATGACATGTGCTTGACAAAAAAATATCTTTCCCTGAGAGAAGAAATCTTCACTTGTTGACCTTTGATAGGAATGTTGGTAGAGCAGCAGAGAGTTCTCGAGATTGCAACAGTCCTTAGGTCGCTGATTCAGAATAGTATAACTTTTTCTGCAGTTGTGCCAAGTTTTTGACTTATGCCTAGTGTTTCCCCAAAAGCAAGTCATTCCCTGAGCGGGAATCAAACCCAGGCCGCGGTGGTAAAAGAACAGAATCCTAACCACTAGACCAACAGGGAGAGAGAAAAATACTTTTTGCAAGCTATCGGTCTAAACAGCGATTTTATTCCTCGGCTCACTTTTTGTCTATTCCCAAATGCAACTACTTGCAATCTAAGGGGATGTAGCTCAGAGGAATAGAGCATTAGTTGAACGTACGAAGACCTGGGGGCAATCCTCAGCAGCTCCAAGAAACCACCAAACTCAGCAGATTAATTTCTTAAAGGGAACATATGCTTCTGGGGGCAATCCTCAGCAGCTCCAAGAAACCACCAAACTCAGCAGATTAATTTCTTAAAGGGAACATATGCTTCTGCCAAACCTCTGACCATCTAGGTGATGGCGTTTGACTAAATTCTTTACCCTTCGATAGCTCAGTTGGTAGAGTGGAGGACTGTAGGTGAAATTGCTGTAATCCTTAGGTCGCTGTTTCAAATCCGGCTCGAAAGATTGTATTTTTTCTTGTGGCTTACGCCAACTTTTTGACAGCAGTGTACCATGACATGTGCTTGACAAAAAAATATCTTTCCCTGAGAGAAGAAATCTTCACTTGTTGACCTTTGATAGGAATGTTGGTAGAGCAGCAGAGAGTTCTCGAGAAAGCAACAGTCCGTATGTCGCTGACTCAGAAGAGTATAACTTTTTCTGCAGTTGTTCCAAGTTTTTGACTTATGCCTAGTGTTTACCCAAAAGCAAGTCATTCCCTGAGCGGGAATCAAACCCAGGCCGCGGTGGTAAAAGAACCGAATCCTAACCACTAGACCAACAGGGAGAGAGAAAAATACTTTTTGCAAGCTAGGGGGCTAAACAGCGATTTTATTCCTCGGCTCACTTTTTGTCTATTCCCAAATGCAACTACTTGCAATCTAAGGGGATGTAGCGCAGAGGAATAGAGCATTAGTTGAACGTACGAAGACCTGGGGGCAATCCTCAGCAGCTCCAAGAAACCACCAAACTCAGCAGATTAATTTCTTAAAGGGAACATATGCTTCTGCCAAACCTCTGACCATCTAGGTGACGGCGTTTGACTACATTTTTTATCCTTCGATAGCTCAGTTGGTAGAGCGGAGGACTGTAGGTGAAATTGCTGTAATCCTTAGGTCGCTGGTTCAAATCCGGCTAGAAGGACTGTACTTTTTCTTGTGGCTTACGCCAACTTTTTGACAGCAGTGTACCATGACATGTGCTTGACAAAAAAATATCTTTCCCTGAGAGAAGAAATCTTCACTTGTTGACCTTTGATAGGAATGTTGGTAGAGCAGCAGAGAGTTCTCGAGATTGCAACAGTCCTTAGGTCGCTGATTCAGAAGAGTATAACTTTTTCTGCAGTTGTGCCAAGTTTTTGACTTATGCCTAGTGTTTCCCCAAAAGCAAGTCATTCACTGAGCGGGAATCAAACCCAGGCCGCGGTGGTAAAAGAACCGAATCCTAACCACTAGACCAACAGGGAGAGAGAAAAATACTTTTTGCAAGCTAGGGGGCTAAACAGCGATTTTATTCCTCGGCTCACTTTTTGTCTATTCCCAAATGCAACTACTTGCAATCTAAGGGGATGTAGCTCAGAGGAATAGAGCATTAGTTGAACGTACGAAGACCTGGGGGCAATCCTCAGCAGCTCCAAGAAAACACCAAACTCAGCAGATTAATTTCTTAAAGGGAACATATGCTTCTGCCAAACCTCTGACCATCTAGGTGATGGCGTTTGACTACATTCTTTACCCTTCGATAGCTCAGTTGGTAGAGCGGAGGTCTGTAGGAGAAATTGCTGTAATCCTTAGGTTGCTGGTTCAAATCCGGCTCGAAGGATTGTACTTTTTCTTGTGGCTTACGCCAACTTTTTGACAGCAGTGTACCATGACATGTGCTTGACAAAAAATATCTTTCCCTGAGAGAAGAAATCTTCACTTGTTGACCTTTGATAGGAATGTTGGTAGAGCTGCAGAGAGTTCTCGAGATTGCAACAGTCCTTATGTCGCTGATTCAGAAGAGTATAACTTTTTCTGCAGTTGTGCCAAGTTTTTGACTTATGCCTAGTGTTTCCCCAAAAGCAAGTCATTCCCTGAGCGGGAATCAAACCCAGGCCGCGGTGGTAAAAGAACCGAATCCTAACCACTAGACCAACAGGGAGAGAGAAAAATACTTTTTGCAAGCTAGGGGGCTAAACAGCGATTTTATTCCTCGGCTCACTTTTTGTCTATTCCCAAATGCAACTACTTGCAATCTAAGGGGATGTAGCTCAGAGGAATAGAGCATTAGTTGAACGTACGAAGACCTGGGGGCAATCCTCAGCAGCTCCAAGAAACCACCAAACTCAGCAGATTAATTTCTTAAAGGGAACATATGCTTCTGCCAAACCTCTGACCATCTAGGTGATGGCGTTTGACTACATCTTTTATCCTTCGATAGCTCAGTTGGTAGAGCGGAGGACTGTAGGTGAAATTGCTGTAATCCTTAGGTCGCTGGTTCAAATCCGGCTCGAAGGATTGTACTTTTTCTTGTGGCTTACGCCAACTTTTTGACAGCAGTGTACCATGACATGTGCTTGACAAAAAAATATCTTTCCCTGAGAGAAGAAATCTTCACTTGTTGACCTTTGATAGGAATGTTGGTAGAGCAGCAGAGAGTTCTCGAGAATGCAACAGTCCGTATGTCGCTGACTCAGAAGAGTATAACTTTTTCTGCAGTTGTTCCAAGTTTTTGACTTATGCCTAGTGTTTACCCAAAAGCAAGTCATTCCCTGAGCGGGAATCAAACCCAGGCCGCGGTGGTAAAAGAACCGAATCCTAACCACTAGACCAACAGGGAGAGAGAAAAATACTTTTTGCAAGCTAGGGGGCTAAACAGCGATTTTATTCCTCGGCTCACTTTTTGTCTATTCCCAAATGCAACTACTTGCAATCTAAGGGGATGTAGCTCAGAGGAATAGAGCATTAGTTGAACGTACGAAGACCTGGGGGCAATCCTCAGCAGCTCCAAGAAACCACCAAACTCAGCAGATTAATTTCTTAAAGGGAACATATGCTTCTGCCAAACCTCTGACCATCTAGGTGATGGCGTTTGACTAATTCTTTACCTTCGATAGCTCAGTTGGTAGAGCGGAGGACTGTAGGTGAAATTGCTGTAATCCTTAGGTTGCTGGTTCAAATCCGGCTCGAAGGATTGTACTTTTTCTTGTGGCTTACGCCAACTTTTTGACAGCAGTGTACCATGACATGTGCTTGACAAAAAAATATCTTTCCCTGATAGAAGAAATCTTCACTTGTTGACCTTTGATAGGAATGTTGGTAGAGCAGCAGAGAGTTCTCGAGATTGCAACAGTCCTTAGGTCGCTGATTCAGAAGAGTATAACTTTTTCTGCAGTTGTGCCAAGTTTTTGACTTATGCCTAGTGTTTCCCCAAAAGCAAGTCATTCCCTGAGCGGGAATCAAACCCAGGCCGCGGTGGTAAAAGAACCGAATCCTAACCACTAGACCAACAGGGAGAGAGAAAAATACTTTTTGCAAGCTAGGGGGCTAAACAGCAATTTTATTCCTCGGCTCACTTTTTGTCTATTCCCAAATGCAACTACTTGCAATCTAAGGGGATGTAGCTCAGAGGAATAGAGCATTAGTTGAACGTACGAAGACCTGGGGGCAATCCTCAGCAGCTCCAAGAAACCACCAAACTCAGCAGATTAATTTCTTAAAGGGAACATATGCTTCTGCCAAACCTCTGACCATCTAGGTGATGGCGTTTGACTACATTCTTTACCCTTCGATAGCTCAGTTGGTAGAGCGGAGGACTGTAGGAGAAATTGCTGTAATCCTTAGGTCGCTGGTTCAAATCCGGCTCGAAGGATTGTACTTTTTCTTGTGGCTTACGCCAACTTTTTGACAGCAGTGTACCATGACATGTGCTTGACAAAAAAATATCTTTCCCTGAGAGAAGAAATCTTCACTTGTTGACCTTTGATAGGAATGTTGGTAGAGCAGCAGAGAGTTCTCGAGATTGCAACAGTCCTTAGGTCGCTGATTCAGAAGAGTATAACTTTTTCTGCAGTTGTGCCAAGTTTTTGACTTATGCCTAGTGTTTCCCCAAAAGCAAGTCATTCCCTGAGCGGGAATCAAACCCAGGCCGCGGTGGTAAAAGAACCGAATCCTAACCACTAGACCAACAGGGAGAGAGAAAAATAATTTTTGCAAGCTAGGGGGCTAAACAGCGATTTTATTCCTCTGCCCACTTTTTGTCTATTCCCAAATGCAACTACTTGCAATCTAAGGGGATGTAGCTCAGAGGAATAGAGCATTAGTTGAACGTACGAAGACCTGGGGGCAATCCTCAGCAGCTCCATGAAACCACCAAACTCAGCAGATTAATTTCTTAAAGGGAACATATGCTTCTGCCAAACCTCTGACCATCTAGGTGATGGAGTTTGACCAATTTTTTATCCTTCGATAGCTCAGTTGGTAGAGCGGAGGACTGTAGGTGAAATTGCTGTAATCCTTAGGTAGCTGGTTCAAATCCGACTCGAAGGATTGTACTTTTTCTTGTGGCTTACGGCAACTTTTTGACAGCAGTGAACCATGACATGTGCTTGACAAAAAAATATCTTTCCCTGAGAGAAGAAATCTTCACTTGTTGACCTTTGATAGGAATGTTGGTAGAGCAGCAGAGAGTTCTCGAGATTGCAACAGTCCTTAGGTCGCTGACTCAGAAGAGTATAACTTTTTCTGCAGTTGTGCCAAGTTTTTGACTTATGCCTAGTGTTGCCCCAAAAGCAAGTCATTCCCTGAGCGGGAATCAAACCCAGGCAGCGGTGGTAAAAGAACCGAATCCTAACCACTAGACCAACAGGGAGAGAGAAAAATACATTTCGCAAGCTAGGGGGCTAAACAGCGATTTTATTCCTCGGCTCACTTTTTGTCTATTCCCAAATGCAACTACTTGCAATCTAAGGGGATGTAGTTCAGAGGAATAGAGCATTAGTTGAACGTACGAAGACCTGGGGGCAATCCTTAGCAGCTCCAAGAAACCACCAAACTCAGCAGATTAATTTCTTAAAGGGAACATATGCTTCTGCCAAACCTCTGACCATCTAGGTGATGGCGTTTGAGTAAATTTTTTATCCTTCGATAGCTCAGTTTGTAGAGCGGAGGACTGTAGGTGAAATTGCTGTAATCCTTAGGTTGCTGGTTCAAATCCGGCTCGAAGGATTGTAATTTTTCTTGTGGCTTACGCCAACTTTTTGACAGCAGTGTACCATGACATGTGCTTGACAAAAAAATATCTTTCCCTGACAGAAGAAATCTTCACTTGTTGACCTTTGATAGGAATGTTGGTAGAGCAGCAGAGAGTTCTCGAGATTGCAACAGTCCTTAGGTCGCTGATTCAGAAGAGTATAACTTTTTCTGCAGTTGCGCCAAGTTTTTGACTTATGCCTAGTGTTTCCCCAAAAGCAAGTCATTCCCTGAGCGGGAATCAAACCCAGGCCGCGGTGGTAAAAGAACCGAATCCTAACCACTAGACCAACAGGGAGAGAGAAAAATACATTTCGCAAGCTAGGGCGCTAAACAGCGATTTTATTCCTCGGCTCACTTTTTGTCTATTCCCAAATGCAACTACTTGCAATCTAAGGGGATGTAGCTCAGAGGAATAGAGCATTAGTTGAACGTACGAAGACCTGGGGGCAATCCTCAGCAGCTCCAAGAAACCACCAAACTCAGCAGAATAATTTCTTAAACGGAACATATGCTTCTGCCAAACCTCTGACCATCTAGGTGATGGTGTTTGACTACATTTTTTATCCTTCGATAACTCAGTTGTTAGAGCGGAGGACTGTAGGTGAAATTGCTGTAATCCTTAGGTCGCTGGTTCAAATCCAGCTCGAAGGATTGTACTTTTTCTTGTGGCTTACACCAACTTTTTGACAGCAGTGTACCATGACATGTGCTTGACAAAAAAATATCTTTCCCTGAGAGAAGAAATCTTCACTTGTTGACCTTTGATAGGAATGTTGGTAGAGCAGCAGAGAGTTCTCGAGATTGCAACAGTCCTTAGGTCGCTGATTCAGAAGAGTATAACTTTTTCTGCAGTTGTGCCAAGTTTTTGACTTATGCCTAGTGTTTCCCCAAAAGCAAGTCATTCCCTGAGCGGGAATCAAACCCAGGCAGCGGTGGTAAAAGAACCGAATCCTAACCACTAGACCAACAGGGAGAGAGAAAAATACATTTCGCAAGCTAGGGGGCTAAACAGCGATTTTATTCCTCGGCTCACTTTTTGTCTATTCCCAAATGCAACTACTTGCAATCTAAGGGGATGTAGCTCAGAGGAATAGAGCATTAGTTGAACGTACGAAGACCTGGGGGCAATCCTCAGCAGCTCCAAGAAACCACCAAACTCAGCAGATTAATTTCTTAAAGGGAACATATGCTTCTGCCAAACCTCTGACCATCTAGGTGATGGCGTTTGACTACATTTTTTATCCTTCGATAGCTCAGTTGGTAGAGCGGAGGACTGTAGGTGAAATTGCTGTAATCCTTAGGTCGCTGGTTCAAATCCGGCTCGAAGGATTGTACTTTTTCTTGTGGCTTACACCAACTTTTTGACAGCAGTGTACCATGACATGTGCTTGACAAAAAAATATCTTTCCCTGAGAGAAGAAATCTTCACTTGTTGACCTTTGATAGGAATGTTGGTAGAGCAGCAGAGAGTTCTCGAGATTGCAACAGTCCTTAGGTCGCTGATTCAGAAGAGTATAACTTTTTCTGCAGTTGTGCCAAGTTTTTGACTTATGCCTAGTGTTTACCCAAAAGCAAGTCATTCCCTGAGCGGGAATCAAACCCAGGCCGCGGTGGTAAAAGAACCGAATCCTAACCACTAGACCAACAGGGAGAGAGAAAAATACATTTCGCAAGCTAGGGGGCTAAACAGCGATTTTATTCCTCGGCTCACTTTTTGTCTATTCCCAAATGCAACTACTTGCAATCTAAGGGGATGTAGCTCAGAGGAATAGAGCATTAGTTGAACGTACGAAGACCTGGGGGCAATCCTCAGCAGCTCCAAGAAACCACCAAACTCAGCAGATTAATTTCTTAAAGGGAACATATGCTTCTGCCAAACCTCTGACCATCTAGGTGATGGTGTTTGACTACATTTTTTATCCTTCGATAGCTCAGTTGGTAGAGCGGAGGACTGTAGGTGAAATTGCTCTAATCCTTAGGTCGCTTGTTCAAATCCGGCTCGAAGGATTGTACTTTTTCTTGTGGCTTACGCCAACTTTTTGACAGCAGTGTACCATGACATGTGCTTGACAAAAAAACATCTTTCTCTGAGAGAAGAAATCTTCACTTGTTGACCTTTGATAGGAATGTTGGTAGAGCAGCAGAGAGTTCTCGAGATTGCAACAGTCCTTAGGTCGCTGATTCAGAAGAGTATAACTTTTTCTGCAGTTGTGCCAAGTTTTTGACTTATGCCTAGTGTTTCCCCAAAAGCAAGTCATTCCCTGAGCGGGAATCAAACCCAGGCAGCGGTGGTAAAAGAACCGAATCCTAACCACTAGACCAACAGGGAGAGAGAAAAATACATTTCGCAAGCTAGGGGGCTAAACAGCGATTTTATTCCTCGGCTCACTTTTTGTCTATTCCCAAATGCAACTACTTGCAATCTAAGGGGATGTAGCTCAGAGGACTAGAGCATTAGTTGAACGTACGAAGACCTGGGGGCAATCCTCAGCAGCTCCAAGAAACCACCAAACTCAGCAGATTAATTTCTTAAAGGGAACATATGCTTCTGCCAAACCTCTGACCATCTAGGTGATGGCGTTTGACTGCATTTTTTATCCTTCGATAGCTCAGTTGGTAGAGCGGAGGACTGTAGGTGAAATTGCTGTAATCCTTAGGTCGCTGGGTCAAATCCAGCTCGAAGGATTGGACTTTTTCTGGTGGCTTACGGCAACTTTTTGACAGCAGTGAACCATGACATGTGCTTGACAAAAAAATATATTTCCCTGAGAGAAGAAATCTTCACTTGTTGACCTTTGATAGGAATGTTGGTAGAGCAGCAGAGAGTTCTCGAGATTGCAACAGTCCTTAGGTCGCTGACTCAGAAGAGTATAACTTTTTCTGCAGTTGTGCCAAGTTTTTGACTTATGCCTAGTGTTGCCCCAAAAGCAAGTCATTCCCTGAGCGGGAATCAAACCCAGGCAGCGGTGGTATAATAACCGAATCCTAACCACTAGACCAACAGGGAGAGAGAAAAATACATTTTGCAAGCTAGGGGGCTAAACAGCGATTTTATTCCTCTGCTCACTTTTTGTCTATTCCCAAATGCAACTACTTGCAATCTAAGGGGATGTAGCTCAGAGGACTAGAGCATTAGTTGAACGTACGAAGACCTGGGGGCAATCCTCAGCAGCTCCAAGAAACCACCAAACTCATCAGATTAATTTCTTAAAGGGAACATATGCTTCTGCCAAACCTCTGACCATCTAGGTGATGGTGTTTGACTACATTTTTTATCCTTCGATAGCTCAGTTGGTAGAGCGGAGGACTGTAGGTGAAATTGCTCTAATCCTTAGGTCGCTGGTCCAAATCCGGCTCGAAGGATTGTACTTTTTCTTGTGGCTTACACCAACTTTTTGACAGCAGTGTACCATGACATGTGCTTGACAAAAAAATATATTTCCCTGAGAGAAGAAATCTTCACTTGTTGACCTTTGATAGGAATGTTGGTAGAGCAGCAGAGAGTTCTCGAGATTGCAACAGTCCTTAGGTCGCTGATTCAGAAGAGTATAACTTTTTCTGCAGTTGTGCCAAGTTTTTGACTTATGCCTAGTGTTTCCCCAAAAGCAAGTCATTCCCTGAGCGGGAATCAAACCCAGGCAGCGGTGGTAAAAGAACCGAATCCTAACCACTAGACCAACAGGGAGAGAGAAAAATACATTTCGCAAGCTAGGGGGCTAAACAGCGATTTTATTCCTCGGCTCACTTTTTGTCTATTCCCAAATGCAACTACTTGCAATCTAAGGGGATGTAGCTCAGAGGAATAGAGCATTAGTTGAACGTACGAAGACCTGGGGGCAATCCTTAGCAGCTCCAAGAAACCACCAAACTCAGCAGATTAATTTCTTAAAGGGAACATATGCTTCTGCCAAACCTCTGACCATCTAGGTGATGGCGTTTGACTACATTTTTTATCCTTCGATAGCTCAGTTGGGAGAGCGGAGGACTGTAGGTGAAATTGCTGTAATCCTTAGGTCGCTGGTTCAAATCCTGCTCGAAGGATTGTACTTTTTCTTGTGGCTTACACCAACTTTTTGACAGCAGTGTACCATGACATGTGCTTGACAAAAAAATATCTTTCCCTGAGAGAAGAAATCTTCACTTGTTAACCTTTGATAGGAATGTTGGTAGAGCAGCAGAGAGTTCTCGAGATTGCAACAGTCCTTAGGTCGCTGATTCAGAAGAGTATAACTTATTCTGCAGTTGTTCCAAGTTTTTGACTTATGCCTAGTGTTTACCCAAAAGCAAGTCATTCCCTGAGCGGGAATCAAACCCAGGCCGCGGTGGTAAAAGAACCGAATCCTTACCACTAGACCAACAGGGAGAGAGAAAAATACATTTCGCAAGCTAGGGGGCTAAACAGCGATTTTATTCCTCGGCTCACTTTTTGTCTATTCCCAAATGCAACTACTTGCAATCTAAGGGGATGTAGCTCAGAGGACTAGAGCATTAGTTGAACGTACGAAGACCTGGGGGCAATCCTCAGCAGCTCCAAGAAACCACCAAACTCAGCAGATTAATTTCTTAAAGGGAACATATGCTTCTGCCAAACCTCTGACCATCTAGGTGATGGTGTTTGACTACATTTTTTATCCTTCGATAGCTCAGTTGGTAGAGTGGAGGACTGTAGGTGAAATTGCTGTAATCCTTAGGTCGCTGGTTCAAATCCGGCTCGAAGGATTGTACTTTTTCTTGTGGCTTACACCAACTTTTTGACAGCAGTGTACCATGACATGTGCTTGACAAAAAAATATCTTTCCCTGAGAGAAGAAATCTTCACTTGTTGACCTTTGATAGGAATGTTGGTAGAGCAGCAGAGAGTTCTCGAGATTGCAACAGTCCTTAGGTCGCTGATTCAGAAGAGTATAACTTTTTCTGCAGTTGTGCCAAGTTTTTGACTTATGCCTAGTGTTTCCCCAAAAGCAAGTCATTCCCTGAGCGGGAATCAAACCCAGGCAGCGGTGGTAAAAGAACCGAATCCTAACCACTAGACCAACAGGGAGAGAGAAAAATACATTTCGCAAGCTAGGGGGCTAAACAGCGATTTTATTCCTCGGCTCACTTTTTGTCTATTCCCAAATGCAACTACTTGCAATCTAAGGGGATGTAGCTCAGAGGAATAGAGCATTAGTTGAACGTACGAAGACCTGGGGGCAATCCTTAGCAGCTCCAAGAAACCACCAAACTCAGCAGATTAATTTCTTAAAGGGAACATATGCTTCTGCCAAACCTCTGACCATCTAGGTGATGGCGTTTGACTACATTTTTTATCCTTCGATAGCTCAGTTGGTAGAGCGGAGGACTGTAGGTGAAATTGCTGTAATCCTTAGGTCGCTGGTTCAAATCCAGCTCGAAGGATTGTACTTTTTCTTGTGGCTTACACCAACTTTTTGACAGCAGTGTACCATGACATGTGCTTGACAAAAAAATATCTTTCCCTGAGAGAAGAAATCTTCACTTGTTGACCTTTGATAGGAATGTTGGTAGAGCAGCAGAGAGTTCTCGAGATTGCAACAGTCCTTAGGTCGCTGATTCAGAAGAGTATAACTTTTTCTGCAGTTGTGCCAAGTTTTTGACTTATGCCTAGTGTTTCCCCAAAAGCAAGTCATTCCCTGAGCGGGAATCAAACCCAGGCAGCGGTGGTAAAAGAACCGAATCCTAACCACTAGACCAACAGGGAGAGAGAAAAATACATTTCGCAAGCTAGGGGGCTAAACAGCGATTTTATTCCTCGGCTCACTTTTTGTCTATTCCCAAATGCAACTACTTGCAATCTAAGGGGATGTAGCTCAGAGGACTAGAGCATTAGTTGAACGTACGAAGACCTGGGGGCAATCCTCAGCAGCTCCAAGAAACCACCAAACTCAGCAGATTAATTTCTTAAAGGGAACATATGCTTCTGCCAAACCTCTGACCATCTAGGTGATGGCGTTTGACTGCATTTTTTATCCTTCGATAGCTCAGTTGGTAGAGCGGAGGACTGTAGGTGAAATTGTTGTAATCCTTAGGTCGCTGGTTCAAATCCGGCTCGAAGGATTGTACTTTTTCTTGTGGCTTACGGCAACTTTTTGACAGCAGTGAACCATGACATGTGCTTGACAAAAAAATATATTTCCCTGAGAGAAGAAATCTTCACTTGTTGACCTTTGATAGGAATGTTGGTAGAGCAGCAGAGAGTTCTCGAGATTGCAACAGTCCTTAGGTCGCTGACTCAGAAGAGTATAACTTTTTCTGCAGTTGTGCCAAGTTTTTGACTTATGCCTAGTGTTGCCCCAAAAGCAAGTCATTCCCTGAGCGGGAATCAAACCCAGGCAGCGGTGGTATAATAACCGAATCCTAACCACTAGACCAACAGGGAGAGAGAAAAATACATTTTGCAAGCTAGGGGGCTAAACAGCGATTTTATTCCTCGGCTCACTTTTTGTCTATTCCCAAATGCAACTACTTGCAATCTAAGGGGATGTAGCTCAGAGGACTAGAGCATTAGTTGAACGTACGAAGACCTGGGGGCAATCCTCAGCAGCTCCAAGAAACCACCAAACTCATCAGATTAATTTCTTAAAGGGAACATATGCTTCTGCCAAACCTCTGACCATCTAGGTGATGGTGTTTGACTACATTTTTTATCCTTCGATAGCTCAGTTGGTAGAGCGGAGGACTGTAGGTGAAATTGCTCTAATCCTTAGGTCGCTGGTCCAAATCCGGCTCGAAGGATTGTACTTTTCTTGTGGCTTACACCAACTTTTTGACAGCAGTGTACCATGACATGTGCTTGACAAAAAAATATATTTCCCTGAGAGAAGAAATCTTCACTTGTTGACCTTTGATAGGAATGTTGGTAGAGCAGCAGAGAGTTCGCGAGATTGCAACAGTCCTTAGGTCGCTGATTCAGAAGAGTATAACTTTTTCTGCAGTTGTGCCAAGTTTTTGACTTATGCCTAGTGTTTCCCCAAAAGCAAGTCATTCCCTGAGCGGGAATCAAACCCAGGCAGCGGTGGTAAAAGAACCGAATCCTAACCACTAGACCAACAGGGAGAGAGAAAAATACATTTCGCAAGCTAGGGGGCTAAACAGCGATTTTATTCCTCGGCTCACTTTTTGTCTATTCCCAAATGCAACTACTTGCAATCTAAGGGGATGTAGCTCAGAGGACTAGAGCATTAGTTGAACGTACGAAGACCTGGGGGCAATCCTCAGCAGCTCCAAGAAACCACCAAACTCAGCAGATTACTTTCTTAAAGGGAACATATGCTTCTGCCAAACCTCTGACCATCTAGGTGATGGCGTTTGACTGCATTTTTTATCCTTCGATAGCTCAGTTGGTAGAGCGGAGGACTGTAGGTGAAATTGCTGTAATCCTTAGGTCGCTGGTTCAAATCCAGCTCGAAGGATTGGACTTTTTCTTGTGGCTTACGGCAACTTTTTGACAGCAGTGTACCATGACATGTGCTTGACAAAAAAATATATTTCCCTGAGAGAAGAAATCTTCACTTGTTGACCTTTGATAGGAATGTTGGTAGAGCAGCAGAGAGTTCTCGAGATTGCAACAGTCCTTAGGTCGCTGACTCAGAAGAGTATAACTTTTTCTGCAGTTGCGCCAAGTTTTTGACTTATGCCTAGTGTTGCCCCAAAAGCAAGTCATTCCCTGAGCGGGAATCAAACCCAGGCAGCGGTGGTAAAAGAACCGAATCATAACCACTAGACCAACAGGGAGAGAGAAAAATAAATTTTGCAAGCTAGGGGGCTAAACAGCGATTTTATTCCTCGGCTCACTTTTTGTCTATTCCCAAATGCAACTACTTGCAATCTAAGGGGATGTAGCTCAGAGGAATAGAGCATTAGTTGAACGTACGAAGACCTGGGGGCAATCCTCAGCAGTTCCAAGAAACCACCAAACTCAGCAGATTAATTTCTTAAAGGGAACATATGCTTCTGCCAAACCTCTGACCATCTAGGTGATGGTGTTTGACTACATTTTTTATCCTTCGATAGCTCAGTTGGTAGAGCGGAGGACTGTAGGTGAAATTGCTGTAATCCTTAGGTCGCTGGTTCAAATCCGGCTCGAAGGATTGTACTTTTTCTTGTGCCTTACGCCAACTTTTTGACAGCAGTGTACCATGACATGTGCTTGACAAAAAAATATCTTTCTCTGAGAGAAGAAATCTTCACTTGTTGACCTTTGATAGGAATGTTGGTAGAGCAGCAGAGAGTTCTCAAGATTGCAACAGTCCTTAGGTCGCTGATTCAGAAGAGTATAACTTTTTCTGCAGTTGTGCCAAGTTTTTGACTTATGCCTAGTGTTTCCCCAAAAGCAAGTCATTCCCTGAGCGGGAATCAAACCCAGGCAGCGGTGGTAAAAGAACCGAATCCTAACCACTAGACCAACAGTCAACTTTTTGACAGCAGTGTACCATGACATGTGCTTGACAAAAAATATCTTTCCCTGAGAGAAGAAATCTTCACTTGTTGAAGTGTACCATGACATGTGCTTGACAAAAATTATCTTTCCCTGAGAGAAGAAATCTTCACTTGTTGACCTTTGATAGGAATGAAGAGGAATGCTGAGCGGGAATCAAACCCAGGCCGCGGTGGTAAAAGAACCGAATCCTTACCACTAGACCAACAGGGAGAGAGAAAGATACATTTCGCAAGCTAGGGGGCTAAACAGCGATTTTATTCCTCGGCTCACTTTTTGTCTATTCCCAAATGCAACTACTTGCAATCTAAGGGGATGTAGCTCAGAGGAATAGAGCATTAGTTGAACGTACGAAGACCTGGGGGCAATCCTTAGCAGCTCCAAGAAACCACCAAACTCAGCAGATTAATTTCTTAAAGGGAACATATGCTTCTGCCAAACCTCTGACCATCTAGGTGATGGCGTTTGACTACATTTTTTATCCTTCGATAGCTCAGTTGGTAGAGTGGAGGACTGTAGGTGAAATTGCTGTAATCCTTAGGTCGCTGGTTCAAATCCGGCTCGAAGGATTGTACTTTTTCTTGTGGCTTACGCCAACTTATTGACAGCAGTGTACCATGACATGTGCTTGACAAAAAAATATATTTCCCTGAGAGAAGAAATCTTCACTTGTTGACCTTTGATAGGAATGTTGGTAGAGCAGCAGAGAGTTCTCGAGATTGCAACAGTCCGTATGTCGCTGACTCAGAAGAGTATAACTTATTCTGCAGTTGTTCCAAGTTTTTGACTTATGCCTAGTGTTTACCCAAAAGCAAGTCATTCCCTGAGCGGGAATCAAACCCAGGCCGCGGTGGTAATAGAACCGAATCCTTACCACTAGACCAACAGGGAGAGAGAAAAATACATCTCGCAAGCTAGGGGGCTAAACAGCGATTTTATTCCTCGGCTCACTTTTTGTCTATTCCCAAATGCAACTACTTGCAATCTAAGGGGATGTAGCTCAGAGGAATAGAGCATTAGTTGAACGTACGAAGACCTGGGGGCAATCCTCAGCAGTTCCAAGAAACCACCAAACTCAGCAGATTAATTTCTTAAAGGGAACATATGCTTCTGCCAAACCTCTGACCATCTAGGTGATGGTGTTTGACTAAATTTTTTATCCTTCGATAGCTCAGTTGGTAGAGCGGAGGACTGTAGGTGAAATTGCTGTAATCCTTAGGTCGCTGGTTCAAATCCGGCTCGAAGGATTGTACTTTTTCTTGTGCCTTACGCCAACTTTTTGACAGCAGTGTACCATGACATGTGCTTGACAAAAAAATATCTTTCCCTGAGAGAAGAAATCTTCACTTGTTGACCTTTGATAGGAATGTTGGTAGAGCAGCAGAGAGTTCTCGAGATTGCAACAGTCCTTAGGTAGCTGATTCAGAAAAGTATAACTTTTTCTGCAGTTGTGCCAAGTTTTTGACTTATGCCTAGTGTTTCCCCAAAAGCAAGTCATTCCCTGAGCGGGAATCAAACCCAGGCAGCGGTGGTAAAATAACCGAATCCTAACCACTAGACCAACAGGGAGAGAGAAAAATACATTTCGCAAGCTAGGGGGCTAAACAGCGATTTTATTCCTCGGCTCACTTTTTGTCTATTTCCAAATGCAACTACTTGCAATCTAAGGGGATGTAGCTCAGAGGACTAGAGCATTAGTTGAACGTACGAAGACCTGAGGGCAATCCTCAGCAGCTCCAAGAAACCACCAAACTCATCAGATTAATTTCTTAAAGGGAACATATGCTTCTGCCAAACCTCTGACCATCTAGGTGATGGTGTTTGACTACATTTTTTATCCTTCGATAGCTCAGTTGGTAGAGCGGAGGACTGTAGGTGAAATTGCTGTAATCCTTAGGTCGCTGGTTCAAATCCGGCTCGAAGGATTATACTTTTTCTTGTGGCTTACACCAACTTTTTGACAGCAGTGTACCATGACATGTGCTTGACAAAAAAATATCTTTCCCTGAGAGAAGAAATCTTCACTTGTTTACCTTTGATAGGAATGTTGGTAGAGCAGCAGAGAGTTCTCGAGATTGCAACAGTCCTTAGGTCGCTGATTCAGAAGAGTATAACTTTTTCTGCAGTTGTGCCAAGTTTTTGACTTATGACTAGTGTTTCCCCAAAAGCAAGTCATTCCCTGAGCGGGAATCAAACCCAGGCAGCGGTGGTAAAAGAACCGAATCCTTACCACTAGACCAACAGTCAACTTTTTGACAGCAGTGTACCATGACATGTGCTTGACAAAAAATATCTTTCCCTGAGAGAAGAAATCTTCACTTGTTGACCTTTGATAGGAATGAAGAGGAATGCTGAGCGGGAATCAAACCCAGGCCGCGGTGGTAAAAGAACCGAATCCTTACCACTAGACCAACAGGGAGAGAGAAAAATACATTTCGCAAGCTAGGGGGCTAAACAGCGATTTTATTCCTCGGCTCACTTTTTGTCTATTCCCAAATGCAACTACTTGCAATCTAAGGGGATGTAGCTCAGAGGAATAGAGCATTAGTTGAACGTACGAAGACCTGGGGGCAATCCTTAGCAGCTCCAAGAAACCACCAAACTCAGCAGATGAATTTCTTAAAGGGAACATATGCTTCTGCCAAACCTCTGACCATCTAGGTGATGGCGTTTGACTACATTTTTTATCCTTCGATAGCTCAGTTGGTAGAGTGGAGGACTGTAGGTGAAATCGCTGTAATCCTTAGGTCGCTGGTTCAAATCCGGCTCGAAGGATTGTACTTTTTCTTGTGGCTTACGCCAACTTATTGACAGCAGTGTACCATGACATGTGCTTGACAAAAAAATATATTTCCCTGAGAGAAGAAATCTTCACTTGTTGACCTTTGATAGGAATGTTGGTAGAGCAGCAGAGAGTTCTCGAGATTGCAACAGTCCTTAGGTCGCTGCTTCAGAAGAGTATAACTTTTTCTGCAGTTGTGCCAAGTTTTTGACTTATGCCTAGTGTTTCCCCAAAAGCAAGTCATTCCCTGAGCGGGAATCAAACCCAGGCCGCGGTGGTAAAAGAACCGAATCCTAACCACTAGACCAACAGGGAGAGAGAAAAATACATTTCGCAAGCTAGGGGGCTAAACAGCGATTTTATTCCTCGGCTCACTTTTTGTCTATTCCCAAATGCAACTACTTGCAATCTAAGGGGATGTAGCTCAGAGGACTAGAGCATTAGTTGAACGTACGAAGACCTGGGGGCAATCCTCAGCAGCTCCAAGAAACCACCAAACTCATCAGATTAATTTCTTAAAGGGAACATATGCTTCTGCCAAACCTCTGACCATCTAGGTGATGGTGTTTGACTACATTTTTTATCCTTCGATAGCTCAGTTGGTAGAGCGGAGGACTGTAGGTGAAATTGCTGTAATCCTTAGGTCGCTGGTTCAAATCCGGCTCGAAGGATTATACTTTTTCTTGTGGCTTACACCAACTTTTTGACAGCAGTGTACCATGACATGTGCTTGACAAAAAAATATCTTTCCCTGAGAGAAGAAATCTTCACTTGTTTACCTTTGATAGGAATGTTGGTAGAGCAGCAGAGAGTTCTCGAGATTGCAACAGTCCTTAGGTCGCTGATTCAGAAGAGTATAACTTTTTCTGCAGTTGTGCCAAGTTTTTGACTTATGACTAGTGTTTCCCCAAAAGCAAGTCATTCCCTGAGCGGGAATCAAACCCAGGCAGCGGTGGTAAAAGAACCGAATCCTTACCACTAGACCAACAGTCAACTTTTTGACAGCAGTGTACCATGACATGTGCTTGACAAAAAATATCTTTCCCTGAGAGAAGAAATCTTCACTTGTTGAAGTGTACCATGACATGTGCTTGACAAAAAATATCTTTCCCTGAGAGAAGAAATCTTCACTTGTTGACCTTTGATAGGAATGAAGAGGAATGCTGAGCGGGAATCAAACCCAGGCCGCGGTGGTAAAAGAACCGAATCCTTACCACTAGACCAACAGGGAGAGAGAAAGATACATTTCGCAAGCTAGGGGGCTAAACAGCGATTTTATTCCTCGGCTCACTTTTTGTCTATTCCCAAATGCAACTACTTGCAATCTAAGGGGATGTAGCTCAGAGGAATAGAGCATTAGTTGAACGTACGAAGACCTGGGGGCAATCCTTAGCAGCTCCAAGAAACCACCAAACTCAGCAGATTAATTTCTTAAAGGGAACATATGCTTCTGCCAAACCTCTGACCATCTAGGTGATGGCGTTTGACTACATTTTTTATCCTTCGATAGCTCAGTTGGTAGAGTGGAGGACTGTAGGTGAAATTGCTGTAATCCTTAGGTCGCTGGTTCAAATCCGGCTCGAAGGATTGTACTTTTTCTTGTGGCTTACGCCAACTTATTGACAGCAGTGTACCATGACATGTGCTTGACAAAAAAATATATTTCCCTGAGAGAAGAAATCTTCACTTGTTGACCTTTGATAGGAATGTTGGTAGAGCAGCAGAGAGTTCTCGAGATTGCAACAGTCCGTATGTCGCTGACTCAGAAGAGTATAACTTATTCTGCAGTTGTTCCAAGTTTTTGACTTATGCCTAGTGTTTACCCAAAAGCAAGTCATTCCCTGAGCGGGAATCAAACCCAGGCCGCGGTGGTAATAGAACCGAATCCTTACCACTAGACCAACAGGGAGAGAGAAAAATACATCTCGCAAGCTAGGGGGCTAAACAGCGATTTTATTCCTCGGCTCACTTTTTGTCTATTCCCAAATGCAACTACTTGCAATCTAAGGGGATGTAGCTCAGAGGAATAGAGCATTAGTTGAACGTACGAAGACCTGGGGGCAATCCTCAGCAGTTCCAAGAAACCACCAAACTCAGCAGATTAATTTCTTAAAGGGAACATATGCTTCTGCCAAACCTCTGACCATCTAGGTGATGGTGTTTGACTACATTTTTTATCCTTCGATAGCTCAGTTGGTAGAGCGGAGGACTGTAGGTGAAATTGCTGTAATCCTTAGGTCGCTGGTTCAAATCCGGCTCGAAGGATTGTACTTTTTCTTGTGCCTTACGCCAACTTTTTGACAGCAGTGTACCATGACATGTGCTTGACAAAAAAATATCTTTCTCTGAGAGAAGAAATCTTCACTTGTTGACCTTTGATAGGAATGTTGGTAGAGCAGCAGAGAGTTCTCGAGATTGCAACAGTCCTTAGGTCGCTGATTCAGAAAAGTATAACTTTTTCTGCAGTTGTGCCAAGTTTTTGACTTATGCCTAGTGTTTCCCCAAAAGCAAGTCATTCCCTGAGCGGGAATCAAACCCAGGCAGCGGTGGTAAAATAACCGAATCCTAACCACTAGACCAACAGGGAGAGAGAAAAATACATTTCGCAAGCTAGGGGGCTAAACAGCGATTTTATTCCTCGGCTCACTTTTTGTCTATTTCCAAATGCAACTACTTGCAATCTAAGGGGATGTAGCTCAGAGGACTAGAGCATTAGTTGAACGTACGAAGACCTGAGGGCAATCCTCAGCAGCTCCAAGAAACCACCAAACTCATCAGATTAATTTCTTAAAGGGAACATATGCTTCTGCCAAACCTCTGACCATCTAGGTGATGGTGTTTGACTACATTTTTTATCCTTCGATAGCTCAGTTGGTAGAGCGGAGGACTGTAGGTGAAATTGCTGTAATCCTTAGGTCGCTGGTTCAAATCCGGCTCGAAGGATTATACTTTTTCTTGTGGCTTACACCAACTTTTTGACAGCAGTGTACCATGACATGTGCTTGACAAAAAAATATCTTTCCCTGAGAGAAGAAATCTTCACTTGTTTACCTTTGATAGGAATGTTGGTAGAGCAGCAGAGAGTTCTCGAGATTGCAACAGTCCTTAGGTCGCTGATTCAGAAGAGTATAACTTTTTCTGCAGTTGTGCCAAGTTTTTGACTTATGACTAGTGTTTCCCCAAAAGCAAGTCATTCCCTGAGCGGGAATCAAACCCAGGCAGCGGTTAAAAGAACCGAATCCTTACCACTAGACCAACAGTCAAGTGTACCATGACATGTGCCCTTTCCCTGAGAGAAGAAATCTTCACTTGTTGACCTTTGATAGGAATCTGAAACCCCAGGCCGCGGTGGTAAAAGAACCGAATCCTTACCACTAGACCAACAGGGAGAGAGAAAAATACATTTCGCAAGCTAGGGGGCTAAACAGCGATTTTATTCCTCGGCTCACTTTTTGTCTATTCCCAAATGCAACTACTTGCAATCTAAGGGGATGTAGCTCAGAGGAATAGAGCATTAGTTGAACGTACGAAGACCTGGGGGCAATCCTTAGCAGCTCCAAGAAACCACCAAACTCAGCAGATGAATTTCTTAAAGGGAACATATGCTTCTGCCAAACCTCTGACCATCTAGGTGATGGCGTTTGACTACATTTTTTATCCTTCGATAGCTCAGTTGGTAGAGTGGAGGACTGTAGGTGAAATCGCTGTAATCCTTAGGTCGCTGGTTCAAATCCGGCTCGAAGGATTGTACTTTTTCTTGTGGCTTACGCCAACTTATTGACAGCAGTGTACCATGACATGTGCTTGACAAAAAAATATATTTCCCTGAGAGAAGAAATCTTCACTTGTTGACCTTTGATAGGAATGTTGGTAGAGCAGCAGAGAGTTCTCGAGATTGCAACAGTCCTTAGGTCGCTGATTCAGAAGAGTATAACTTTTTCTGCAGTTGTGCCAAGTTTTTGACTTATGCCTAGTGTTTCCCCAAAAGCAAGTCATTCCCTGAGCGGGAATCAAACCCAGGCCGCGGTGGTAAAAGAACCGAATCCTAACCACTAGACCAACAGGGAGAGAGAAAAATACATTTCGCAAGCTAGGGGGCTAAACAGCGATTTTATTCCTCGGCTCACTTTTTGTCTATTCCCAAATGCAACTACTTGCAATCTAAGGGGATGTAGCTCAGAGGACTAGAGCATTAGTTGAACGTACGAAGACCTGGGGGCAATCCTCAGCAGCTCCAAGAAACCACCAAACTCATCAGATTAATTTCTTAAAGGGAACATATGCTTCTGCCAAACCTCTGACCATCTAGGTGATGGTGTTTGACTACATTTTTTATCCTTCGATAGCTCAGTTGGTAGAGCGGAGGACTGTAGGTGAAATTGCTGTAATCCTTAGGTCGCTGGTTCAAATCCGGCTCGAAGGATTATACTTTTTCTTGTGGCTTACACCAACTTTTTGACAGCAGTGTACCATGACATGTGCTTGACAAAAAAATATCTTTCCCTGAGAGAAGAAATCTTCACTTGTTTACCTTTGATAGGAATGTTGGTAGAGCAGCAGAGAGTTCTCGAGATTGCAACAGTCCTTAGGTCGCTGATTCAGAAGAGTATAACTTTTTCTGCAGTTGTGCCAAGTTTTTGACTTATGACTAGTGTTTCCCCAAAAGCAAGTCATTCCCTGAGCGGGAATCAAACCCAGGCAGCGGTGGTAAAAGAACCGAATCCTTACCACTAGACCAACAGTCAACTTTTTGACAGCAGTGTACCATGACATGTGCTTGACAAAAAATATCTTTCCCTGAGAGAAGAAATCTTCACTTGTTGAAGTGTACCATGACATGTGCTTGACAAAAAATATCTTTCCCTGAGCTTCACTTGTTGACCTTTGATAGGAATCTGAAATCAAACCCAGGCCGCGGTGGTAAAAGAACCGAATCCTTACCACTAGACCAACAGGGAGAGAGAAAAATACATTTCGCAAGCTAGGGGGCTAAACAGCGATTTTATTCCTCGGCTCACTTTTTGTCTATTCCCAAATGCAACTACTTGCAATCTAAGGGGATGTAGCTCAGAGGAATAGAGCATTAGTTGAACGTACGAAGACCTTGGGGCAATCCTTAGCAGCTCCAAGAAACCACCAAACTCAGCAGATTAATTTCTTAAAGGGAACATTTGCTTCTGCCAAACCTCTGACCATCTAGGTGATGGCGTTTGACTACATTTTTTATCCTTCGATAGCTCAGTTGGTAGGGCGGAGGACTGTAGGTGAAATTGCTGTAATCCTTAGGTCGCTGGTTCAAATCCGGCTCGAAGGATTGTACTTTTTCTTGTGGCTTACGCCAACTTTTTGACAGCAGTGTACCATGACATGTGCTTGACAAAAAAATATATTTCCCTGAGAGAAGAAATCTTCACTTGTTGACCTTTGATAGGAATGTTGGTAGAGCAGCAGAGAGTTCTCGAGAATGCAACAGTCCTTAGGTCGCTGATTCAGAAGAGTATAACTTTTTCTGCAGTTGTGCCAAGTTTTTGACTTATGCCTAGTGTTTCCCCAAAAGCAAGTCATTCCCTGAGCGGGAATCAAACCCAGGCCGCGGTGGTAAAAGAACCGAATCCTAACCACTAGACCAACAGGGAGAGAGAAAAATACATTTCGCAAGCTAGGGGGCTAAACAGCGATTTTATTCCTCGGCTCACTTTTTGTCTATTCCCAAATGCAACTACTTGCAATCTAAGGGGATGTAGCTCAGAGGAATAGAGCATTAGTTGAACGTACGAAGACCTGGGGGCAATCCTCAGCAGCTCCAAGAAACCACCAAACTCATCAGATTAATTTCTTAAAGGGAACATATGCTTCTGCCAAACCTCTGACCATCTAGGTGATGGTGTTTGACTACATTTTTTATCCTTCGATAGCTCAGTTGGTAGAGCGGAGGACTGTAGGTGAAATTGCTGTAATCCTTAGGTCGCTGGTTCAAATCCGGCTCGAAGGATTGTACTTTTTCTTGTGGCTTACACCAACTTTTTGACAGCAGTGTACCATGACATGTGCTTGACAAAAAAATATCTTTCCCTGAGAGAAGAAATCTTCACTTGTTGACCTTTGATAGGAATGTTGGTAGAGCAGCAGAGAGTTCTCGAGATTGCAACAGTCCTTAGGTCGCTGATTCAGAAGAGTATAACTTTTTCTGCAGTTGTGCCAAGTTTTTGACTTATGCCTAGTGTTTCCCCAAAAGCAAGTCATTCCCTGAGCGGGAATCAAACCCAGGCAGCGGTGGTAAAAGAACCGAATCCTAACCACTAGACCAACAGTCAACTTTTTGACAGCAGTGTACCATGACATGTGCTTGACAAAAAATATCTTTCCCTGAGAGAAGAAATCTTCACTTGTTGAAGTGTACCATGACATGTGCTTGACAAAAAATATCTTTCCCTGAGTGAAGAAATCTTCACTTGTTGACCTTTGATAGGAATGAAGAGGAATGCTGAGCGGGAATCAAACCCAGGCCGCGGTGGTAAAAGAACCGAATCCTTACCACTAGACCAACAGGGAGAGAGAAAAATACATTTCGCAAGCTAGGGGGCTAAACAGCGATTTTATTCCTCGGCTCACTTTTTGTCTATTCCCAAATGCAACTACTTGCAATCTAAGGGGATGTAGCTCAGAGGAATAGAGCATTAGTTGAACGTACGAAGACCTGGGGGCAATCCTCAGCAGCTCCAAGAAACCACCAAACTCAGCAGATTAATTTCTTAAAGGGAACATATGCTTCTGCCAAACCTCTGACCATCTAGGTGATGGCGTTTGACTACATTTTTTATCCTTCGATAGCTCAGTTGGTAGAGCGGAGGTCTGTAGGTGAAATTGCTGTAATCCTTAGGTCGCTGGTTCAAATCAGGCTCGAAGGATTGTACTTTTTCTTGTGGCTTACGCCAACTTTTTGACAGCAGTGTACCATGACATGTGCTTGACAAAAAAATATCTTTCCCTGAGAGAAGAAATCTTCACTTGTTGACCTTTGATAGGAATGTTGGTAGAGCAGCAGAGAGTTCTCGAGATTGCAACAGTCCTTAGGTCGCTGATTCAGAAGAGTATAACTTTTTCTGCAGTTGTGCCAAGTTTTTGACTTATGCCTAGTGTTTCCCCAAAAGCAAGTCATTCCCTGAGCGGGAATCAAACCCAGGCCGCGGTGGTAAAAGAACCGAATCCTAACCACTAGACCAACAGGGAGAGAGAAAAATACATTTCGCAAGCTAGGGGGCTAAACAGCGATTTTATTCCTCGGCTCACTTTTTGTCTATTCCCAAATGCAACTACTTGCAATCTAAGGGGATGTAGCTCAGAGGAATAGAGCATTAGTTGAACGTACGAAGACCTGGGGGCAATCCTCAGCAGCTCCAAGAAACCACCAAACTCATCAGATTAATTTCTTAAAAGGAACATATGCTTCTGCCAAACCTCTGACCATCTAGGTGATGGCGTTTGACTACATTTTTTATCCTTCGATAGCTCAGTTGGTAGAGCGGAGGTCTGTAGGTGAAATTGCTGTAATCCTTAGGTCGCTGGTTCAAATCAGGCTCGAAGGATTGTACTTTTTCTTGTGGCTTACGGCAACTTTTTGACAGCAGTGTACCATGACATGTGCTTGACAAAAAAATATATTTCCCTGAGAGAAGAAATCTTCACTTGTTGACCTTTGATAGGAATGTTGGTAGAGCAGCAGAGAGTTCTCGAGATTGCAACAGTCCTTAGGTCGCTGATTCAGAAGAGTATAACTTATTCTGCAGTTGTTCCAAGTTTTTGACTTATGCCTAGTGTTTACCCAAAAGCAAGTCATTCCCTGAGCGGGAATCAAACCCAGGCCGCGGTGGTAAAAGAACCGAATCCTTACCACTAGACCAACAGGGAGAGAGAAAAATACATTTCGCAAGCTAGGGGGCTAAACAGCGATTTTATTCCTCGGCTCACTTTTTGTCTATTCCCAAATGCAACTACTTGCAATCTAAGGGGATGTAGCTCAGAGGAATAGAGAATTAGTTGAACGTACGAAGACCTGGGGGCAATCCTCAGCAGTTCCAAGAAACCACCAAACTCAGCAGATTAATTTCTTAAAGGGAACATATGCTTCTGCCAAACCTCTGACCATCTAGGTGATGGTGTTTGACTACATTTTTTATCCTTCGATAGCTCAGTTGGTAGAGCGGAGGACTGTAGGTGAAATTGCTGTAATCCTTAGGTCGCTTGTTCAAATCCGGCTCGAAGGATTGTACTTTTTCTTGTGGCTTACGCCAACTTTTTGACAGCAGTGTACCATGACATGTGCTTGACAAAAAAATATCTTTCCCTGAGAGAAGAAATCTTCACTTGTTGACCTTTGATAGGAATGTTGGTAGAGCAGCAGAGAGTTCTCGAGATTGCAACAGTCCTTAGGTCGCTGATTCAGAAGAGTATAACTTTTTCTGCAGTTGTGCCAAGTTTTTGACTTATGCCTAGTGTTTCCCCAAAAGCAAGTCATTCCCTGAGCGGGAATCAAACCCAGGCAGCGGTGGTAAAAGAACCGAATCCTAACCACTAGACCAACAGGGAGAGAGAAAAATACATTTCGCAAGCTAGGGGGCTAAACAGCGATTTTATTCCTCGGCTCACTTTTTGTCTATTCCCAAATGCAACTACTTGCAATCTAAGGGGATGTAGCTCAGAGGAATAGAGCATTAGTTGAACGTACGAAGACCTGGGGGCAATCCTCAGCAGCTCCAAGAAACCACCAAACTCATCAGATTAATTTCTTAAAGGGAACATATGCTTCTGCCAAACCTCTGACCATCTAGGTGATGGTGTTTGACTACATTTTTTATCCTTCGATAGCTCAGTTGGTAGAGCGGAGGACTGTAGGTGAAATTGCTGTAATCCTTAGGTCGCTGGTTCAAATCCGGCTCGAAGGATTGTACTTTTTCTTGTGGCTTACACCAACTTTTTGACAGCAGTGTACCATGACATGTGCTTGACAAAAAAATATCTTTCCCTGAGAGAAGAAATCTTCACTTGTTGACCTTTGATAGGAATGTTGGTAGAGCAGCAGAGAGTTCTCGAGATTGCAACAGTCCTTAGGTCGCTGATTCAGAAGAGTATAACTTATTCTGCAGTTGTTCCAAGTTTTTGACTTATGCCTAGTGTTTACCCAAAAGCAAGTCATTCCCTGAGCGGGAATCAAACCCAGGCCGCGGTGGTAAAAGAACCGAATCCTTACCACTAGACCAACAGGGAGAGAGAAAAATACATTTCGCAAGCTAGGGGGCTAAACAGCGATTTTATTCCTCGGCTCACTTTTTGTCTATTTCCAAATGCAACTACTTGCAATCTAAGGGGATGTAGCTCAGAGGAATAGAGCATTA
The DNA here is from genome assembly GCF_045791955.1 of Oncorhynchus clarkii lewisi. Lineage (NCBI taxonomy): Eukaryota > Metazoa > Chordata > Actinopteri > Salmoniformes > Salmonidae > Oncorhynchus > Oncorhynchus clarkii. The sequence continues at coordinate 48,859,506 of NC_092167.1, forward strand.
GTTGAACGTACGAAGACCTGGGGGCAATCCTCAGCAGCTCCAAGAAACCACCAAACTCAGCAGATTAATTTCTTAAAGGGAACATATGCTTCTGCCAAACCTCTGACCATCTAGGTGATGGTGTTTGACTACATTTTTTATCCTTCGATAGCTCAGTTGGTAGAGCGGAGGACTGTAGGTGAAATTGCTGTAATCCTTAGGTCGCTGGTTCAAATCCGGCTCGAAGGATTGTACTTTTTCTTGTGGCTTACGCCAACTTTTTGACAGCAGTGTACCATGACATGTGCTTGACAAAAAAATATCTTTCCCTGAGAGAAGAAATCTTCACTTGTTGACCTTTGATAGGAATGTTGGTAGAGCAGCAGAGAGTTCTCGAGATTGCAACAGTCCTTAGGTCGCTGATTCAGAAGAGTATAACTTATTCTGCAGTTGTTCCAAGTTTTTGACTTATGCCTAGTGTTTACCCAAAAGCAAGTCATTCCCTGAGCGGGAATCAAACCCAGGCCGCGGTGGTAAAAGAACCGAATCCTTACCACTAGACCAACAGGGAGAGAGAAAAATACATTTCGCAAGCTAGGGGGCTAAACAGCGATTTTATTCCTCGGCTCACTTTTTGTCTATTCCCAAATGCAACTACTTGCAATCTAAGGGGATGTAGCTCAGAGGAATAGAGCATTAGTTGAACGTACGAAGACCTGGGGGCAATCCTCAGCAGCTCCAAGAAACCACCAAACTCAGCAGATTAATTTCTTAAAGGGAACATATGCTTCTGCCAAACCTCTGACCATCTAGGTGATGGTGTTTGACTACATTTTTTATCCTTCGATAGCTCAGTTGGTAGAGCGGAGGACTGTAGGTGAAATTGCTGTAATCCTTAGGTCGCTGGTTCAAATCCGGCTCGAAGGATTGTACTTTTTCTTGTGGCTTACGGCAACTTTTTGACAGCAGTGTACCATGACATGTGCTTGACAAAAAAATATCTTTCCCTGAGAGAAGAAATCTTCACTTGTTGACCTTTGATAGGAATGTTGGTAGAGCAGCAGAGAGTTCTCGAGATTGCAACAGTCCTTAGGTCGCTGATTCAGAAGAGTATAACTTTTTCTGCAGTTGTGCCAAGTTTTTGACTTATGCCTAGTGTTTCCCCAAAAGCAAGTCATTCCCTGAGCGGGAATCAAACCCAGGCAGCGGTGGTAAAAGAACCGAATCCTAACCACTAGACCAACAGGGAGAGAGAAAAATACATTTCGCAAGCTAGGGGGCTAAACAGCGATTTTATTCCTCGGCTCACTTTTTGTCTATTCCCAAATGCAACTACTTGCAATCTAAGGGGATGTAGCTCAGAGGAATAGAGCATTAGTTGAACGTACGAAGACCTGGGGGCAATCCTCAGCAGCTCCAAGAAACCACCAAACTCAGCAGATTAATTTCTTAAAGGGAACATATGCTTCTGCCAAACCTCTGACCATCTAGGTGATGGTGTTTGACTACATTTTTTATCCTTCGATAGCTCAGTTGGTAGAGCGGAGGACTGTAGGTGAAATTGCTGTAATCCTTAGGTCGCTGGTTCAAATCCGGCTCGAAGGATTGTACTTTTTCTTGTGGCTTACGGCAACTTTTTGACAGCAGTGTACCATGACATGTGCTTGACAAAAAAATATCTTTCCCTGAGAGAAGAAATCTTCACTTGTTGACCTTTGATAGGAATGTTGGTAGAGCAGCAGAGAGTTCTCGAGATTGCAACAGTCCTTAGGTCGCTGATTCAGAAGAGTATAACTTATTCTGCAGTTGTTCCAAGTTTTTGACTTATGCCTAGTGTTTACCCAAAAGCAAGTCATTCCCTGAGCGGGAATCAAACCCAGGCCGCGGTGGTAAAAGAACCGAATCCTTACCACTAGACCAACAGGGAGAGAGAAAAATACATTTCGCAAGCTAGGGGGCTAAACAGCGATTTTATTCCTCGGCTCACTTTTTGTCTATTCCCAAATGCAACTACTTGCAATCTAAGGGGATGTAGCTCAGAGGAATAGAGCATTAGTTGAACGTACGAAGACCTGGGGGCAATCCTCAGCAGCTCCAAGAAACCACCAAACTCAGCAGATTAATTTCTTAAAGGGAACATATGCTTCTGCCAAACCTCTGACCATCTAGGTGATGGTGTTTGACTACATTTTTTATCCTTCGATAACTCAGTTGGTAGAGCGGAGGACTGTAGGTGAAATTGCTCTAATCCTTAGTTCGCTTGTTCAAATCCGGCTCGAAGGATTGTACTTTTTCTTGTGGCTTACGCCAACTTTTTGACAGCAGTGTACCATGACATGTGCTTGACAAAAAAATATATTTCTCTGAGAGAAGAAATCTTCACTTGTTGACCTTTGATAGGAATGTTGGTAGAGCAGCAGAGAGTTCTCGAGATTGCAACAGTCCTTAGGTCGCTGATTCAGAAGAGTATAACTTTTTCTGCAGTTGTGCCAAGTTTTTGACTTATGCCTAGTGTTTCCCCAAAAGCAAGTCATTCCCTGAGCGGGAATCAAACCCAGGCAGCGGTGGTAAAAGAACCGAATCCTAACCACTAGACCAACAGTCAACTTTTTGACAGCAGTGTACCATGACATGTGCTTGACAAAAAATATCTTTCCCTGAGAGAAGAAATCTTCACTTGTTGACCTTTGATAGGAATGAAGAGGAATGCTGAGCGGGAATCAAACCCAGGCCGCGGTGGTAAAAGAACCGAATACTTACCACTAGACCAACAGGGA
>NC_092167.1:48862361-48942361 GCF_045791955.1 Oncorhynchus clarkii lewisi
CGTTGCCATGCCAAGCTGGAATTTTGTACATTGTATTGTCAGAAATGTCAAGTTTAGAAAAAGAGGCCTGTGAAGAAGGGTTCCTTTAGGATCCAGGTTAGGCAGAGATACTTTGTAATGTCCAACTGGCTTAGTCATGATGGTAACACTGACATATCATGACACCCCTCCATCTCCAGAACTACAGCACAGTATACTCCAAATGCCATTCTGTTTGGGTTGTAAGTTTGTTAGATGAATATTTCACATTAAAATTGCCCTCTTTCATGCATTTCATGCTGTCTTTCATTTTTTGTCCTGTTGTCCACATGGGAAACCATCAGACCAGGCTAAACATTTTGTGTGAATTTGAGAGTCCATCTAGTATCATTTACCTGTACTGCATGTAACATCTGTGGTTTGGCATTGTTTAGCATGAGCGAAATAGGCAATGTGTATTATTTAAAGTACTTAATAAAAATATGTTAAAGTACTCCTTAAATAGTTTTTTTGCAGTATCTACTACACATTATTATTTATATTATTGACAACTTTTACTTTTACTTCACTATATTTGTAATGAAAATAATGTACTTTTTTTCTCCATACATTTTACCTGACACCCAAAACTACTCGTTGCATTTGAGTGCTTAGCAGGACAGGAAAACGGTCCACTCAGGCACTTATCAAGATGGCATCCCTACTGCCTCTGATCTGGCAGACTCACTAAATGCAAATTCTTTGTTTGTAAATTATGTCTGTGTCACGCCCTGATCTGTTTCACCTGTTCCCGTGATTGTCTCCACCCCCTCCAGGTGTGGCTTATTTTCCCCAGTGTATTTATCCCTGTGTTTCCTGTCTCTCTGTGCCAGTTTGTCTTGTATGTTTCGTCAATCATTGTGGTTTTTCCTGTACTCTTTCGCAATTCTCATTTTTGTTGTCCTCCCGGTTTTGACCTTTGCCTGTTTCTGGACTCTGTACCCACCTGCCTGACCATTCTGTCTGCCTTGATCATGAGCCTGTCTGCCACTCTGTACCTCCTGGACTCTGATCTGGTTTTGACCTTTATGCCTGTCCACTACTATTCTCTTGCCGACCCCTTTGGATTATTTAACATTGTAAGACTCCAACCATCTGCCTCCTGTGTCTGCATCTGGGTCTCGCCTTGTGCCTTGATAGCCTGAATGTTGGATTATGCCCCTGGCTACATTTTTTTTTTTAATCAACAACATAAACAAGACAATTGTGCAGTCTGGTTTGCTTAATTTAAGGAATTTGAAATTATTTTTACTTTCACTTTTGATACTTAAGTATATTTTAGCAATTACATGTACTTTTGATACTTAAAGTATTTGGGTTTTAAATATACTTAAGTATTTTACTGGGTGACTTTTACTAGTGTCATTTAATATTAAGTTATCTTTATTTTTACTCAAATATGACCATTGGGTCATTTTTTCATGAGTTGCATTTCACTTTGATTTAAAAAAACAAAAAAAAAACGAATTGAATTGAAGGTGTTATTTCACACCAGATTTAGTCTTTCCACCTATAACCCATCCGAATGTAAAATAGATGTTCATCATTTAATACATACTGTAGATAGAAATGGTCTATACCTCACCATTCAACTGTACAACAATATGTACATAGTGTTACAATAGTGATTTTTTTTTCAGATTATTTGAGTGAATGTTTTTATTTTATTTTTTAAACACATTCATTTGACGCGTGTCTTTTTTTGACACTCAAAGACCAAACGGCGTTCCATATCTATCTTGGTTTAGTTCTGAAAGTCTACAGTACATTTGAACAAATTCGAAAGTGAAAGTACACTGCGACCAATAGGCACAGCACATTTATTGTTCTACGGTCTTGTCGGGTGAAGATCAGGTCTAGTTATTCGCATAAGTGTGATTGAGATATTATATGATAAAGGATTGTAATCATTATTTTCTGAACTAATATTTCCCGACTTCATTTGGATGTCGTGATTTTTCAGAGATTTTACGCACGACATGCCACCTTGCGTTATTGAAAAAGACAGCTCGAGGGCCCTGTATACAGTAAGTAGACCTTCGCTTTTAAAGGTACCTCGTGGCGTAATGTGGTTTACCTTTGTCGAATTTGTAATAAACTATTGCGGAAATACAGTATTTAAATGATTTTTGCACGATCGACCATAGCCCAATCAATATATTTTAGATTGCTATTTGAAGGTGAAAGTAATATGTGCCCACGAACGATAGGCAGGATTTCAATATAGTGAAATTAACATTTTTTTCATTTTTTTCAGGTTATGTGGTTGTACATATTGGCAGTTTGGGGTGTATCTCTCTCCACTGCCACTTCTGGTGAGTAGCCAAGACTAGTAGTGGCGGTTTAAATCTTTACTGAATTATAACAATGAATCAATAAAGGAACTGTAATAGACTAATTACTGTATTTGTATAGACCTATTTGGAATCTTTTGCCGGCGCAATTCCTTCCCGTCACACCGACATATAATTATTCAATTATTGCACCCACACTGCTCGCACGCGCCAACGATGGTCTGCGTTGCCAAGGGAAAGAACAGTAGTCAGTTCTATTTGTGACGCTGATCGCGCTGAAAGTCCTGCCTCTCCCATCTCCTCATTGGTTTAGAAGCAGATACCCATGTCCTATCTCATTGGTTTATAGAAGCAGATATCCATGTCCCATCTCCTCATTGGTTTATAGAAGCAGATACCCATCTGCCTTCTCCTCATTGGTTATACCCTCCTGTGTGACTGAAATACATCAGTGGTGGTAATAAACCTTTTATGAAAGTTATTTGCCAATGAGATTTTTTCAGTGTGATTACAATTGCACTAGAATAGTTGATTTTTATTATTTAATTGATATTTTTTGCATGTTTTAGTATTTTATAGTTAGTGCCTGTGTTTTGTTTTGCATGATGTAGCAATGTAAGTTGTTGATCTGTATTATGAATACATTAAAACAATTAAAAATATATATAAAAAAAGAAAGAAAGTTAGTTGCCAATTGCCATATAAGTCCAAAGAAGAAAAATCCTGTAAGGAGGAGAGATGACTAGAAACGATTCTGTTGACCGGTTTATGTGTGGATTAATTGTCGGAGTAGAGGACCTTGTGCATCTCAGGTAAAATAAAAACTCAATGTTCATATCCCAGGACAAATTAGCTAGCAATAGCAAGCTAGCTAAATAGGACAAATTAGCTAGCAAATGCAAGCTAGCTGACTTAATTGCCATAAATGTTTAATGCTTTTTTACCTGTCCCCAAATTAATATAATTCGTTCAGAGTTAGTTTTGATATTTTATTAACCTGCGTGTCTTGATCTCGTTTGGTGTGGGGGGACAAAATCAATTTGCTCACGATGGCTGTTAGAACTTTGTGGCTGTGGTATCCAGTGACAGTTTTCTAGCTTTGCAAAGGCGCCTGATCCCGCAAGCTAATATTGATGTTGTATCTGCAGCGTGAATCAGTCTGGTATTTACAAGGCTACAGGTTTTCTAATGGATGTTACAGATTTGAAGATATCGGATCTTTGGATACCAGACCACAAATGCATTCTAGGCTAAATTTTGGAGGTGCCTTGAGATGTATTTGACAAAAAACAAACAACACATTTCTGAGGCTTTTAGTAATAATAACTTCATGACTTTTGACATTTTAAACTAACCAAGTTAAAACAAAGTAAAACGGTGTCATCAGCAGATGGTGACACTTTCTTCTTCCTCTATCAGAAATGTTCACGTGTTCGGTACCCGAGGATCCGGTCTCGGCACGGTTGGGACATGTTGCCACCATGCCATGCTGGCTCACCCCTTCCATGAACGCAGAGGGCCTGGAGGTGCGTTGGTACCGGCCCAAAGATTTCGACAACCCGGTCTTGCACTACAGAGAGAGGAAGATCCAGGAAGCATCACAGCAGTCCCAATACGTGGGCCGCAGCTCCCTGGGGCTCCGGGAGGTTACTTCAGAAGGGCTGAAGGGAGGGGATGTGACCTTGAAGCTGGTTAATGTCACTCTGAGAGACCAAGGGGAGTATGTGTGTTACGTCAGCAGTAACCAGGACTATGAGACTGCCAGTGTCTTTCTCAATGTGACTGGTGAGTTTATTCAAGCAAAACATATCCAGGAATGATGCTACAGAAATGAAATGATATCCATCATTCTTTCTCCATCATTCTTTCACAAATAGTTGAATTAGCCAAGGTAAAAAAATATATATATTTTTATTTGAGACTTTAATCCCCTCCTCCTTAATGTGCACTTAATCTCCTTCCCAGTGATGGGCACCCCTCCTCTCCTCTCAGCAGTCAGAACAGATTCTGACTCTGTGAATGTGAGCTGTGTTTCCCATGGATGGAAGCCAAGGCCCAGGCTACAGTGGTCAGATGGGAGGCAGACTCTGAAACCTGAGAAGCTGGACTACAGCAGTGGTGCCCATGGTCTGGTGTCTGCCCACAGCTGGGTCCTCTCTTCCTCCTCCAGTGCTCCCTGGGTATCCTGTTCTCTGGTTCTGTCTGAAGGGGAGGAGTTGGAGGGAAGAGTGGACCTACGGAACGTGGCGGCTGTACCAGGTCAACAAAGATAATAACCGTGTTTCTTTCTGCTATGAGCATATGCTGATCTGGAACCTATTACAAGGTGTGTGTGTCCACCAGTTTGTTGAATTAAATAAGGGATACCTTCTTTCCACTTACAGAGACTTCATCAGGACTGAAAACAGCTGTCATCATTTTAGCTCTGCTTCTGCTCCTGTCCGTTGTCTTCGTCGGTGTGCTCTACAAAAAGACAGGTCAGGGCTATGTTTTGGTTTTAATAGTTATACTATATATTGATAAGCATACAATGCCATGAAAATGTTAAGACTGGGTCACATTTGAACTTGAGCCTAAAGAGGGTATGGAAGCCTCTTTCCACCATATTTGGATTACCTACAGGAGAAAACATTAGGCAAGTCATCAAGACATCTCCTAATGCCACCTTTATGCCTCCTATGATTCGATTGAAAACTCATGTGTGTTTTGCTTTTCAGGAAACAAATCAACACATGTGATTACAGGAGGTAAGGAATCTATTTATCCGCATCACACTTTTCAATGTCAGTGTTCATAATTTGATTTTCAATGCTTAACTTTATAACCATGTGTCCTAAATGTTGTGGTATTTTATACTGTAACTAGGCCTACATTGATCCTGTAAGAGAATACAATTAAAACTCTAAATTAGCACTACATCAAGTCAATGGACACTAAATTATAAACACTACCTATGGACCATATTCTGTGCATTTAGTCACCACAATGTAAGATATTGCCTTTCTTTATCATATGGCAAATATTGATCCAAAAATACTTACTGTACAGAATACGTTTAACATTTTCCTACTCTCCCTGTTTTTGTGTAGATATAGTGGACATCGAGACTATGAGACAACCTGAAGGTAATCTATTTTGACATTTTCCAAAGAGAATCTGAATTTATTCTGATATTGCCTTTCTTTATCATGCAAGATGCCTCACTTCTAAGAGTGTATAGCAAATATTGATCCCTAATACAGAATACTTACTGTACAAAATACATTTAACATTTACAAATTGTTCCTGTTTTTGTGTAGATTTAGTCGATATGGAGACTATGAGACAAGCTGGAGGTAATCTATTTTGAAATATTTCTGATACATTCTGATTATTATTATCATTATTGTTGTTATTACGGTTCATTGGCATCTCCTGATTCTGTGTTTGTCTTCAACAGTGGATGTCACATTGGATCCCAAGACAGCTCCTCCTTATCTGACAGTTGGTTCAACTGGTAAAATTGTGAGAGACAGTAAAGATAATCCATGTCCTCCGGGTGAGCATGCTTGTATACTTGGAACATGTGGTTTTACCTCGGGCAGCAATGCTTACTGGGAGGTTGGACTGCATAATGAGCAGGTAGGCGGTAAAAAATCCTGGTGGGTTGGACTGGCAAGTGGGCCTGTTAAAAGACATGGTGATGTACCAGCCACACCTTCCAATGGTTTCTGGTTCCTGTCCTCAGACAAAGAGAAAGGCTTACGGCTTAATATGGCCCCCGACATCCTACTTCCTGCCAATCCTAGACCTCAGATACTAGGGGTGTATTTTGACTATGACCAAGGAGTACTCTCTTTTATCAACGTAAAAGACAATAAACTGATTGTCACTGTGAGAGCTATGTTCATTGGGGAGGTGTTTCCTCTTTTTAACCCAGGTCAAGGTGACACAGCCCCTATGACGATATTAGATGCTAGCCACTATAAAACAGAACCTGTAGAAGTTTCTGTTTCTGAAAGAGAGAGTAAAGTCGCTCCACCTGCTGAAGAGGCTGAGACTGTTGCCCTTCTAGCTTTTAACCAAAGTCGCAATCATCAGACTTCTCAATCCAAAGATTGTCTTTAAATGTCTGTAACACAATGAAAACTACAGCACTATATTTTAACACATTGTTTTATGTATCTAGTGCACTTCATATTAGGGTGTGTACCGTAGTATTCTGCACTGGTCCAATTCATCATCATCTCCTTGCTCTTCTCCTTTGTCTGCAGTGCAATTGGATTTGATTTGACTAACATGGAAACATATGATTGGTGAAAGCAGTGTAGTAGGTGGATGTAGTGGATGGATGGATGGATATATATTGTAAATGGATGGATGTAGTAGATGGATGTGGTAGATTGATGGATGTGGTTGATGTAGTGGATGGATGGACGTAGTAGAGATGTAGTAGTAGATGGATGGATGTAGTAGCGATATAGTAGATGGATGTAGTAGATTTATGGCTGTAGTAGCGATATAGTAGATAGATGGCTGGATATAGTGGATGGATGTAGTGGATTGATGGATGTACCGTAGTAGAGAGATGTAGTTGATGGCTGGATATAGTGGATGGATGTAGTGGATTGATGAATGTACCGTAGTAGAGAGATGTAGTTGATGGATGGATGTAGTAGATGGATGTCTACATGGTGTTTGGTTTGACCATCCCCTGTTTTTCACAGCAGTGCAGAACAGGAGACGGAAAGAGAAGCTCCTTGCAATATAGCCGCTTTCTATAGTGCTCACCATTATTATTTTAATGGTAGAGCCATCTGGTGACATTTCATTTGAAACCGTAGGATTTTTCCCTGTTACAGTTTGCAATATAGAGCAACGTACTGCTCACTAGAAAATATCAGATTAGACTGACTGGAATATGTGCATTTAAAAGCAAAAAAATCCTACTGGGAAAAATCATTTTCAACATCCAACTGGAAAACTTGGCCATCTTTCTAGAGCTCCATCTTTCCGACTTGAAGTTCATTGACTTAATGTTCGTTTTTTCCCCCAAGTTCCCAGTTATCTTGAAAGCAACATGACCACCACATGCAGGTACCATCAGTTCAGGAAAATAAAAAGCGAATTATTTAAATTTATGCTCAGCTGTGCATCGCAAGTGCTACACCAACTGATCTATTTTGTTAATCAAAGCTTGAGATTTGAAATGTAATATTGTCTGAGAGGAACAATATTGGCAGTCTAGGGCCGTAGCCAATATCCTCTGATAATGTATTAGGCCTCCTGAAAAAAATCTTAATTCCTAACAGAACTGTTTTTATAATTTTAATGTAAAAATCTCCAAATCATGTTTAAAATAAAAAAATCTTAAAAGTTGATCTCGGCATGCAATATGTTTTTTGGTTGTGGGAGTCTCACCTGGCCCAATACACTATTTGGTGTTTTGACCAATCAGACCAGGTCTGAAAAGATCTGATGAGAAAATATCTGATGTAATTGGTCGAAATACCAATTAGTGGGAAAAAAATATGAATTACTGAGGATAATAGGCCACTCCTATTTGCCATATCTGTATACCATCTATTGCCTCTTGCATCTATGCCGTTCGATCATTGCTCATCCATATGTGTACATATTCTTATTCCATTTCTTTACTTAGATTTGTGTGTATTAGGTAGTTGTTGTGGAATTGTCTTGGCCAGGTCGCAGTTGTAAATGAGAACTTGTTCTCAACTGGCCTACCTGGTTAAATAAAGGTGTTCTCAACTGGCCTACCTGGTTAAATAAAGGTGTTCTCAACTGGCTTACCTGGTTAAATAAAGGTGAAATAAAAAAAATTAAGTGTTCACACTGTGAGAAATTTTACAACATGTCACAATCAAATTGTATTTGTCACATGTGCCGAATACAACAGGTGTAAACCTTACAGTGAAATTCTTACTTACAAGCCCTTTTTCAACAATGTAGTTTTAAGAAAAATACCCCCCAAAAAACAAGAAATATAAGTAAAAAAGAATTAAGAACAGCAGTAAATAACAATAGTGAGGCTATATACAGGGGGTACCGGTACAGAGTCAATGTGAGGGGGCACCGGTTAGTCGATATAATTGAGGTAATAGATACATGTAGGTAGAGTTATTAAAGTGACTTATGCATAGATAATAACAGAGAGTAGCATGGGGGTAGAAGCCTCTTGAACCTAGACTTGGCGCTCCGGTACCACTTGCCGTGTGGTAACAAAGACAACAGTCTATGACAATTTTTAGGGCCTTCCTTTGACACCGCCTAGTTGTAACTGACAGTTAGACTTACAGGTTATGTCGTTGTCTTTTGTTTGAATTGTTTTACGTGTCCGCTGTGCGGGAGAAATTATAATACAAGCGGAACTACGTAGCTAATACTGTTGTAACGGGGATCCTTATTGCAGCGACACACTTTTGGAGGGAAGGCAATCCTGTGCTGCGTTAGCTAAGTTTTCATGTCATCGGGTGTAGTTCATAAAGGTTGAAGAGTGTATGTTAGGATGAAGTGTGAATTCACACCAGAAATAATAAGGGTGAAGTTTGATTTCCTCCCTTCTGTAATAAGCAGCCAATGAGGTATTTTCTCCTTTATTCATGTGTTTAATCTGAACCCGTTATAACGCCGGTTAAACTGTTATGTATGTAGGCACTTCAGAGTTATACCAAGCTAATAAATCACTCGTAAGATAAGGAGGTTGTAAGAGTGGGCTTAACTGTATTTTTCATTTACCTTATAGTTCTCACGGAAGGTGATAATTCTGACTAAAACTACAGAATAAAACCGCCAGTTAAAATCAAGGAACGGTTGTGCTCGTGGTTACAGAAGGGAGCTACACTGGTATAGAGGTCCTTGATGGCAGGAAGCTTGGGCCCCAGTGATATACTGGGCCGTTTGCATTACACTCTGTAGTGCCTTGCAGTCGGAGGCCGAGCAGTTGCCATATCAGGCAGTGATGCAACCATACTCTCGATGGTGCAACCATACTCTCGATGGTGCAGCTGTAAAACCTTTTGAGGATCTGAGGACGCATGCCCAATCTTTTTAGTCTCCTGAGGGGGAATAGGTTTTGTCGTGTCCTCTTCACGGCTGTCTTGGTGTGCTTGGACCATGTTAGTTTGTTGGTGATGTGGACACAAAGGAACTTGAAGCTCTCAACCTGATCCACTATAGCCCCATCCATGAGAATGGGGGCCGGCTCGGTCCTCCTTTTCCTGTAGTCCACAATCATCTCCTTAGTCTTGATCACGATGAGGGAGAGGTTGTCCTGGCACCACACTGCCAGGTCTCTGACCTCCTCCCTTTATGCTGTCTCGTCACTGTTGGTGATCAGGCAAACGTAATGTTGGTGTTGGAGTCGTGCCTGGCCGTGCAGTTATGAGTGAACAGGGAGTACAGGAAGGGACTGAGCACGCACCCCTGGGGGGGCTCCAGTGTTGAGGATCAGCGTGGCAGATGTGTTGCTTCCTACTTCCAGGAGGGGACTGAGCACGCAATCTGAACGTCTGGGAACATTTTCACGTTAGGAATATTTTTTTTTACACATTAGTTAGGATGTTTTCATTTTTGATAGGGTGTTTCCAAATATATATTTTGTGATTTTTCTTTAGTATCGACATAATTTCTAATTCCATGTATTAGCTGCATTTGTATAATGTCAAGTCAACTGTAACGTGTCAGTTAAGAATGTGTTTCTCGTAAATGTAAAAAATATATATTACATTTTTTTTTTTACAATGGTTTTATTTTTCCAGTAATGTTGTGGTAGTGCTACTGTTTCTCCTGCATTATGTCAACATAATGTAGCGAATGCTTCAGAATTTTTACACTTAATAAGTTGTCTAATTTTTTTTATTGTTGATTAGTAACTATGTACACTGTGCCAGTATGATATTGTAAATGACAAAAAAAAGGAATAAAAAAACAAATGGCGTCATAAACAAATTCAAGTAGGTGTGCCTTGTTTCATACTAGTTTGACTGAGACAGTGGTAGAGGTATAGTGAGGTAATCAGGCACACATTGTGTCTGGATATCTTACAAGTGTGGATGAATCTGGACAGTGAAACCGTTTAAACCATAATTAGTGAGTGTGGATGAGGTAAGAAAATGATGGTTGTCTTATCAACAATGACAAGCTACCGAGGTCTGACAGCTTGGATGGAAAATGACTGAGGATAATGGCGGACGATATTGCCACTCCTATTTGCCAGATCTTCAATTTAAGTCTACTAGAAAGTGATGGTTGTCTTTTCAACAATGACAAGCCACCGAGGTCTGACAGCTTGGATGGAAAATGACTGAGGATAATGGCGGACGATATTGCCACTCCTATTTGCCAGATCTTCAATTTAAGTCTACTAGAAAGTGATGGTTGTCTTTTCAACAATGACAAGCCACCGAGGTCTGACAGCTTGGATGGAAAATGACTGAGGATAATGGCGGACGATATTGCCACTCCTATTTGCCAGATCTTCAATTTAAGTCTACTAGAAAGTGATGGTTGTCTTTTCAACAATGACAAGCCACCGAGGTCTGACAGCTTGGATGGAAAATGACTGAGGATAATGGCGGACGATATTGCCACTCCTATTTGCCAGATCTTCAATTGAAGTCTACTAGAAAGTGATGGTTGTCTTTTCAACAATGACAAGCCACCGAGGTCTGACAGCTTGGATGGAAAATGACTGAGGATAATGGCGGACGATATTGCCACTCCTATTTGCCAGATCTTCAATTTTAAGTCTACTAGAAAGTGCGCGAAAAAGTAATTCCGCTGCCTAAGAATAGGAAAACCCCCTTTACTGGCTCAAATAGCCCACCTATCAATCTTTACTAAGGACATACCCCTGGCTTTGAGTAAAGCCAGCCTGTCTATGTATGAGGATGACTCAACACTATACACGTCAGCTACTACAGCGACTGAAATGACTGCAACACCTAACAAAGAGCTGCAGTTAGTTTCAGAGTGGGTGGCAAGGAATAAGCTGAATCCTAAATATTTAAAATCATTCACTAAACCTCAACTAAATCGTGTACTAAATAATGTGGAAATTGGGAGCAAGTTGAGGTGACTAAACTGCTTGTAATAACCCTGGATTGTAAACTGTCATGGTCAAATCTTATTGATACAACATTAGCTAAGATGGGGAGAAGTCTGTCCATAATAAAGTGCTGCTCTACCTTAACAGCACTATCAACAAGGCAGGTCCTAAAGGCTCTAGTTTTGTTGCAGGATGAACCAAACTTGTGGAGATCTACAATTTTTTTTCTTTTGATTTCTTTTGATTTTCTCATAATGTCAAGAAAAGAGGCACTGAGTTTGAAGGTAGGCCTTGAATTACATTCATAAGTACACCTCTAATTGACTCAAATTATGTCAATTAGCCTATCAGAAGCTTCTAAAGCCATGACATCATTTTCTGGAATTTTCCAAGCTGTTTAAAGGCACAATCAACTTAGTTTATTTAAATTTCTGACCCACTGGAATTGTGATGCAGTGAATTATAAGTGAAATAATCTGTATATAAACAATTGTTGGAACAATTACTTGTGTCATGCACAAACTAGTGGAGTGGTTGAAAAACAAGTTTTAATGAATCCAACCTAAGTGTATGTAGACTTCTGACTTCAACTGTACATAAATATAGATATTTATTTTTCATTCGCTAATCACACCTTTTTCGTATCTAAGGCCATAATCACTCCCAGAGCATTGAAGTGTGTAATACCAATGCAAAGTGTAATAATAATACCAATTGAAATGTGTAATACCAATGTCCATTCGGTGTAAATAGCCTTCTAGAGTCAGGCACTACTAACATGGTGAAACGTCAAGAAAAACGTTTTTCTGTCTCAGAAGAAAAAGTCACATTCATTTGATTTTAATTGTAACGTATCTCTTGACATCCAAATCAATAACATAGGGTTGTGTTCTCTAAAAAAACACTGGTCTGAAAATGAGCCGGCTACACATTAACATTCAGTCACTAGTTTGCACGTTGATTTATGGATTGGTTTCTTATTAGTTGATTTTATCAGGGGTTCATCGTGTTTGATTATGGAGTAAATCCAGAGTAAAAAGGCCATCCAGTCGAAGTTCTTCTGTTGAATGAAAGAAAGACACAAATAAAAAGATTCAGTCATGCGTTTATCACATCACTTCATATGGGTTCATATGTAGACCAGCAGTAGAGTAGACAGGACTCACCGGTGGAGGCGGACAGGAAGTGGCAGCAGCCGAGCCAGGCCATCATTACACTGTAGGGGCTGAGGTAGGTTACAGTCAGAGGGTGTGTCTCCATAGTCTACAGTGTCTTCCTCTCTACTATCTCCATAGTCTACAGTGTCTCCCTCTCTACTCTCTCCATAGTCTACAGTGTCTTCCTCTCTACTCTCTCCATAGTCTACAGTGTCTTCCTCTCTACTCTCTCCATAGTCTACAGTGTCTTCCTCTCTACTATCTCCATAGTCTACAGTGTCTTCCTGTCTACTCTCTCCATAGTCTACAGTGTCTTCCTCTCTACTATCTCCATAGTCTACTGTGTCTTCATCACCTCTCCTACATTTCAATCGTCTACAAAGCCTTCCTCTCTACGCCTCCTCTCTTTCATCTCCTCCATCCTCTTCTTCCTCTCCTCCATCCTCTTCTCTGCATCATGTTAACAGTACAGTAGCTTCCTCTCCATCATCTCAATAGTCTACAGTAGCTTCCTCTCCATCATCTCAATAGTCCACAGTAGCTTCCTCTCCTCTCTATCATCTCAATAGTCTACAGTAGCTTCCTCTCCATCATCTCCATAGTCTACAGTAGCTTCCTCTCTATCATCTCAATAGTCTACAGTAGCTTCCTCTCCATCATCTCCATAGTCTACAGTAGCTTCCTCTCCATCATCTCAATAGTCTACAGTAGCTTCCTCTCCATCATCTCAATAGTCTACAGTAGCTTCCTCTCCTCTCTATCATCTCAATAGTCTACAGTAGCTTCCTCTCCATCATCTCCATAGTCTACAGTAGCTTCCTCTCTATCATCTCAATAGTCTACAGTAGCTTCCTCTCTATCATCTCAATAGTCTACAGTAGCTTCCTCTCCATCATCTCAATAGTCTACAGTAGCTTCTTCATTTCCTCATCTTCTCTCCTTCCTCTTGTTTCATCTCCTCTCCTTATCTCCTCTCCTTCCTATTCTTGTTTCCTCATCTCTCCTCTCCTTCCTATTATTGTTTCCTCATCTCTCCTCTCCTTCCTATTCTTGTTTCATCTCCCTCTCTTCGTCTCCAGTTCTTCTTCCTCTCCTGGTCTCCTCTCTTTCTTCACCTTCCCCTCCTTATCTCCTCCCCTCATCTCCTTCCTCTCCTCCTCTCCTTCCTCCATCCTCTTCTCTTTCCTCTCCTCTTCTCTTTCCTCTCTTCATCTAATCCCCTTCCTCATCTCCTCTCCTTCCCTCATCTCCTTCTTCTGCACTTAGCTGATAGCTGTTTTGTACTCACAGCCTCCCAGACAGGTGTAGGAAACCTCCAGGTATTTGTAGGTTCCATAGCAGGGGTCCCCGAAGACCGGATCAAGCCCCACAGTGCACTGACTCTTTCCCTCACACCTGCAGAGTTACACATTTATAACACAATTATAACACACAAGGGGGGATATTTGTAAACCAACTTTCAACACCACTGACATCCCCAAACTAGAGAGGAGAGATGGGGAGATGGATAGAGAAAGTACCATTGTTTGACAACGTCCAGGGTTTTGGGTTGCAGACAGTTCTGGTTGCTGAGCTCGTGTCGTCCAGCAGAACAGGTAGAGCCGTCTCTACGGCCGTAGTTAGCATGAAACACCTTTATCACACCCTTACCTACACACACACACACACAATAATTCAATTGCACCCTTACCTGCTGAGGGGGGTGTTAGGTGAGGGTGTTTGTGGGTGTAATCATGTGCTCACCACAGTCCAGGGAGCTGGTTGAGCCCTCGCAGGTGATACTTGTCTCTGAAAACACAACGCACACACACAACATCAGCCCTGCTGTCGAGACACAGCATCAGCCCTGCTGTTGAGACAGCATCAGCCCTGCTGCTCAGACACAACATCAGCCCTGCTGTTGAGATGATGGGGGATAAGAAAAAGGATGAAGAGCAAGAAAGAGAGGTGGGAGGAGCAATCAAAGAGAGGTAGGAGGAGGAATGAAAGAGGTGGGAGGAGCAATCAAAGAGAGGTGGGAGGAGGAATGAAAGAGGTGGGAGGAATGAAAGAGAGATGGGAGGAGGAATGAAAGAGAGGTGGGAGGAGCAATCAAAGAGAGGTGGGAGGAGGAATGAAAGAGAGGTGGGAGGAGCAATCAAAGAGAGGTGGGAGGAGCAATCAAAGAGAGGTAGGAGGAGGAATGAAAGAGGTGGGAGGAGCAATCAAAGAGAGGTGGGAGGAGGAATGAAAGAGGTGGGAGGAATGAAAGAGAGATGGGAGGAGGAATGAAAGAGAGGTGGGAGGAGCAATCAAAGAGAGGTGGGAGGAGCAATCAAAGAGAGGTGGGAGGAGGAATGAAAGAGAGGTGGAAGGAGGAATGAAAGAGAGATGGGAGGAGCAATCAAAAGGAGGTGGTAGTAGGAATGAAAGAGAGGTGGGAGGAGCAATCAAAGAGAGGTGGGAGGAGCAATCAAAGAGAGATGGGAAGGAAGGAGTGATTGTGACAACCCAGTATGGGGCTCCATTCATGAAAAAGTGTTGACTACTTTGTATCATGCACAAGCACATTTCCAATGACTAATTGTTCATTTGACACCCCTACACAGGTTGTTGTCCACTGTGCAAGTACAATATAGGTGTCAGAAGTGGAATGTCAGTGAACAACAACCTGTGCTTGGTATCAAGTGAACGACAAGCCCATTGGACAGGAGAGGGAGAATACTGACTAGCAGGAAGGCAGATGTAGGTGACGTCCAGATATTTGTAGGTTTCGACACAAGGGTCCGAGATTTGATTCACTCTCATGTTCACCTCACACGTCTGCTTCCCGTCACACCTGGAACAACCACAGAGCAACACCAGTAGAACCATAACAAAGCCACTCCATAACTCCAACATAACCTGTAAAAACGGATATCTGGAGCTTGTCTGAGCGGTTGGCCTCAGAGCCCTCTGAGCCCCTGTACTTGACGCTGATTTGATCAACAAGCTCTCACAGTCTCACTGCAAAATTAGACGTTTGTCCACATTTCTCCAAACGTCAAATTTTGAAGTTACTTTAAAGCCTACTTGATGGTAATAGTGTTGCCCCTAGTGGCGACATGGGTTAAGTTCAGCGTTTAGGGACACAAACAACTAAGATTAACTTCAGGCATTCATTCCGATTGGTTAGATGAAGCTTAAAAACAGAAAAACGACTACCCTGTTAAGTTTTGCTATGTATTAAGACTTGCCTCGATAACTAAATGTGGATGGATGGTGCTGTGGTCTGAACAGCAGCAGTCTGTCATATAGACCTGGGTTCTAGCTCCAGGTACTTGTTTTGTTTGCACCCTAGTGGACGGTTTTGACGGAGCTTCCTGAGGACGTTCAAAAATGTCAAATTCCAACTTGAATCTGGAATGATTTGACTTGGCTCTGCACACTATAGTGTGTGTGGGTGTGTGCGTGCGTGTGTGTACCTCTGTGACCAGAGTGCCAGAGTTCCTTCCTGGGAACACTTTGTGTTAGTCAGCTCACTCTGAGGTCGTCCCTGACTACAGGTCTGGCTGTCTATGCGTCCATAGAGTGCTTTCTGGAGAAAGACCACCCCATCTCCTATGAGAGAGAGCAAGAGAAGCGGGAGCATGAGAGACTCACGAGTCAACTCAACTAAGTAACCGATTGGCACACAGAGTGTTGTTTCTTACCACATTCCAAATGCACCACACCATGACAGGTAGTCACCTTCTCTGTGGACGACAAAAATTTGACTCATACAAACACATCACACATACATCATATTGAGAAAAAGATTCAGCATATTTCTGTGTGTGAGCATGAATGTACAGTTGAAGTCGTAAGTTTACATACACTTAGGTTGGAGTCATTAAAACTCATTTTCCAACCACTCCACAAATTTCTTGTTGACAAACTATAGTTTTGGCAAGTCAGTTAGGACATCTACTTTGTTCATGACAAGTAATCATTCCAACAATTGTTTACAGACAGATTATTTCACTTATAAATCACTGTATTACAATTCCAGTGGGTCAGAAGTTTACATACACTAAGTTGACTGTGCCTTTAAACAGCTTGGAAAATTCCAGAAAATGATGTCATGGCTTTAGAAGCTTCTAATAGGCTAATTTACATCATTTGAGTCAATTGGAGGTGTACCTGTGGATGTATTTCAAGGCCTACCTTCAAACTCAGTGCCTCTTTGCTTGACATCATGGGAAAATCAATAGACATCAGCCAAGACCTCAGAAAAAAATGGTAGACCTCCACAAGTCTGGTTCATCCTTGGGAGCAATTTTCAAATTCCTGAAGATACTGCGTTCATCTGTACAAACAATAGTACGCAAGTATAAGCACCATGGGATCACGCAGCCGTCATACCGCTCAGGAAGGATCTCCTAGAGATTAACGTACTTTGGTGCAAAAAGTGCAAATCAATCCCAAAACAACAGCAAAGGACCTTGAGAAGATGCTGGAGGAAACAGGTACAAAGTATCTATATCCACAGTAAAACAAGTCCTATATCAACATAACCTGAAATGCCGCTCAGCAAGGTAGAAGCCACTGCTCCAAAACCGCCATAAAAAAAGTCAGACTACAAATTGCAAACGCACATGGGGACAAAGATCGTACTTTTTGGAGAAATGTCCTCTGGTCTGATGAAACAAAAATAGAACTGTTCGGACATAATGACCATCGTTATGTTTGGAGGAAAAAGGGGGAGGCTTGCAAGCCGAAGAACACCATCCCAACCGTGAAGCACGTGGGTGGCAGCATCATGTTGTGGGGGTGCTTTGCTGCAGGAGGGACTGGTGCACTTCACAAAATAGATGGCATCATGAGGGATGAAAATTATGTGGATATATTGAAGCAACATCTCAAGACATCCGTCAGGAAGTTAAAGTTTGGTTGCAAATGTGTCTTCCAAATGGACTATGACCCCAAGCATACTTCCAAAGTTGTGGCAAAATGGCTGAAGGACAACAAAGTCAAGGTATTGGAGTGGCTATCACAAAGCCCTGACCTCAATCCTATAGAAAATTTGTTGGCAGAACTGAAAAAGCGTGTGCGAGCAAGGAGGCCTACAAACCTGACTCAGTTACACCAGCTCTGTGTCAGAGTCGTAGGAAGTCAGGCGCAGGAGAGTCAAACGGAGTGTAAATGGAGTCTTTTAATAAATGCCCACTTAACATGCTCCAAACACTAATATGTACATACATAAATAAACATGGGTACGAGGACCCGTCGCGCACCGATACAACATAAAACAACACTTGACATAAAACAATCTCTGACAAAGATATGAGGGGAAACAGAGGGTTAAATACACAACGGGTTATGAATGGGATTGAAACCAGGTGTGTGGGAAGACCAGACAAAACCAATGGAAAATGAAAAATGGATCAATGATGGCTAGAAGACCGGTGACGTCGACCGCCGAACACCGCCCGAACAAGGAGAGGCAACGACTTCGGCAGAAGTCGTGACACTCTGTCAGGAGGAATGGGCCAAAATTCACCCAACCTATTGTGGGAAGCTTGTGGAAGGCTACCCGAAACATTTGAAGTTAAATAATTTAAAGGCAATGATACCAAATACTAATTGAGTGTATGTAAACTTCTGACCCACTGGGAATGTGACAAAATAAATATTAAAGCTGAAATAAATCACTCTCTATTATTAATCTGAATTTCACATTCTTAAAATAAAGTGGTGATCCTAACTGACCTAAGCCAGGGAATTTTTACTTGGATTAAATGTCAGGAATTGTGAAAAACTGAGTTTAAATGTATTTGGCTCAGGTGTATGTAAACTTCCGGCTTCAACTGTATGTGTGTGTGAGTGTGTATGTGAGTGTGTGTGTGTGTGTGTGTGTAGGTTACTCACTGCTCTCCAGGCAGCCATAGGTAACGTCCAGGAAGATATTAGTCAGGTATGCAGAGTTACAGAGGTCACACACACTGCCGGAGGTCGCCACATCACACTTCTCATTTCCATCACACCTGGATGAGCAGTAGTAATGTCACACACCTAAAACACCACCTTACTTAGGTTTTTTTAAAAACATGATGTTATTTCGCTCCATTTCCCCTCTCTGTGCTATCAGTTTTAGGACCACTTTCTTTTTCAGTGCAGCTCAGTTTTTCTGTGAAGCTGTTCTTGATAAGATTCCCATCTGGCTGAACTACGGTATTCAGACCCCTTGACTTTTTCCACATTTTGTTACGCTATTCTAACGTATTAAATTATATTTTGTCTTCTTTAATCTACACGCAATACCCCATAATTACAAAGCAAAACAGATTTTTCATATTGTTTCAAATTTATAAGGAGAAAACCCCAGAAATATGACATTTACATAAGTATTCAGACCCTTTACTCAGTACTTTGTTGAAGCACCTTTGGCAGTGATTACAGCCTCGTATTCTTGGGTATGATGCTACAAGCTTGGCACATCTGTATTTGGGGAGTATCTACAATTCTTCCTGCAGACCTTCTCAAGCTCTGTCAGGTTGGATGGGGAGTGTCGCTGCACAGCTATTTTCAGGTCTCTTCAGAGATGTTCGATCGGGTTCAAGTCCAGGCTCTTGCTGGGCCACTCATGGACATTTAGAGACTTGTCCCGAGGCAACTCCTGCATTGTCTTGGCTTTGTGCTTAGAGTCGTTGTCCTGTTGGAAGGTGAACCTTCTCTCCAGCTCTGGAGCAGGTTTTCATCAAGGATCTCTCTGTACTTTGCTACGTTCATCTTTCCCTCGATCCTGGCTAGTCTCTCAGTGCTTGCCGCTGAAAAGCATCCCCACAGCATGATGCTGCCACCACCATGCTTCACCGTAGGGATGGTGCCAAATTTCCACCAGACATGACGCTTAGCATTCAGGCCAAAGAGTTCAATCTAGGTTTCATCAGATCAAAGAATGTTGTTTCTCATGGTCTGAGAGTATCTAAACATTATTATAATATCTCCAAAGCAATTGCCTCTCTATGAACCACTGGCTACTTTTTCTATATCAACACACCTGCTGGTAACTCTGAACTGGTTAGGACAGCTCATGAGGTCTCCTCAGTATCTGTCGACTAGGTGTGACTCTCATGACTAAAGAGGTTTCATGCATAGCTTTTATTTCTACCCATAAGAGTAGGAGTAAATTGTATCTATTTTCAGCACTTACAACACATTTTCTACTCTGAGACGCTTTGTGGATATGCCCCGATTACTGTAAAATTGCTGGAAACATGGCAACAGGACACTGAAGTTGGGAAATAAACAATGTTGTAAGCAGAACATAGCAAACATGCTTGCTATTGACTGAAGTTGTGTGCTGTGTGGGTGGTGTGCTGTGTGTGCGTGCGTGCGTGTGTGCGTGTGTGCGTGTGTGCGCGTGTGCGCGTGTGTCTGTGTGTGTGTGTGTGTGTGCGCGCGTGCGCGTGTGTTTACAGACCTGTTAGACACATCGTTGAAGGCCTCTGTATCGGAGCAGGCTTTAGGTCTCTCGTTTGATGACAACTTCTCAATAGTGCTGAATTTGACCCCATACACCATGATCACACCGTAATCTACACACACAAATAAGAGTTTAAATATAATAACATAATGATAATAATAATTATAATTATAGTAAATAACAACTTCACACTGGAGTTACTTTACCACACTGGAGTTACTTTACTACACTGGAGTTACTTTACCACACTGGAGTTACTTTACTACACTGGAGTTACTTTACCACACTGGAGTTACTTTACTACACTGGAGTTACTTTACTACACTGGAGTTACTTTACTACACTGGAGTTACTTTACCACACTGGAGTTACTTTACTACACTGGAATTACTTTACCAGAGTTACTTTACCGCACTGGAGTTACTTTACTACACTGGAGTTACTTTACCACACTGGAGTTACTTTACCGCACTGGAGTTACTTTACTACACTGGAGTTACTTTACCACACTGGAGTTACTTTACCAGAGTTACTTTACCACACTGGAGTTACTTTACTACACTGGAGTTACTTTACCGCACTGGAGTTACTTTACCGTACTGGAGTTACTTTACCGCACTGGAGTTACTTTACTACACTGGAGTTACTTTACTACACTGGAGTTACTTTACCGCACTGGAGTTACTTTACTACACTGGAGTTACTTTACCACACTGGAGTTACTTTACTACACTGGAGTTACTTTACTACACTGGAGATACTTTACCACACTGGAGTTACTTTACTACACTGGAGTTACTTTACTACACTGGAGTTACTTTACCAGAGTTACTTTACCACACTGAAGTTACTTTACCAGAGTTACTTTACCACACTGGAGTTACTTTACTACACTGGAGTTACTTTACTACACTGGAGTTACTTTACCAGAGTTACTTTACCGCACTGGAGTTACTTTACCACACTGGAGTTACTTTACCAGAGTTACTTTACCACACTGGAGTTACTTTACCACACTGGAGGCTGGGATCACCACACGTCAGGAACCTGCGCTGAATCTCTGACATTCCATAACCTGGAACAGGAAAAAAATGATATTTTTTCACCTTTTTATTCTCTGTCACCTCGATGAGGGTTTTGAGCCTTGAGCTACACCTACCATCAGCAATCACTGTTAGATGACTAGACTTACCCAGAAAGAGGCTGGCCTGCAGCGCTGGAAGAAAAGACAAGAGAATATACTCCTTATAAATGTGTCCTTTTGCTGATAAAAAAAAACGACATACACACATAGGAGGAGCAGTGCCCCTGGAGCCCGTCAGAGGTTGAGAGGAGAAGAGAGGAAAAGGATGAAAAAAACAAAGAGAAATTAGAAGAGTAAGAGACTTACCGGCGAACAAAATTGATTGTCCAAGGAGCATTCTGTCTACTTTATCAGGGATCTCTATAGGAGAGACAGCTTCTGAGTGTCTGACTGTATTGAATGGCTTTGCCCACGTAGTGAGATACGAATAACAGTTGAACACGTGAGCTGTTACTGGAACATATTCCCTCTTTACTCTGTTGACCAATCCCCCCCCCCCCCCCCCCAAACACACATAAACACACACCTTCAGTCAATATAGAGTGAGGATGAAAGAAAGTACAAATGATTATAAAACAGGCGGGTCTAATCCTGGATGCCGATTGGTTGAAAGAGTATGTCAGACGTTATCTATTTCACAACTACTCACGGCTGTACCTCAATCAACATGCCTATTTACTGTTCTATCTGAGGAATCACTGTGCATCCACTATTCCATCAGCCCAGCCATTCATAAATATAATCTCCACTGTCCCATCAACCCAGCCATTCATAAATATAATCTCCACTGTCCCATCAACCCAGCCATTCATAAATATAATCTCTACTGTCCCATCAACCCAGCCATTCATAAATATAATCTCCACTGTCCCATCAGCCCAGCCATTCATAAATATAATCTCCACTGTCCCATCAACCCAGCCATTCATAAATATAATCTCCACTGTCCCATCAACTCAGCCATTCATAAATATAATCTCCACTGTCCCATCAGCCCAGCCATTCATAAATATAATCTCCACTGTTCCATCAGCCCAGCCATTCATAAATATAATCTCCACTGTCCCATCAACCCAGCCATTCATAAATATAATCTCCACTGTCCCATCAACCCAGCCATTCATAAATATAATCTCCACTGTTCCATCAGCCCAGCCATTCATAAATATAATCTCCACTGTCCCATCAACCCAGCCATTCATAAATATAATCTCCACTGTTCCATCAGCCCAGCCATTCATAAATATAATCTCCACTGTCCCATCAGCCCAGCCATTCATAAATATAATCTCCACTGTCCCATCAACCCAGCCATTCATAAGTATACTCTCTACTGTCCCATTAGCCCAGCCAGACATTTTATAAATATAACTTCCACTGTAAAAAAAAAAACACCCATCTAGACCTTATTTCCACTCGCTTTTAGACAAAACTATGAGGAAACAAAGTGGCAATGAGGTTTATTTTATGAAGGGCAGAAAGAGAGGAGAGAGAGAGAGATTGACCAAGGATTGATCCATGTAATCCACAAAAGTGGAGACACATTTGACCCCAATAACTACCATGGCATAAACATCAACAGCAACCTTGGGAAAATCCTCTGCATTATCATTAACAGCAGACTTGTACATTTCCTCAGTGAAAACAATGTATTGAGCTAATGTCGAATTGGCTTTTTACCAAATGTCCGTACGTCAGACCACATATTCACCCTGCAAAACCTAATTGACAAACAATCCAAAACAAGTGGAAAGTCTTCTCATGGTTTGTTGATTTAAAAAAAAAAAAGCTTTTGACTCAATTTGGTATGAGTGTCTATACAAATCGACAGAAAGTGGTGTTGAGGGAAAAATATATGACATTATAAAATCTGTGTCCCCAAACAACAAGTGTGCTGTTAAAATTGGCAACAAAACACAAACATTTCTTTCCACAGGGCCTTGGGGTGAGACAAGGATTCAGCTTAAGCCCCACCCTCTTCAACATATATATCAACGAATTGGCGAGGGCACTAGAACAGTCTGCAGCACCCGGCCTCACCCTACTAGAATCTGAAGTCAAATGTCTACTGTTTGCTGATGATCTGGTGCGCCTGTCCCCAACCAAGGAGGGCCTACAGCAGCACCTAGATCTTCTGCACAGATTGTGTCAGACCTGGGCCCTGACAGTAAATCTCAGTAAGACAAACATAATGGTGTTTGCAAAAGGTCCAGTCACCAGGACCACAAATACAAATTCCATCTGAACACTGTTGCCCAAGAGCACACAAAAAACTATACATATCTATGCCTAAACATCAGCGCCACAGGTAAATTCCACAAAGCTGTGAACGATCTGAGAGGCAAGAAGGGCCTTCTATGCCATCAAAAGGAATGTCAAATTTGACATACCAAATAGGATCTAGCTAAAAAATACTTGAATCAGTTATAGAGCCCATTGCCCTTTATGGTTGTGAGGTCTGTGGTCCGCTCACCAACCAATAATTTACAAATCGAGACTCTACATGCAGAATTCAGCAAAAACATCCTCCGTGTACAACGCAAAACACCAAATAATACATGCAGAGCAGAATTAGACCAATACCCACTAATGATCAAAATCCAGAAAAGAGCAGTTAAATTCTACAAATACCTAAAAGGAAGAGATTGCCAAAACTTCCATAACAAAGCCATCACCTACAGAGAGATATTCATTTGTGGATGTCAATCACCCATTTCGTATGATATGTTACAAATTACAATTAGTATTATATTTTACGATTTGCAAAATGTAAAATATGATACAATTTCTGGCTATGTTGCTATTGTTAGCTGGTGGCTAATGTTAGCTAGCTCGCTAGCGTTCTCTAGGCTAGGGGTGAGGGGTTAAGGTTAGGTGAAGGTTTAGCTAAAAGAGTTAAGGTTATGAATAGTGGAAGGATTAGCTAACATGCTAAGTAGCTACAAAATAACAAAAAAGTAGGACGTTTTTGAAAAGTTGCAAATTAGCAAAATGTTTCGAGACGTTATACACGTACCCGTCAACCCCTACCGAATACCCTCCTTTAGTTTTTGATCTAAGTAACCATGTCTTATGTACGAAACGTAACATATCGTACTACATGGAGTGTCCCCGATTTACGTACAGAATAATAAGACAAGCTCTAAGACCAGGTTGGGAGGGGAGGTAAGTATAACCCTGTGCCAAACTTACAGTATGAGTTACAGTATGTTATTTTTCTGTTGTGTGGGTTGAAGCGTTGTTTGTGAAATACACTTAATTATACGAGTCAATAGTCCCTCCGGGGAGGAGTCAATAGTCCCTCCGGGGAGGAGTCAATAGTCCCACGGGGGGAGGAGTCAACAGTCCCTCAGGGGAGGAGTCAACAGTCCCTCAGGGAAGGAGTCAATAGTCCCTCCGGGGAGGAGTCAATAGTCCCACGGGGGAGGAGTCAACAGTCCCTCAGGGGAGGAGTCAATATTCACTCAGGGGAGGAGCACTGTTCCAGACAACATTTTGGGAATTTGATTGAAACTCTTTAACAAAACAACTCCGTCTCATATATACTGTCACAATATAAACTCTGATGGTGAAATGTTGCACTGTAGTGGTTGGTCTGTAACTCTGATCTGAACAGTATAAAGAGAGGATTTGGTGTATTTTAATACATTTGAATACACATATAGGCCTACATACACACAACTACGTACACAAAGACTCTTACCTGTCCCCCCCTCCACCACCACCTGTCCTCCCTCCACCACCTGTCCACCTTCCACCACCTGTCCCCCCCTCCACCACCACCTGTCCTCCCTCCACCACCTGTCCACCTTCCACCACCTGTCCCCCCCTTCCACCACCACCTGTCCCCCCCTTCCACCACAAAGACTCTTACCTGTCCCCCCCTTCCACCACCACCTGTCCTCCCTCCACCACCTGTCCACCTCCACCACCTGTCCCCCCCTTCCACCACCAAGACTCTTACCTGTCCCCCCCTTCCACCACTAAGAGTCTTACCTG
Source organism: Oncorhynchus clarkii lewisi (assembly GCF_045791955.1). Taxonomy (NCBI): domain Eukaryota; kingdom Metazoa; phylum Chordata; class Actinopteri; order Salmoniformes; family Salmonidae; genus Oncorhynchus; species Oncorhynchus clarkii. Next base: position 48,887,386 of record NC_092167.1, read on the forward strand.
CCCCCCCCCCTTCCACCACTAAGACTCTTACCTGCCCCCCCCCCCCCCTCCACCACCAAGATTCTTACCTGTCCCCCCCCCTCCACCACCAAGATTCTTACCTGTCCCCCCCTTCCACCACTAAGACTCTTACCTTTCCCCCTCCCTTCTACCACATAGACTATTACCTGCCCCCCCTCCACCACATAGACTCTTACCTGTCCCCCACCTGGTGTCTCAGATGTGTGTTGGTTGTAGGCTTATGCTATGTGCTGTATTTTGGGGGCGGGACTTATTACTGGAGTTTTTAGACATGACTTAGTATCTGGTCTGTCTCCCTCAAGTGGTCAAAGTCAGTAACTACAGTGTGTGTGGCTCTGTGGCATGCTGCTAACCCTTCAGACCAGGGATGGGCAACTGGCGTCCCCTTTTTTAGGCCCACGGATCAATTTCAGTCGGGGGTCTCAACTTACTGTTGAGAGTTAGAGTAGTAGAATACACGAGGTGCAATTTCGAAACTTGGTTGTGAATCAGCTGTTTCTCTCTTGTGATGTCAGTCACTGACAGTCCCTCAATTAGCCCATGTCAGCTAACATTTTTTTAAAAATTATTGTTAAGTTAGTCTAGCCAGCTGTCTAAACTTACTAGTAATCATGGTCGATTTAGCGACGGGGGGGGGGGGCTCCCATTGATTTTGTAAGTCACTCTCACTCAGATATCCTATAAAAACTGCAAACATTTCTCCCCACCCCCATGGCAATGTGTAGAATTGCAAGGAAATGAACTCAAACTTAACATTTCAATTAGAACCTCCAAAAGGCTAAGGCCGGCTCTGTCTAAACTCCTGTCGGTATGGATCGGTATGGATGTGGGTAGGCAGACCCGACAGACACTAATGATTGACTTCAGGTTTTTTTTGTGGCCACCACCCCATCAAAGTTGCCCATCAGCCGTTCCAGACTCAACAATCAGTGCCTGTATTCATAATGGCTGCATTTACACAGGCAGCCCAATTCTGATCTTTTGCCCCGTTATTGGCAAAAGATCTGATTGGTCAAAAGACCAGTTAGTGGCAAAATATCAGAATTGTGTGTTTCAGAGTATGTGTGCTAATTTGGGATCAGTTTTGCCTTTCAGATAATGCATAAGATTACATTGATGTGGACGTGGAGGACTGATACTAGATATGTACTCCTACTCTGAAACACTTAAATGAACACAGGCCGTGGGGTATCTGTTCAGCTTGCCCCCAAGGGATGTGGGAAGTGAAATTTTTTTTATTTTCTAATTCATAGTCGGAGCTATGGATGCAGGGACCTACAGTTCACATGATGATAATGTATAGCTTAAAAATAGGACCTATGTTCAGCAATACAGTAGAGTTATATAACCTTCTGTTTTGGGTTGTGATATGGTATGTACCAAGATCATCAGATTCAATTCTTCACATATCAATGGGCATGTCTATCTTTAAAGGGACATTCCATACCACTAACTACATGTGTGAAAACAGCGTGATTCTACGTTCTATGGTTAAAACGTTAAGAAAAAGTTCCTAACAAAAGTCCTACCTGAAAAAGTAGAGGAATAAGTATTTAAAAAGTGCTTTTCAAAATGAGTTTCTAGCGAGAGGGCATTTTCCTGCTGTATCTGTAGTAGTGACTGTATACTGTTCCCCTTCTATCTGTAGTAGTGACTGTATACTGTATCCCCTGTATCTATAGTAGTGACTGTATACTGTATCCCCTATATATGTAGTAGTGACTGTATACTGTATCCCATCTATCTGTAGTAGTGACTGTATACTGTATCCCATCTATCTGTAGTAGTGACTGTATACTGTATCCCCTATATATGTAGTAGTGACTGTATACTGTATCCCCTATATATGTAATAGTGACTGTATACTGTATCCCATCTATCTGTAGTAGTGACTGTATACTGTATCCCCTATATATGTAGTAGTGACTGTATACTGTATCCCCTATATATGTAATAGTGACTGTATACTGTATCCCATCTATCTGTAGTAGTGACTGTATACTGCATCCCCTCTATCTGTAGTAGTGACTGTATACTGTATCCCATCTATCTATAGTAGTGACTGTATACTGTATCCCATCTATCTGTAGTAGTGACTGTATACTGTATCCCATCTATATGTAGTAGTGACTGTATACTGTATCACCTATATATGTAGTAGTGACTGTATACTGTATCCCATCTATCTGTAGTAGTGACTGTATACTGTATCCCCTCTATCTGTAGTAGTGACTGTATACTGTATCACCTATATATGTAGTAGTGACTGTATACTGTATCCCATCTATCTGTAGTAGTGACTGTATACTGTATCCCCTCTATCTGTAGTAGTGACTGTATACTGTATCACCTATATATGTAGTAGTGACTGTATACTGTATCCCATCTATATGTAGTAGTGACTGTATACTGTATCCCCTCTATCTGTAGTAGTGACTGTATACTGTATCACCTGTTCAACAATTAAACCATTTACTGGAGCCCCAACCTGAGGTATTCTAATAACAGTATTAGATATAGCTCCAGTTGTTTCCAGAAAACACGTTAGGAATATTGTTCTGACAACATGTTCATTTTCACGAGACTATTCAGATTTTTTGAGTTTATTTTGTTTTTGCAGTAATGCAGATAACCTTTTCTGTTACTTCTGTTACCATAGTGCAAAATATCACGTTACAATATGTGGTTCAGAAAACACTTCAAAATGCGGTATTTACAATATGTACACCTTAGCGCAATACGACCAACTTTAGAACCACTACTACATCAAATTTCATTCTTGATTAACACGTATTTACATTTGTTACTAACAAGACCACATTATATTGTCGAGTAAAATGACTACAAAATATATAAAAACAAAATAAAAAACAAGACATGACAAACAATGTAAAGTATGCGTGACTTGTTTCATATCCGTTTTAACTGAAACCGTGGTACAGAGTTGTGCGTGAACAAGTTCACTGGTGCATCATGGTCCAATACTTTGATCGACACTGTTAAGAACACAGCTGGCCGTGATAGTAATGGTTAGAGTTCACGCCAGTCACTTATCCATAGCTCCTCCCATATGACATGACTCAAACAGCTCCTCCCATATGACATGAATCAAACAGCTCCTCCCATATGACATGAATCAAACAGCTCCTCCCATATGACATGACTCAAACAGCTCCTCCCATATGACATGACTCAAACAGCTCCTCCCATATGACATGAATCAAACAGCTCCTCCCATATGACATGAATCAAACAGCTCCTCCCATATGACATGACTCAAACAGCTCCTCCCATATGACATGACTCAAACAGCTCCTCCCATATGACATGTATGCTCATTCTAGGGGGGTGGTGGGGAGGGGTCGTATTGGTTTAATCCATATGACATGTATGCTCATTCTAGGGGGGTGGGGGGGGGGTGGGGGGGTCGTATTGGTTTAATCCATATGACATGTATGCTCATTCTAGGGGGGTGGGGTCGTATTGGTTTAATCCATATGACATGTATGCTCATTCTAGGGGGGTGGGGTCGTATTGGTTTAATCCATATGACATGTATGCTCATTCTAGGGGGGTGGGGGGGGGGTCGTATTGGTTTAATCCATATGACATGTATGCTCATTCTAGGGGGGTGGGGGGGGTCGTATTGGTTTAATCCATATGACATGTATGCTCATTCTAGGGGGTGGAGGGGGGTCGTATTGGTTTAATCCATATGACATGTATGCTCATTCTAGGGGGGTGGGGGGGGGGGTATTGGTTTAATCCATATGACATGTATGCTCATTCTAGGGGGTGGAGGGGGGTCGTATTGGTTTAATCCATATGACATGTATGCTCATTCTAGGGGGGTGGGGGGGGGGGGGGGGGGGTCGTATTGGTTTAATCCATATGACATGTATGCTCATTCTAGGGGGGTGGGGGGGTCGTATTGGTTTAATCCATATGACATGTATGCTCATTCTAGGGGGTGGAGGGGGGTCGTATAGGTTTAATCCATATGACATGTATGCTCATTCTAGGGGGGTGGGGGGGGGGGGGGGGGGTCGTATTGGTTTAATCCATGTGTTTCTTCCTCCATCTTTGTAAAGACAACGTAATATTCACATTTGGTCTTCAGCTTTCAGTGGAGGTGGAGGTCCACTCCTCTGAACTCCCTCACTTTCTCAGTCATTTCCCTGTATACTGTCCCAACAGATTGAAATAACAACAAGGGTTTTAAAACTCGGGATTCTCCAGGAACTTCTAGGACTGTTGTTTCGTAATCCAGGGCCCGTATCCACAAAGCGTCTCAGAGTAGAAAATGTGTCGTAAGTGCTGAGAATAGAGACATTTTACTCCTACTCTTACGGGTAAAAAAATAAAAATAAAAGCTAGGCATTAAACCTAAACTAGTTGACAGATATTTAAGAGACCTCATGATCTGACCTCACCAGTTAAGAGTTACCGGCAGGTGTCTTGATCATTTGAAGGCCTGCAACACTGTTAAATAACATGCCTAAGTAATATTGGGCCACTGAAGGTATTTAGGGCCTGTGTTAACTTTGATCGGGTGTTGAAAATGACAGGTTTTAATGCAACATTATCAGTAAGAGACGTGATGCCTACAGTACTGTACAAAATACATTTAGAGTAATCATCCAGGAGTTCAGAGTGTTAGCGACCATATTATAAAACTTACGCTTTTTAAAAAAACCATCAGAATTGGTAACAAAAAATTAAAAATAAAGAAGAAGGTTATGCATGCCAACGTATTAGGCAATAATTAGGAGTTAGGCAAAGTGATCGTGTCAGACAAATTATACCAAGTGTTTTACCATTGCAACATTTGATGTAAAGTCACATTCATCTGGGTGTCTGAAATGTGCTATACAGGTCACAGCTGGCCATGCCTCTTCGTGATTGGTCATTTCCCATAATTTACAACGATGAGTGTCATCACCATCTTTCCTTTGCGGTACCTCAAACTGTTGTGACGACCAGCTGAGATGAACCCTTTTTAGGAGTTGATTTTACTCCTGGTTCAGAGTTTGTCTGTTCAGTGTCTTAACATCATAAAACCTACTGTGAGCTGGGAGGCTTTTTTTTGGTCTTAAAAACTCAGTTTTAACAGGATTCCTAGACCCCTTTTGAGACACTATGTGGATATGTCCCCCTGGTCAGAGGAGACATTTCAACTAATCCCAGTTAATTCTCTCCTTGACTCTTGATGAAGACAACACTGCATTACTGGGCTACAGGGCTAGGACTGATGGTGCACACCTAGTCCCAGGAACGACATCTAAGGTCAGGTCAGAGGTCAGGTAAATTCGGACGAAAAACAAGCAGACTGCACTTCTCCAGGACTAGAATAGGGTCACTCCAGATGGTTGAAGTCAGTTCTCTCGCTCTCTCCCATCTCTATCTAACAGAGTTCCCTGCCCTCTCCCTCCTGCCTTGCTTCTTCAGTAGCTGGATGCGGTTGTGGCAGTAGAACTTGATGGCTCTCCAGTCTCGCTGGTTGCTGACCAGCAGGGGACAGAGCTGCAGGCAGCGCTCGCAGTCCGCCTTGGCTGGCACGCGCTGCTCCATGATGTTCCTCTTCAGGTGCGTCTCCACGGCGATGCGCTCCGCCTCCGACCAGGGCCGCTTCAGCACCCCACGCTTCCCTGGGAACACAGGACAGAGTCATGAACATCAATTTCCCAATTCCAAATCCATAGCCACTGAGTACCTAACCCCTAAAACACTTGTGTATACTGTATATTATATTCATGAAACATTGTTTTGACATCTTTTTCCTTACATATTTTTGTATAGTTTTGTTTATACAAGTACAGGTTGGGATATAGAGAGAGGAGCACAAAAAGTAGACAGAGTCACCTGACCCGGGGCTCGAACCCCAGTGGCCTGAGGAGCCATGTGTCCGGCACACTTGAGTAGATCTGAAAGGACTCGATAACTGCGAGGAAGTTATCGATTGGCTTGTTGAATCCCTCAATTTTCCAACATGTCTGACGCTGGCCTCACACTGGCTTGCATGGATGTAGCGCAATATTGGGTATTAAAGAGGCTATTGTTCAAAACACATTCACCCAGATAGGTATGAATAGGTGATACATTTGGTAGAAGAAATAAGACTGTACATACCGGACTTGGGCTGAATGACCCTCCTCTTGTGGGCACCAGGGAGCGAGGGGTTGACCGAGGAGGGAGCAGGGGCTTTATTCTTGCTGGGGGGTTGACCTGGTTGCTTCTTCACCTCCCCCACCTTCTCCTTCTCCTCCACCTTCTCCTTAACCTTCTCTTTAACCTTCTCCTTAACCTTCTCCTTAACCTTCTCTGCCTCCACGTCTGAGTCGTCTGAGAAGGAGTCCGCAGAGTTTCCTGACATCACTGTTGGGTAGGGATAGAAGATGGAGAGAGCGTTGGGGAGGGATAGAAGATGGAGAGAGCGTTGGGGAGGGATAGAAGACGGAGAGAGCACGTTGGGAAGGGATAGAAGACGGAGAGAGCATGTTGGGAAGGGATAGAAGATGGAGAGAGCGTTGGGGAGGGATAGAAGACGTTGGGGAGGGATAGAAGACGGAGAGAGCACGTTGGGGAGGGATAGAAGACGGAGAGAGAGCGTTGGGGAGGGATAGAAGACGGAGAGAGAGCGTTGGGGAGGGATAGAAGACGGAGAGAGAGCGTTGGGTAGGGATAGAAGACAGAGAGAGCGTTGGGAAGGGATAGAAGACAGAGAGAGCGTTGGGAAGGGATAGAAGATGGAGAGAGCATTGGGAAGGGATAGAAGATGGAGAGAGCATTGGGAAGGGATAGAAGATGGAGAGAGCATTGGGAAGGGATAGAAGATGGAGAGAGCATTGGGAAGGGATAGAAGATGGAGAGAGCATTGGGAAGGGATAGAAGACAGAGAGAGAGCATTGGGAAGGGATCAAAGACGGAGAGAGAGCGTTGGGAAGGGATTCGAAGACAGAGAGAGAGCATTGGGAAGGGATAGAAGACGGAGAGAGAGCATTGGGAAGGGATAGAAGACGGAGAGAGAGCATTGGGAAGGGATAGAAGATGGAAAGTGAAAGAACAAAGCATGAACAACATGCTTTGTTCATTCACTATAACCTGCCTTATACAATGTAAAAGGCTTGGTGACTCTGGTCAATGTTTTCCTCTTTCATTTACACAATGAGCAAACCATAACATATAACACCAAGACGTGATGTCTGTTAACAATGTATGTGAGAAGGACAGATCGTTGTACGGCGGGCAATGCAATTACAAAAAGGTACCCTGTTCAGAGTTCCCATCTATTTCAAATGTTCTGGTAAGTTTGCTCCCAGCTGGCTTCCCAAAATAAATAAAAATTACAAATATGTTTGTTCCCAGCTGTGTCCGAGTGAGAGGAGAATCATCCTTCATGTGTAAAACTCTAAACATGCAATCGCTTACGACAGCTTTATTACCAACTTACAACTAGTAAACATATCGCTAGTGAGCATGACCAGCATACTAGTTAGTAAACATATCCCTACTGAGCATGACCAGCATACTAGTTAGTAAACATATCCCTAGTGAGCATGACCAGCATACTAGTTAGTAAACATATCCCTAGTGAGCATGACCAGCATACTAGTTAGTAAACATATCCCTACTGAGCATGACCAGCATACTAGTTAGTAAACATATCCCTAGTGAGCATGACCAGCATACTAGTTAGTAAACATATCCCTAGTGAGCATGACCAGCATACTAGTTAGTAAACATATCCCTACTGAGCATGACCAGTATACTAGTTAGTAAACATATCCCTACTGAGCATGACCAGTATACTAGTTAGTAAACATATCCCTACTGAGCATGACCAGCATACTAGTTAGTAAACATATCCCTAGTGAGCATGACCAGCATACTAGTTAGTAAACATATCCCTAGTGAGCATGACCAGCATACTAGTTAGTAAACATATCCCTACTGAGCATGACCAGCATACTAGTTAGTAAACATATCCCTAGTGAGCATGACCAGCATACTAGTTAGTAAACATATCCCTAGTGAGCATGACCAGCATACTAGCTAGTAAACATATCCCTAGTGAGCATGACCAGTATACTAGTTAGTAAACATATCCCTAGTGAGCATGACCAGTATACTAGTTAGTAAACATATCCCTAGTGAGCATGACCAGCATACTAGTTAGTAAACATATCCCTAGTGAGCATGACCAGCATACTAGTTAGTAAACATATCCCTACTGAGCATGAAACATATCCCTACTGAGCATGAGCATGACCAGCATACTAGTTAGTAAACATATCACCAGCATACTAGCATATCCCTACTGAGCATGACCAGCATACTAGTTAGTAAACATATCCCTACTGAGCATGACCAGCATACTAGTTAGTAAACATATCCCTACTGAGCATGACCAGCATACTAGTTAGTAAACATATCCCTACTGAGCATGACCAGCATACTAGTTAGTAAACATATCCCTAGTGAGCATGACCAGCATACTAGTTAGTAAACATATCCCTACTGAGCATGACCAGCATACTAGTTAGTAAACATATCCCTACTGAGCATGACCAGCATACTAGTTAGTAAACACATCCCTACTGAGCATGACCAGCATACTAGTTAGTAAACATATCCCTACTGAGCATGACCAGCATACTAGTTAGTAAACATATCCCTACTGAGCATGAACAGCATACTAGTTAGTAAACATATCCCTACTGAGCATGACCAGCATACTAGTTAGTAAACATATCCCTACTGAGCATGACCAGCATACTAGTTAGTAAACATATCCCTACTGAGCATGACCAGCATACTAGTTAGTAAACATATCCCTAGTGAGCATGACCAGCATACTAGTTAGTAAACATATCCCTAGTGAGCATGACCAGCATACTAGTTAGTAAACATATCCCTAGTGAGCATGACCAGCATACTAGTTAGTAAACATATCCCTACTGAGCATGACCAGCATACTAGTTAGTAAACATATCCCTACTGAGCATGACCAGCATACTAGTTAGTAAACATATCCCTACTGAGCATGACCAGCATACTAGTTATATATCCCTACTGAGCATGACCAGCATACTAGTTAGTAAACATATCCCTAGTGAGCATGACCAGCATACTAGTTAGTAAACATATCCCTACTGAGCATGACCAGCATACTAGTTAGTAAACATATCCCTACTGAGCATGACCAGCATACTAGTTAGTAAACATATCCCTACTGAGCATGACCAGCATACTAGTTAGTAAACATATCCCCAGTGAGCATGACCAGCATACTAGTTAGTAAACATATCCCTACTGAGCATGACCAGCATACTAGTTAGTAAACATATCCCTACTGAGCATGACCAGCATACTAGTTAGTAAACTAGTTAGTAAACATATCCCTACTGAGCATGACCAGCATACTAGTTAGTAAACATATCCCTAGTGAGCATGACCAGCATACTAGTTAGTAAACATATCCCTAGTGAGCATGACCAGTATACTAGTTAGTAAACATATCCCTAGTGAGCATGACTAGTGACCAGCATACTAGTTAGTAAACATATCCCTAGTGAGCATGACCAGCATACTAGTTAGTAAACATATCCCTAGTGAGCATGACCAGCATACTAGTTAGTAAACATATCCCTACTGAGCATGACCAGCATACTAGTTAGTAAACATATCCCTAGTGAGCATGACCAGCATACTAGTTAGTAAACATATCCCTACTGAGCATGACCAGCATACTAGTTAGTAAACATATCCCTACTGTGAGCATGACCAGCATACTAGTTAGTAAACATATCCCTAGTGAGCATGACCAGCATACTAGTTAGTAAACATATCCCTACTGAGCATGACCAGCATACTAGTTAGTAAACATATCCCTAGTGAGCATGACCAGCATACTTGCCATGCCTCCCTGGTAACAAAGCCATCATTCCTCCAGTAACGTTTCCTCCTCTCTTCCATCCCAATGAGATGGGGAGATTACTAATTCACATGTAAATGTAATGCAACTATTCTCCTTTATTCCCTTCAGAAGGTATCAGGTGCAAACCCTTCATGAACAGAACGCCCCCCTGCCCCCTCCCCACACAACTTTCTCTGATAAGGGATGGAGCTGTGCCATGGATTTGCAGTGTGTAGTTTCCCCTTACCATCCAGCTCTAGACAGATGTGCTGCAGACTCATCCCTCTGAAGAGGACCCCCTCCTTTTCCCCATAGATCACCACCCTGCCCACACGGCCCATCAGCGCCGGGTCTCGGCCTATCGTGACGCAGCTCTGGGTCACGTGGTACTCCCTCTGCAGGAAGTCTTCCAGGCGCTTGGCGGCAGCCCCGCCCGGCTGGCCCTGCCCCTCGCCTTCCTCCAGGAGCAGTAGCTGGGTGAGAATGGCTACCTGCTGGCGCGCCCGTGTCTGGGTCAACGCCCGGGGGTTCTTGGCGCCGCTGGCCCGCGCCAGGTTGCGCAGTAGGTCGGTGCCCCGGAGCGGCGTGGCGGGCGAATGGAAGGGCCGGGAGAAGACGTAGGGGCTGTGGGGGTCGACGCCCACGTTGGAGGAGGTCTGAAGGAGCAGCTCCAGGCAGGACTCGCAGTGCGGGGGCAGGATGAGGGGCTGGATGCGCCCCCGCTTGCCCAGCACACCTGCCCGGGGGAGGTGGCAGAGGACCTGATGCTCGAAGGGGGAGAGGATGGCCTCCATGCCTGTCGGGGGGGTGTTGGCCGAGTTAGCCTGGGTCAGGGTGGGGCTTTGGGGGGTGGTGCGGTTGTGGTAGTCCTGGGTGGTGAGCTTGGCCACTTCACACTCTCGGTGGCGGTTGTAGAGGATGAGCAGCGCCAGGCTGGAATGGCAGAGGAGGCGCCAGGCCTCAGCCGAACTGGGGGAGCGAGTGAGAGACAAGAAGGAAGAGTGCTGCTGCCGGCTCAGGTAGAGCACCAGGCAGGAGAGGGAAGAGAGGAGAGGGGGCATGTGTTGTCTGTGGGAGCTAGAAAAAAAGAGAGAAAGAGATAGAGGGAGAGAGAGCGACACAGAGGGAGAGAGGGAGAGAGGGAGGGAGGGAGATAGAGGGCGACACAGAGGGAGAGAGAGCGACACAGAGGGAGGGAGGGAGACAGAGGGAGAGAGTAAAAAAAAATGTCAAAATGTAATATTTGAAAGCAATTTTTTTTATTTTCCTGTTGAAAATAAATATCCCACGTATACACGTAAGGACCAAAAAATGTTATGAGCAGAATCAAAAAATTTGGACAACTGCAAACTTCATTGAGTAGGCCATTCAAGTAGTTGGTCTGATGTCATCGCCCCCCGCCCCCCCCGGTTGAGAACAATAGAGGAGAAGTAGAGTACATAAGAGGAAGCCCCACCCACTTGTGCCATGTCATGAAGATACCTGGACCACCTATTGACATGTGCCTTTTATTAAGTAAATCAGGTGATGAAGGAGCTGAAAAGAAGACCGGTGAAAATTTCTTTATCACACATCTCCATTATAATATTGATAGAACGGCAAAATATGCATTTCAATTCAGAACTTCATATGTAACATTTAATTTAGGCCAAACATCTCTTTCCAATGTAGCAGAACCATATTATCCATCATACCTAGCCAGCTGTGTACTCCAGTCCCCAGGACTCTCTACGGTCCCCGCTCCACTCAGCTCCTCATCCAGCTCTTCTTCCTCCGGCTTGGGGGTAGGAGGTGGAGGTATCTCTTCCTCTTTGCTCCTGATGGACTCCTCCGCTTTCTGCTGCTCCTCCTTCTCTCTCTTCGGCTTGCGGCCCCTCCTGGGTGGCGTGGATGTTGGAGGACTTTTCACCGGGGCCACCGCAGGGGCGGAGCCTGGCTTGGGCGTCTGAACCGATACGTTGGAGGCTTTTTTGGCCGCGGCCGACTGAGAAGCCGAGGGCGGGGAGAGCGAGAGTGAAAAGGAGACCGCCCCCGAGGAACTTCGAGCGGCCACCGCATCCCTCTCTCTCTCCCTGGAGAAAAGAGGGGGAGGGGCGGGAGTAGAGGAAGAGGAAGGCTGAGGGGAGGCGAAGATGTGGCCGTGCGAGGAGGAGGTAGAGGAGGAAGGGTGTGTGTGGAGTGCGGACAGCTCCATGGCAGCCCTGACCTCTGGCTGGTTGGCATGGTGTTTCTCCAGGTGGCGTGCCAGAGAGCGGTAGTGGCGGCCGCAGTAGGGGCAGTGCTGCCGTCGGCTGACAGTGGCCCCGCTGGAGCTGCCGATGTTTATGTTGATGTTGTTGTTGATGTTGGTGGTGGGGGGCGCCAGTGGGGTGGCGGGCTGAGACGGGGTCTGGGCCACGGTCGGGGTCGAGGAGGCAGCCAGCCGGGAGAAGGAGGATGAGCAGGGGCGCCCGGGTCCGGCCCTGGGGGTGGCGACACTCTTCTTCTTGGCGGTGACGGGGGGGGTGGCTATTTTGCGCTTCTTTCGGCGGCGGAGCATGCGGCCCCTCAACTCCTCCATCTCTTCTTCTTCGTCGTCATCGTCGTCTTCCTCCTCCTCCTCTCGGTCCGAATCGCTGGGCTCAGTGTGGGTTAGCGGGGAGGAGGAGGGGGAGAGGGACCAGGAGGGGGTGAGGTAGTCGGAGAGAGACAGCGGGTGGGGGCCAGGCTCTTCATCCTGTTCGGAGACAAATCCAAAAACATAACTAATGAGCAACTTTATAAATCCGCACAGTAACCAATAGAAAAAAATGAAGTCACAATCAAATATGGAGCCCAACCAATCACAATCGTTACTTGGACAGAACAAGGAAAGAACACAACTAGCAACTAGTAGTAATGCCAGAACAACGGCAATTTTGATGTGTATGAGGTTTCTGTTGGTCAGACGTCATGACCTCTGACAACACTCATTCACGGAGGAAATTTAAGAATAGCTGAAATGGGTTTGCAACGAGGCAAGCTGGCGATGTAATCAGTCATTAGTTACCATGGCGTTCTCTCCCCAGTCCATCAGGCTGTAGTCCACTGTGATCTCCTCCCCTTTGGCGATGTCTCGAATCGCTATGACGACCAGCCGCACCTGACTCCCGCAGTGCACCTCTCGGATCCTACAGTTGGGCGGGGGGTGGAAGAGCACTGGCCCCCGGACCCCACTCGCCCCCTCCTCGCCCAGCTCCGACACACTGGACGGAGGAACAAAGTAACGTCACACACCATCCACTGGAGACACAGCCTTTTGCTCCAGCCTAGCAACCGCACCCGATTTCACTGACCAAGGGTCTTGGTGAGGTGTGTTAGCACCAGGCTTGAACAAAAGCCTGCACACCACTGCAATAGGTAAGGTTGACCCGTACACTGCAGTCTCAATGCAACTACAGACATTTGAGTGATTTCTCAAGACATGTCTGTCATTGGTTGTCTATTCCATGATCCTACGGTCTCTCGCTCACCAGAGCTGGGAGGGGTCGGCGAGGTAGTAAGGGCTTCCGGTTGGAGGCAGTCTGTCCTCCGCTCCGTCCGGGTACTGTCCATCACCTGGGAGAGTCAGAAACAAGTAAGAACAGCAGAACACATTCAACACAACGGATACTTGACACATGATAGGGATGCAGGACGGAATAGATAACCGTATAATGATCTGCATGTCATTTTTGGCAGTGAGGGGGAGAACACTGCATAACACCATCTTTACTCATTTCTATATCTCTCTCTCACACACACAAACACCAGTATCCCTCTCGCTCCGCCACACACACGGCTCCCAACTTTTAAGAAAGTGGGCGTCGACCCCCACAGCCCCTACGTCTTCTCCCGGTTAAACAGCATTTAATAAGGAGCAGGAGATTCATTTAACAAAGCTTAGGCTACCATTAAGGCCTATATGAATTCTACCATTAAGGCCTATATGAATTCTACCATTAAGGTCTATATGAATTCTACCATTAAGGCCTATATGAATTCTACCATTAAGGCCTATATGAATTCTACCATTAAGGCCTATATGAATTCTACCATTAAGGCCTATATGAATTCTACCATTATGGCCTATATGAATTCTACCATTAAGGCCTATATGAATTCTACCACTAAGGCCTATATGAATTCTACCATTAAGGCCTATATGAATTCTACCACTAAGGCCTATATGAATTCTACCACTAAGGCCTATATGAATTCTACCACTAAGGCCTATATGAATTCTACCATTAAGGCCTATATGAATTCTACCATTAAGGCCTATATGAATTCTACCATTAAGGCCTATATGGATTCTACCACTAAGGCCTATATGAATTCTACCACTAAGGCCTATATGAATTCTACCACTAAGGCCTATATGAATTCTACCATTAAGGCCTATATGAATTCTACCATTAAGGCCTATATGGATTCTACCATTAAGGCCTATATGAATTCTACCATTAAGGCCTATATGGATTCTACCATTAAGGCCTATATGAATTCTACCATTAAGGCCTATATGGATTCTACCATTAAGGCCTATATGGATTCTACCATTAAGGCCTATATGAATTCTACCATTAAGGCCTATATGAATTCTACCATTAAGGCCTATATGAATTCTACCATTAAGGCCTATATGAATTCTACCATTAAGGCATATATGAATTCTACCATTAAGGCCTATATGAATTCTACCATTAAGGCCTATATGAATTCACCTCATGAGTAGCAGACCCCTTTCTTCCTGTGCCAATACCATTCCAAATGTGTTCCTATATACTCCACCACAGTCGGACGCTTCATAATACCCATAAAACCTTGCAGTCAAACACATTAATTGTTCCAATCATTTTCCCACCAAGTATGTGTCCGGTTTAGGCTTGGCGTTTTGATAACCGTGGAAATCTCTCTCCTCTGACAATTTGAGTCATCAATAATATTTGCCTCAATTAAAAATAAAGTGAAATGCTAATTAGCAAACGGAGAACACCTCAGAAACACCACAAATTCCTGCAGGAAGCTTCCACACGTCAACCCTAGCCGACACGGTCAGCTACTCTTCACCTACTCGATCAGAGATCTGTGCCCAATCCCATGGTGAACACATGTGCTGTATTGAAATGAATTGACTAAAGTGTTGAACTTCTCCTGTCCCATGTCTCGGTCTTAAACTAGCGACAGACAAAACTTTAGCTCTAGCTAGTTACACATATTTTGGATGACTTAGCCTTGATAATTGTTTGCACAGTATGTCGACATTGGTGTCTATTTCACACACATGGCTTTTTCCAAGGATGACCACCATCAGTCTGGCCACGTGGAGAAGTGCAGCTATAGTGAGGGACCTAGCGGTTTCAGTCTGGCTTAAGGGCCAGCGTGTGGAGGAGATCAGCATCAGTCTGGCCATACGGACATCCTGTGTCGGTGACTGTAGGGACCTATTTGCTCAGGGCCAGTTCCTGTGTCGGTGACTGTAGCTATTACGTTAAGTTTGTGCATCTTAGCAATACACTGTGTTCTATCCAGCTGTCAGCATTCTCCAAGGAAAGAGTCACTTAATCATTAACCAGATTAACCCGGATACCAAACTTAGATAAATGATAACTCAGTTCTAGAATGTTGTCATTGATGAGAATGAATGTAAACGTATAGATATTCAGAATGTACTTAGTTTAGACATTCAGTCCGTATTGTAGTTTCATGACCAGAGACACTTCTTCAACAGGCACAGTATTTATTCATTCAGAGTGGTACATGCATTCACTGTCTGGATTTATAGAATCCTTCACACTATGATTGATATTGTCAAGTGATAAAATCCCAAGTTATCAATTAAACAAAAAGGTTAATGGAATTGTATAAAATATTCTAACGCTGTAATGTCATCAAATCAAACTTTACTTATATTGCACCTTTTTTTTTTTTTTTTTTACAACAAAGGCATTTCAAGGTGCATTTAACCTCCTTCCTGTTGGCAGGTCTCTATAGGTGACCACTTCCTGTTGGCAGGTCTCTATAGGTGACCACTTCCTGTTGGCATGTTTCTATAGGTGACCACTTCCTGTTGGCAGGTCTCTATAGGTGACCACTTCCTGTTGGCATGTTTCTATAGGTGACCACTTCCTGTTGGCATGTTTCTATAGGTGACCACTTCCTGTTGGCATGTTTCTATAGGTGACCAGGGGATTCTCTCTCCAACATGTAAAAGCCTCCGTGGAGCTCATCAGTGTAGCCTGCAGCCTATTTTGCCGGTCCACAAAATCGCCCATACGGGTGTGGAATGCGAGTGGAGGAAGCCAGCCGTGCCCAACCAGGTGCAGTCAACTGGAGGACCTGTACCCGGCTGAAGACTACAACCCTCTGTCCCTAGAGCCCCCAGAGGAGGATCTTCAGTGTCTAAGGAACCATCTCCGGGGCAGGTTCAGTGGAATGGCATGTCTCCTTAAACCTGAGCCAGAACAACCGCTACCCTCCCTGTCATCCCCGCCTGTCATCCCCGTCTGGGGCATGCAGGCATCCTGGCTGGCATGGCGCAGTCGTTGGAGCAGCAGGAGGATATACGGCAGTGCACCAACCCCAACTGGCACACATTGAGGAGAGGGAGGTTGACAGACAGCAATGATGGAGCAGTGGTTAGGGCCAAGCTCGTTACTCCATCGCTGCTGAAAGGGGTCCTCAGATCAGTCGCTGGACGGGGTGTTGTCTGTAAAGTGGGGCAGAGATAAAGAGGAGGGAATCAAGGCATTCAAAATGGGGGGTTTGAAGGAGTTAGGGCTTTAAGTCACATGGTCCTGGATCCTGGGTGCCTCATTGGACGGTCTGGAAGTCAAGTGTCCCTATGGTCCCAGGGACCTTATCATTGAAGAGGCAGTGAAGTCAAAGGATTTTTTTTTTTTACATCAAGGATGGGAGGTTCTTACCACCTCCGTGAAGACCATCCTTACTGGCACCAGGTCCAAGGTCAGATCCACATTACCGGAAGGGGACACCAAAGCCTCCATCCCCACCAGGTCCAAGGTCAGATCCACATTACCGGAAGGGGACACCAAAGCCTCCATCCCCATCCAGCGTGATGACCTCTGACAGACTCATATCGCTCCTCCTGTCAGTACCTGTTTTCAGGGAAGCCACTGCTCCAAAAAAATTCCACATAGTGTACACACACACACACACACTAGATTGCCAAAATAGGCTATATAACACACAACTGTAGCTCAAAGCAGCTAACTAAAGTAATGTAGTTAACATAAGTTTGATCACAAAGGAACAGTCTCATTCAGTAGTACAACAGTTCACGTTGCATTTTATCATGGAAACAGCAGGAATTTATATCTGTGATGTTTAAATTACGTCTTACCCCCAAGAGTGAGAGAGAGAGAGAGAGAGAGAGAGAGAGAGTACATCACTTCCAGCAGATGAGAGAGAGAGAGAGAGCGAGTACATCACTTCCAGCAGATGAGAGAGAGAGAGAGAGAGAGAGCGAGTACATCACTTCCAGCAGATGAGAGAGAGCGAGAGCGAGTACATTACTTCCAGCAGATGAGAGGGAGAGAGAGCGAGTACACGTGTGCCTATCGGAGTAGTAGTTACAGTCCGGTACATAGCACAGAACCATCCTTGCTTCTGCTTGATGGAGAGACCTAAGGTTAGCTAGTTGGCTACAAAAGCCAGGGTAAATTCAATTCTAGTAATAGCATTTTTTTGTAAGGTAGCTAGCTAGGTAACTTAAAAATGTATAAAAACAAGAATACACGCGAGAAATATACAATATCAATTATTTACACAAGAAACTACAAAAGAAAGGCTATGAAATCTACTTGCTAGGTTAGTTGCTATTGTCAATGAGAGTTTCCGTGGAGAAATGTGGAGGTTTCAACCCCACCCTGCAACTTGAGTGATTACCTCAAAGCATGTGACAGGATGTGGAGGTCTGTATGATAGCCACATTGGCGGCTAATTAGCATAGACTTTTTTGGGGTGGCAATTACAGACAAATATATTGAATAAAATAAAATCTTGTCCAAGAGAGATTTATACGGTTCTCAAAACCTCACCTTTTATGACATAGTTCTAAAAATCCCCAACGGAAAAAAATTAATGGTGGAAAAACGATTGGAACCATTTCTGGGTTTTACCGCTAGGTTTTTGTGGGTATTATGACTCATACTGGGGTACTCAATAGGAAAGACCTACTGGTCAAGAAACCAGGTTATTAGCTTGCTGGGTAACACGACTGAACACCGTTGTTTGTTATCAAACCAATAATTAGCAGCCCGGGATTCATTTAAAATTGACTGTGATTTGGTTTATAAAATTCATGAAAATGTGTGCTAATTCACAAGAGATATAAATATATTGATCTAATTATTTTTTACTCTTAAGGTAATGATCTTTTTGAATCAGCTTTAATATTGCGGATGGATTGTTGCTTCCTTCAATGTAATTGTCTGCATCATTCCCAGTCACCCCATCCATATATTTTTGGTGTAAATACACCTTAAATTAAAAAAAAAAAAAACATTATTATTCCCTGCAAACCCTACCACTCTTCCCCCAATTGGAGTAAACTAATGAACAATAACACTTAGACATCTACCTTCAGTTTATACATTCTGTACACATTTAACAGAATCTATTTTACAATAGTTATATTGTGTTTGTTTTAAGTCCTGGCCTTCCTCTATTTCTGATGTCCATCCAGTTTGATTTCTATTTGTAACTGTGCTATTTCACAACATTTCTGAACCTTTATACATTTTATAGACCCCGTATGTTTTACATTTGTTAGTCAGGTTTGTAGGCCTCCTTGCTCGCACGTGCTTTTTTCAGTTCTGCCCACAAATCTTCTATAGGATTGAGGTCAGGGATTTGTGATGGCCACTTCCAATACCTGGACTTTGTTGTCCTTAAGCCATTTTGCCACAACTTTGGAAGTATGCTTGGGGTCATTGTTCATTTGGAAGACCCATTTGGAACCAAGCTTTAACTTCCTGACTGATGTCTTGAGCTGTTTCTTCAATATATCCACATGATTTCCCTGCCTCATGAAGCTTATAAGTGAAATAATCTGTAAACAATTGTTGGAAAAATGACTTGTGTCACGCACAAAGTAGATGTCCTAACCGACTTGCCAAAACTATAGTTTGTTAACAAGAAAGTTGTGGAGTGGTTGAAAAAGTGTATGTAAACTTCTAACTATATGTAAATGTGACATTTCAGTTTGGTTCGAATAAATTAGTAACAATTTCTACAAACCTGTGTGTTTGCTTTGTCATTATAGGGTATTGTGTGTAGATTGATGAGAAAGAAAAGAAAATATGTTTTTAGAATAAGGCTGTAACCTAACAAAATGTGGAACACCTCAAGGGGTCTAAATACGTTTTAGAATAAGGCTGTAACCTAACAAAATGTGGAACACCTCAAGGGGTCTAAATACGTTTTAGAATAAGGCTGTAACCTAACAAAATGTGGAACACCTCAAGGGGTCTAAATACGTTTTTAGAATAAGGCTGTAACCTAACAAAATGTGGAACACCTCAAGGGGTCTAAATACACTGTAACGTGTATTATTTAACATTACTATAAAAATTTAAAAAAACATTGTTTTTCTTGGGTAGCCTAGTGGTTAGAGCTTTGGACTAGTAACCGGAAGGTTGCAAGTTCAAATCCCCCAGCTGACAAGGTACAAATCTGTCGTTCTGCCCCTGAACAGTTCAGTTAGGCCGTCATTGAAAATAAGAATTTGTTCTTAACTGACTTGCCTACTTAAATAAAGGTAAAAAATGAATTGTACACACTTACAGTAATGGATAATTGTTGCTAGCTATCCAACAAAGCCATCACAGAAAAGCAAATTGTTATCTTCTTCTGTAGTTTGGTAACTTCCTGTTCTTCGACCGACTCCGGCTGGAGTATGCGGTGTCCGTCTCGTAACAGAGCCTCCAACTGCAAGGATGGCGTTGCGATTCCACTCCGTTGTGGACGTCCCCATTGAAATGCTTGACATCTGGCGCAACGTAACGGAGTGCTTATGGGTAATGTGAACTAGGCTTCACACGCGTGATGTATGACGAAGTACTCATCCTACTTCCCTAATAAGGGCAATTACTTTTTTTTGGATATGACATATCTGCCGCCTGATCACGTATGATGTATGATGTATCATGTATGACGTATCACGTATGATGTATGATGTATCATGTATGACGTATCACGTATGATGTATGATGTAACATGTATGACGTATCACGTATGATGTAGGATGTATCATGTATGACGTATCACGTATGATGTATGATCAACAGCAAAGTGGATAAAACGAGAATAAATCACATCTTACTTTAGCAGCCTTGAAAAAAGGTGTCAGGAAAGGTATTCATTATTTGTATGTTCAACGGGATTGAAAACAAACAGAACCAAAGTTGATTACTACAGACATCTTTCCATCCTACTTCCCTAATAAGGGCAATTCCTTTTTTTTTGAAAACTCAAAAAGGCATATTCCTACAATAGACAAGGATTGAATGAGTTTTGCGAGGCAGAGCTTAAAATAGAGGAATTGGCTACAGCTGCAAAGGAACCAGCCTTAAATAAATTGCCTGGCTGTGACGACCTAACATCCAATTTTCTTTTGGAATGAACTAAGATCTACCTTCATTGAATGTATTGAGAGTAATATTTTCATGGCCACTTTTGAAACAAGGTATATTACTACCTATACCCGGGAAATTGGTAGTATTTGTTCATTTTCTTAAACCTGTGTGCTTAGTTATGTACTTTGTACTTAGTTATACAATTATAACATTTACAAGAAAAAAAAAGATGACATCTGAACTCTGATATTCTATTTGTAGGATGCAGTCAGTCATTCAGGATGCATTCAGTCATTCATTTCAAGAGCGACGGTAGTGATCGCACAGGGAGAAGATCAGCCTCTCTTACAGCTCAATGGTGATACACTGTCTGTGCAACCCCCCCCCCCCCCCCCAATAACGTGTTTTATTCTAATACACAATTCACGTGGATGACCTAATGAAATCAAAATGCAAATAAAAATCTCTGAAAAGTGACGGGTTTGAATCCCCGATACAACGCATCATTTTCGCTTACGCTTCCCCAATGTACAAAGGTTACAGCAGAATGATTATTGGGGTCTGCACCGAGGGTGTGTGAATGAATGTGAAGTGGCCATTATTGGACCGGCGCATATAAGAAACTAGCTGCTGTTGCAAATTATTTATTTTTTTACTGAAATGTAATTTTATAAACAGGCACCAGCGGGCTCTTTAGATCGGCGGGGCCAGTACTACCTACGCAACGGTTCTACAGTTTTCTAAGATGGTAGTCTCATAACGTTTTGGTGACATTATCGTAGTACCGGTATACCATGCAACACGTGTGTGTGTGTGTGTGTTTACCTGGACTGTAGCTGTGTTCAGACAGACTCTCCTCTTCCTCCTCCTCTTCATCCTCTGTCACGTAGGCCCGGTCACACACCTTCACAGGGGTACCCTTCCTTTTCCTGACACACCCCCTCCTACAAAACACACCCCCCCCAGGGGTTCCTTCAGATTTAGAACATTTCAAATTTAAAAATAATAATACACGTTTTACTGAATAGAACGGACAGATTTATTTTGTACATGACAAGAATGACATTTCTAGATACATTTAATTTACATCTGCCACATTATGAATAGGCCATTTTTTTTTACCATCAAAATAATAACCCCAAGTAAAGCCTACAGCTAGGGCTGTGACGATAATTGGATAACTGTGACATTGTCGGTTTTGGATGTTGACCATCATGAAAATAAAATAGCCCGTCAGCCATCTTTCTTCTTCTTCTTCTTCTTTTCTTCCATAAAATGTTTTGTCAACTTTATTTGAACGTATATATCTCCTTCACCCATAGCAGGAGTGTTTAACTATTGATTTGTATGGTATTGTTTTTGTTAACTTAAGTCCGTCTGTTAAAATTGTATTCGTCGTCACCTCCTCTGTCCAACCATCTTTTAAAAACGTGGCGCAATCAGCAAATCCGCTCTATCGCGGACAGGAGAGAATCTCTGAAGGTCAAAATCAGTCCATTCCAAAAGACGAGGGGTGGAGTGGAAAGTGGGGACTGAGGTCAACTATAGAGCCTATAGCCTACAGGCTGGGGGTGGGTGGGTAGCCTCTGCTCTTCACCTCTGACCTTTTTCCATTGTTACAGTAGATCGGAGGAGTGAGGTGAAAAAGATGTCTCGCCTAGCAACAACAAAAAACAAATAAAAAAGTGTAAATATTTTTGTTCTGCACTAAAGTGTAAATATGACTCCTTACATGAGTCTGACAGTGCACTCTCTCTCGAAAGACTGGACACTGAAATCCCACTGTTTGAAAACAATCCCACACAGCTGACACCCTGGCCGAAGTCCCGCGTTGGGGATAGACTAGACTGGCCCCTTGACGAAAATAAAGTGTACTGTATCACTCACCACAGACAACGGGGCAAACATTGTGGCTGCAGTGAGGCAACTGAACTGGCCTTGGCTAAATTGCTTTGGCCACAATCTCTATCTCGCCAACGGCGTGAACAGCGAGAGCACACACACAGGCCAGGGTCTAGGTCTATGGAACTAGTGAAGGCCCAGACGGAGCCGAATCTCCCAAATCACACCCTCATTCTGGGGGAGAAATAAAAGTTTGATCAGCTAATAACAATAATAATTTATTTATAACCTATTTGATGTTAAAAGAATAAGCTATAAAAATGTTATTCAGATGCAAATAAATAAAAATAAAATAAAAATTGGCTAATTTCCTTGAATCATTCAATGTGGCATTACCTTAGATCAACTGTATTTTCACAATGAAATTAGCCTGTTTATTTTGTTTTATTGTAGTTAAACTACTGATAATTAAATTATAATAATCATATAGGTAATATTCCGGGAATCCTACGTTACATTTGGGGTGGCAGGAAGCCTAGTGGTTAGAGTGTTGGAAGGTTGCAAAATTGAATTCCCGAGCTGGCCCCCATCAATATACACACACAATATGTATTAACAATAAAAATCTTAAAATATCTCATTTACACAAGTAATTGGGCGTCATGTAGCCTAGTGGTTAGAGCATTGGGCCAGTAACCAAAAGATTGCTAGTTTGATTCCCTGAGCTGACAAGGTAAAACACTCTGTCGTTCTGCCCCTGAACAAGGCAGTTGACCCCACTGTTCCCCTGAACAAGGCAGTTGACCCCACTGTTCCCCTGAACAAGGCAGTTGACCCCACTGTTCCCCTGAACAAGGCAGTTGACCCCACTGTTCCCCTGAACAAGGCAGTTGACCCCACTGTTCCCCTGAACAAGGCAGTTGACCCCACTGTTCCCCTGAACAAGGCAGTTGACCCCACTGTTCCCCTGAACAAGGCAGTTGACCCCACTGTTCCCCTGAACAAGGCAGTTGACCCCACTGTTCCCCTGAACAAGGCAGTTGACCCCACTGTTCCCCTGAACAAGGCAGTTAACCCCACTGTTCCTAGGCCGTCATTGAAAATAAGAATTTGTTCTTAACCGACATGCCTAGTCAAATAAAAGGTCAAATTAAAAACATGTGCACAGTGCATTCGGAAAGCATTCAGACCCCTTTTCTTTTTCCACATTTTGTTACGTTCCGGCCTTATTCTAAAAATGGATTAAATACATTTTCTCATGAATCTACACACAATACCCCATAATGACAAAGCAAAAAAAAAAAGTTTAGAAATGTTTGCAAATGTATTAAAAATAAAAACAGAAATCCCTTTGCCCTGTGTGTAGATTGCTGAGGATTATTCTATTTTTTTTTTAAATCCATTTTAGAATAAGGCTGTAACTTAACAAAATGTGGAAAAAGTCAAGGGGGTCTGAATACTTTAGACAGACAGACAGACAGACAGAGAACTTGAATTGAAAGAGAACTAGAGACAGACAGACAGACAGGCAGACAGGCAGACAGGCAGACAGGCAGACATATTGTCACGCAATCTACACAGGTTTTATTTTCTTTGCAAATGTATACACTAAAAAAACAAAGAAATATTACATTTACTAAAGTATTCAGACCTTTTACTCAGTCCTTTGTTGTAGCACCTTTGGCAGCGACTACACTACAGCCTCCAGTGTTCTTGGGTATGACGCTACAAGCTTGGCACATCTGTATTTGGGGAGTTTCTCCCATTCTTCTCTGCAGATCCTCTCAAGCTCTGTCAGGTTGGATGGGGAGCATTGATGCACAGCTATTTTCAGGTTTCTCCAGAGATGTTAGATCGAGTTCAAGTCCGGGCTCTGGCTGTGCCACTCAAGTACATTCAGAGACTTGTCCCGAAGCCACTCCTGCACTGTCTTGACTGTGTGCTTAGGTTAATTTTCCTGTTGGAAGGTGAACCGTTGCCCCAGTCTGAGGTCCCGAGCGCTCTGTAGAAGGTTTTCATCAAGGATCTCTCCGTACTATGCTCTGTTAATCTTTCCCTCGATCCTGACTAGTCTCCCAGTCCGTGCCGGTGAAAAACATCCCCACAGCATGATGCTGCCACCACCATGATTCACCGTAGGGATGGTGCCAGGTTTCCTCCAGATGTGACGCTTGGCCTTCAGGCATAATAGTTCAATCTTGGTTTCATCAGACCAGAGAATCTTGTTTCTCATGGTCTGAGGGTCTTTAGATGACTCCAAGCAGACTCCAAGCAGTCTGTCATGTGCCTTTTGCTGACGAGTGGATTCTGTCTGGCCCCTTGACCATAAAAGGCCTGATTGGGGGAGTGCTGCAGAGATGGTTGTCCTTCTGGAAGGTTCTCCCATCTCTACAGAGGAACTCTGGAGGTCTGTCTGAATGACCATCAGATTTTTGGTCACCTCCCTGACCAAGGGCCTTCTCCCCCGATTGCTCAGTTTGGCCAGGCGGCCAGCTCTACAAAGAGTCTTGGTGGTTTCAAACTTATTCCATTTAAGAATGATGGAAGTGCACTTTTGTTCTTGGGGACCTTCAATGCTGCAGACATTGCAGATCTGTGCCTCGACACAATTCTGTCTCGGAGCTCTACGAACAATTCCATCGACTTCATGGCTTGGTTTTTGCTGTGACATGCACAGCATATGCAGAATATGGCTGTAACCTAACAAATGTTGTAAAAAGTCAAGGGGTCTGAATACTTCCTGAAGGCACTGTAGATGGGGCTGTAATGGAGTGACTGGCTGCAATACCGCTTGGTATGACAAATGCGTGGCGTCCAACCACAAGGCGCTACAGTGGGTAGACCGTATAGCCCAGTACATCACTGGGGCCGAGCTCCCTGCCCTGATCCAGGGCCTCTATACCAGGCGGTGTCAGAGGAAGGCCCTAAAAACGGTCAAAGACTCCAGCCACCCAAGTCATAGACTGTTCTCTCCATTACCGCACAGCAAGCGGTACCAGAGCACCAAGTATTGACCCAAAAGGTTCCTGAACAGCTTCTACCCCCACGCCATAATAATGCTGATACTATTGGTATATGACCCCCTTTTTCTTTTGCATTGGCTCTATGCACACTCACTGGACTCTATCCACACTCACTACACCGACACACACACCATACTAGTACTCCTTGTAAATAGTCTTGTTTATTGTCATTTTATTGTGTTACTAAGTCCCTTTTTTTTTGGCTCAATTTTCTTACTTTTTAAATCTGCATTGTTGGGAAAGGGCTCATAACTAGGCATTTCACATTAAAGTCTACACCTGTTGTATTTCCAGGCTGTATCACAACCGACCATGATTGGGAGTCCCATAGGGCGGCACACAATTGGCTGTGTCGTCCGGGTTTGGCCGTCACTGTAAATAAGAATGTATTCTTAACTGACTTGCCCAGTTAAATAACGGTTAAATAAAAACATATATTTTTTTTTAAATCTAGCGCATGTGAAAAATATCATCTGAATATTTGTTTTCAAGTGCAACTTTAATAATGATGCTTTTTGGAAACAACTTGGCGATTTAATAATGATTCTAATGATGAACTTAGCCTTTTAGATGCTCTTGGGGAAATTGGGCCATTATATTTATTGATTACAATTGTAAAAACAAAATGGAATAAAATCCATAAAGTATCAGACAATCAAATAATATATTGGAAACAAAATGTATATATAATAGCTGATGAAATATTATAATTTTCAATAATTGTAGCCATTTGACAAACCCCAATAACCAGGCATATATAAAATGCCCCCCCCACACACACACACACTTGAGAGACAGTACGCCTTTGCATCCCTCATTATACAGTAGACCACAAGTCAGTCAGATCTACACAGTGAAAGTGATGCCTAATGTAACTGACGGATTTCCACCCAACAACATCAGTTTGAATGAAGATGCTAGTAGCACATAGCTAACTACAGTACCAGAATATCTGGCAAACATGTGATTTTAATGCCTAAATTCCTAAAATAACGAGCCATATCGCTTTCGAGTTAGCTAGCTATCAAAATCAAGCAAAGCTAGCCTAAATGCAATTTAATCTGTTTAGCTACCTATGACTACCGTGTGCAGATGTAACTAGCCAGCTAGCTAACTAACAGATGGCTAATAGTTAGCTAGCTGGCTAATTAAATAACAGACAGGACATTACAGCTGGCCAGCTCTCAAACGAAAGCTCAAAAACATACGGATAATCAACAGTGACAGGGTGTAAATAAAAAATAATAATACAAATTAACAGTAACTAGGTAGCTATTGATCCTAAAGCGAAAAAACACTTTCGCCGTTTTTATTTTTTTTCCTCAGCAGAATCAACACAAGGATGGATACTACTAAACAAACACACCCGCTCAGGCAGGGCTTGCAATCGACTTCACTTTCAAACAAGTAGCTAACAACTGATCAAAAAAAATCCCCAATACGTTATTTATCTCACCCCCGGGGCGGCAAAGGCGGTTTGCTCCCATCCCCGTCGCTGTCGAGGGTTGGTGGCTCCCGGTACTCAAAAGGCGACCGTACGTTCTCCGCCATTAGTACAGCTCCCCTACCTCGCTATCCGGTAGATTGCGTAACGCGCATGCGCGAGTATGCAGAGATTTATATGGTAAAATGGGGGGTTGAAATAGCAGGACAAGGAGGCAAGAAAGCAATAGATCTGTCTCTTACAACCCTTCCTTTTCATTATTATTGCGTTAGAATTAGAATACAGTAGTCTATAACATGTTTTTATTACATTTATAAATGCACTGAATACTATTCATGAAAAACTACAACAAAACACTCTAGACCCACTTCAGTTTAATATTCAGTGCAAATCCAAATAATTTACAGATAATGTTTGACAAAGTAGAAAAGCTCACAATAACAAAAAAAATAAATTCGAGGTTATTTCCATTATCATAATATTCAGTCAAGAGTTTGGAAGCTGTGTCGGACTGTGAAGGAGGGTGAAGAGGGTGTGACAGTTTTGGCTACACACATTCAGTTTGCTACTGAGCAATATTGCCTAAAAAGGTACACGTCAACAAGTTAAAACAATTTAGCAGCATTTTCAAGTATGTAGAACATACAATTAGCCTACTGTAAGTGAATAGCCACATTGACAGTACAGTAACATGCAGCGACGTGATCCATCACAGTTTATTTTCTGAACTTGCCTGACCAAAAAAAGATGAGCACAACATCGGTATGTCAGTTACATGATCATATCCTTATATTCGTTGGAATCACTTTTCACCTATGTTAAACAAATGGAATCTGGAGATATGTTGGCATCATGTGGTACAAGTCAACCACTTCATTGATCAGTAAGCTGCATTTTCACAGTAACAGTTTATCAGTCATTTTTTTGGTTACATTCTAATAGTTAGCGTTAGTCTTAAGTGTTAGTTACGACATGATTCAAACAGTGTTAGAATGTTTCAACTAAAGAAAGCCCCTTCAAATTCTATCTCAAAAGTAGGAAGAATAATTTAACATTTCTCATCAGTAAGATGTTCCGCTTCAATAAATAGACTGTACAACAATAACAACAACTGTCCTGGGAACTTAACACATCATCCATGTCATGACCATCCTTTCTGACAAAGGAATGTTACTGTAACAAGTCTTGCTGGTGCACCTCAACATAATGAATACAATCGTCTGATGAAAGTCATTTTTAGCATTTCATAAAAGGAGGTTAGTTGTGATTTTAGTAAAGCTTCCCCGCATTGGGGACTATATGTCATAATACCTTAGGATTTTCATTAATAACATATCTGCTATTGAAAGCTGACTAATCTTAGACTGAGAGAGGAACTAGATATCTTCTCTCCCTTCCCTCTCGGAGTGGAGGACGTGAAGGGTCTGCGAGGCAGAGTTGGCCCAATGGATCAGCTCTAGCAGGACCCGATAGGTCCACATTTTCGCCCCAAAAGTACCCACAACTCCATCAACCTCCTAAAAGAGAAAGTAAAGTCCGTAGTTACAAAAACATCAAGGTTTTCTCACAAGCAATTATTTTTTACCTTTGTTTAACAAGGCAAGTCAGTTAAGAACAAATTCTTATTTACAATGACGGCCTTGTTCAGGGGAAGAACGCCAGATTTCTACCTTGTTGGCTCAGGGATTTGATCTAGCAACCTTTAGGTTACTGGCCCAATGCTCTAACCACTAGGCTAACTGCTATCCCAAAATATAATTTTGTGCTTTAGACTGATTAGGACAATGTTTTTTTATCACTAAATGGAAGATAACCCATGATAATGGTAATTAAAAATGGTCATTTTTAACCTCATTGCACTGATGGTCTGGGGTGACGTCCTCCTCGGTTTCCAGTAGAACCTTGGTGCTGTGAAGCAGATGTCCCAGTCGATCCCGGACGCCCTTTCTCACTGTCTCATACTCGCCCTCTAGCTCACCCATCTCCTCCTCCTCTCGTAGGATTAGACACTCCAGTAGTCCCAAGCATTTGCGCAGGGCTGAGTGTAGAAGCTGAACCTGCTCGTCAGAGCTGAGGTCAGGCGAGGACAGAGAGAGGGACACGATGCGGTCCCCCGCTGGGGTGTGGTCTGACAAGAGGCTCTCCCTCTCCCTCTGAGAGGATATAGGAGGAGAAAAGGTGGGTGGGGAGGGCCAGGGAGTGGAGAAAATGAAAAGATAATATAAGCATGAATACAGAATGATTTTTTTTTAAAGTACTAATGAGTAACATACGCTGCTACAAATTAAGATGTGCGCCAACAGTGCACACCAACCTGCCACTGATTTTGGAGAAATCTACTTTGTTTTCTGTGGGGGGGGAAAAAAAGTGTTGGCTATTCCGTGAAAAGCATCATCTTTATTCAAACCCAATAAAATATCATTTTTAAACAATCAAAACGATTGTATATTTATAATAATAATATGTATACAATTAATTCACTCTATACAATTAATTCACATATATTGGTAATTTCTGTAGATGTATTTTTTGTCTATGGGAGCCAGCAGCCAAATTTGAGTGACTCAATCGACTAGGGTGGGTTCCCCTGGGTCACAGTTTAATGGATTGGGTTGGGAACATGGAGGAGAGGGAGGGATGGTTTTAAAAAGGATGATTCAATTAGGAACTGCAGCAGCATTGCATATTTTGCAAGGCAAGTGCACAGTTACAGTAGACAGTTAATTATTTCTAACGACCAATGTTGGAATTTACCATCTGGCTACAGATCTATCCTGAAACAAGATCTTAAAAATATAATTTTATCTAATGAGACTAATCGAAGGGAAATGAAAATAAGAAAGTTACAAATATCTTAAATGGTGCCTTTACAGGTGCAGCGAAATAGGCCTGAGGTCTAACGGGTCGCGAATGACGTGGGAGGTAAGCTATGTGGTGTTGTTTATACCCAGTAAGCTGCCCTAAAAAAATATATACAAATATCGACAAATTCGCTCAATAACTACTCACATATAGCTCCAGAAGATAAGTGCAGTCCTGGTGCAGTAGCCGAGCCAGAGCCGCTGCTCTCCCCGTTCTAGATCGCCCCGGCGCAGGCATGTCTAGGAGCGTGTCTATCTCAATGTGCTCCTGATCAGCCATTTACTCGAGGTGGTTTGCGGTGAGTCGGTGGTAACCAATGGTGGTAACAGGCAGAAAGCAGCCGGAGTGTTTTTCTCCTACTACAGAAATGGAGACTTTTATTTATTTATCTATCTAAAGCTACCAACCTCGATATTTTGAAAACGTGCAGATTGAGCTAGAGGTCCATTTCGTCGTCGCAGTAATTTGACCATTTGTTTTATTTAGTTGTATGAACGCGACGTACAGGGGAATGTAATTGGTTCCGGAAGCGACAGGGGCGTTTTTCAGGGACGCACAGCTGTTTACACCCAAACCCGGAGAGGTACGGACACGCAGACGAACTGATTCGGTTCAGCTCAGTCCAGTCTGTGGGCTTGTTCGACATTTATATAAACCCTGTTTTGCTAATGCTATGTATTGACCATTGAGAGGCTTTGAAGCCACGGTCGGCCATATTGGCACTCACCAGTAAGAGCCTCTAAAAATGATACTTTAAGGAAAATGTTTATATATTTTTTATTTGTATGTCTAGCTCACACAATAATAATTATAATAAAATGCATTCAGATGTCTGTAATATAATAAACTTGGCAGAAATTGATGTAGACATTAATACATATGGTGCAACGGTCAAAGGCACTGCATCTCAGTGCTAGAGGCTTCACTGCAGATCCTGGTTTGATTCCAGGCTGTATCACAACTGGCTGTGATTGGGAGTCACATAGGGCGGCGCACAATTGGCCCAGCGTTGTCTGGGTTTGGCTTGGGTAGGGTAGGCTGTCTTTGTAAATAATAATTTGTTCATAACTTGCGTGCCTAGTTAAATAAAGGTCAAATCAATTGTAAAAAATCTAACAGCTTCCAAAATGTTTTTTTATTTTTACCATGGTAAGTTAATGCCAAGATGGAGGCGCGGTGGCTTCAACACAGTGCCCCCTAGCTGTCATCTAGTGAATATATAAATCATTGATTACAGGCGACTGCCGACGTACTGATCGACAAATCACCTTCCATCATAAATAACGACTCATTACTATTTGTATTATTTGTAGATCAGTGATTCAGTCAGTCACAATTTACCCACAATACATAACGGTTTTGGTGCTCTCGAACACGACCATTGGTTCAGTCCGCTGAGGTATAGGTTCAGTCCACTGGGGTACAGGTTCAGTCCGCTGAGGTATAGGTTCAGTCCGCTGAGGTATAGGTTCAGTCCGCTGAGGTATAGGTTCAGTCCGCTGAGGTATAGGTTCAGTCCGCTGAGGTATAGGTTCAGTCCGCTGAGGTATAGGTTCAGTCCGCTGAGGTATGGGTTCAGTCCGCTGAGGTATAGGTTCAGTCCACTGAGGTATAGGTTCAGTCCACTGAGGCATTGGTTCAGTCCGCTGAGGTATAGGTTCGGTCCGCTGAGGTATGGGTTCGGTCCGCTGAGGTATAGGTTCAGTCCACTGAGGTATAGGTTCAGTCCACTGAGGTATAGGTTCAGTCCACTGAGGCATTGGTTCAGTCCGCTGAGGTATAGGTTCGGTCCGCTGAGGTATGGGTTCGGTCCGCTGAGGTATAGGTTCAGTCCACTGAGGTATAGGTTCAGTCCACTGAGGTATAGGTTCAGTCCACTGAGGTATAGGTTCAGTCCGCTGAGGTATAGGTTCAGTCCACTGAGGTATAGGTTCAGTCCACTGAGGTATAGGTTCAGTCCACTGAGGTATAGGTTCAGTGCACTGAGGTACAGGTTCAGTCCACTGAGGTATAGGTTCAGTCCACTGAGGTATAGGTTCAGTCCACTGAGGTATAGGTTCAGTCAGTCATCCTGATGAGCCCTTCTCAACTGAGAAAGGGGTAGCTGCAGCACAATAGGGTGATGAGGTGGAGACCCTTCGCGTCAGGAAGTAATTTAACCATTCATTATAGTCCTTGCACTGTATATTTTTGTGTGTGTAATTAACTCGTGACATTCCTGAATTACTAATTATATTAATAGTCAGATTTAAATCAACAAGTATGATAGTCAGTTTAAAAAGGTTAAGGTTAAAAGACTGTGTACAAACAGTGCATTCAGAAAGTATTCAGCCTCTTTGACTTTTCCACATTTTGTTACTTTACAGCCTTATTCTAAAATTGATTAAATTGTCCCCCCCATCAATATACACACACAATATGTATTAACAATAAAAATATTAAATATCCCATTTACACACGTAAATGGGCGGCAGGTAGCCTAGTGGTTAGAGCATTGGACCAGTAACCAAAAGGTTGCTAGATTGATTCCCTGAGCTGACAAGGTACAAATCTGGCATTCTGCCCCTGAACAAGGCCGTTAACCCACTGTTCCTAGGCCGTCATTGTAAATAAGAATTTGTTCTTAACTGACTTGCCTAGTTAAATAAAGGTTAAATGAAAAAAAGTATTCAGACCCTTTACTCAGTACTTTGTCGAAGCACCTTTGGCAGTGATTACAGCTCTAGAGTCTTCTTGGGCATGATGCTACATGCTTTGCATACCTGTATTTGGAGAGGCCAAATACAGGTGTGGTAGGCATGTTCCCTGGCCAAAATGATCATCAAGGACAACAACCACTGCCTGTTCACCCCGCTATCATCCAGAAGGCGAGGTCAGTACATGTTTTGTATGTTTTCATGGTTCTGTCTGGGCTCTAAATTCCAGTGAAGGGAAGTCTTCACTCTACAGCATACAATGACATTCTAGACAATTCTGTCCATACAGAAATGGTTTGTCGAGATCAGTGTGGAAGAACTTGTCTGGCCTGCATAGAGCCCTGACCTCAACCCTATCGAACACCTTTGGGATGAATTGGATTGCCGACATCAGTGGTTGACCTCACTAATGCTCTTGTGGCTAAATGGAAGCAAGTCCCGTCAGCAATATTCCAACATCTAGTGGAAAGCCTTCCCAGAAGAGTGGAGTCTGTTATAGCAGCAAAGGGGGGACCAACGCCATATTAATGCCCACAATTTTGGAATGAGATGTTCGACAAGCAGGTGTCCACATACTTTTGGTCATGTAGTGTAGCTATTAGCTGACACCAAAGATGTCATCTTACAGATGACGTGTAGGAGCTTGCAGCGATTTTAATCTTTCACGTCTACTTTGATGCTAATTAGCATTTTCGAATCTGAGAGTAAATAGAGCCGAATATATTAATAAAAGTTACCTTGCCCGATAGAGATTTACACGATTATCAGAACGTCAGGCCAGGGAACGCCTACATGAAACACAGACCTTGTTTGAAGTGGTTATAAAATACCCTATTGGAAAAATGTATGGTGAAAAAAAAACGATTGGAATCATTTCCGTGTTTGGACGTTAGGTTTTATGGGTATTATGATGCGTCCACTGTGGGGCTCTATGGCGACCGGTGTATGGGCAAGTGAGTGTGTCGAAAGGCAAGTAGTAGATGTGTGGAAAGGATTGGGTGTGTCGAAAGCGCTCCGCTAGGTTAGAAGGTTTTGATTGAACTGTGTTTTTAGTTTCTTACCACGCAACTACACTTTTGAGGAAGAGTCATATTTCATTGTTAGTTTTACACAAATGCTTCATTTTCAGTTTAAAAACGGATGACTGTTTATTTTAGACTGTACATGTATCAAGCAAACCAAATTTTATGTCACATACACATGGTTAGCAGATGTTAATGCGAGAGCAGCGAAATGCTTGTGCTTCTAGTTCCGACAGTGCAGTAATATCTAACAGGTAATCTAACAATTTCCCAACAACTAGCTAATACACACAAATCTAACGGGGTGAATGAGAATATGTACATGCAGGTATATGGATGAGCGATGGCCGAGCGGCTACGGCAGGGTGCAATAGATGGTATAAAAATACAGTATATACATATGATATGAGTAGTGTCAGATGTGTAAACATGATCAAAGTGTCATTATTTAGAGTGCGTTGTATAAAGTGACATCCGGTGACACAATTAGCGATGGGAAGCACCTCAGTTCTGCACCATACAGGATATACCTCACCTCGATACAACACCTGTGTAGTGTACGCCTGCTAATGGGATTTAACCAAATAATTATCCACACCTCTTTATTTTTACTTCTATGGAAATCCGAACTGTATAATTTTTTTTATATATATTTTTTTTACAAATCTACACAAATTAGGCTTGAGGATGTTGTTTTCCCCCTAGTTATTGACAAAAGAAAACCGAATATCCAATACAAAACTAACTTTACCTCGGTGCCGAACCAGCCACCTATCCTCTAAAAAGTCAGGTAAACAGTACATTCCTGTGGATATTTTGTCTCAAATTTCAAGCAGCTGAAGAACAAACCGCACAGACAACCAGTATACTTTATTTTACTAGGCAAGTCAGTTAATTAAGAACAAATTCTAGGCCTAGGAACAGTGGGTTAACGGCCTTGTTCAGGGGCAGAACGACCGATGTTTTACCTTGTCAGATCAGGGAATTAAACTAGCAATCTTTTGGTTACTGGCCCAATGCTCTAACCACTAGGCTACATGACGCCCAATTACTTGTGTAAATGGGATATTTTAAGATTTTTATTGTTAATACATATTGTGTGTGTATATTGATGGGGGCCAGCTCGGGGATTCAATCACTAGGCTTCCTGCCACCCCAAATGTAACGTAGGATTCCCGGAATATTACCTATATGATTATTATAATTTAATTATCAGTAGTTTAACTACAATAAAACAAAATAAACAGGCTAATTTCATTGTGAAAATACAGTTGATCTAAGGTAATGCCACATTGAATGATTCAAGGAAATTAGCCAATTTTTATTTTATTTTTATTTATTTGCATCTGAATAACATTTTTATAGCTTATTCTTTTAACATCAAATAGGTTAATAACAAATTCTTATTTTCAATGACGGCCTAGGAACAGTGGATTAACTGGCTAGGAACAGTGGGTTAACTGGTCTAGGAACAGTGGATTAACTGCCTAGGAACAGTGGGTTAACTGCCTAGGAACAGTGGGGTTAACTGCCTAGGAACAGTGGGGTTAACTGCCTAGGAACAGTGGGGTTAACTGCCTAGGAACAGTGGGTTAACTGCCTAGGAACAGTGGGTTAACTGCCTAGGAACAGTGGGGTTAACTGCCTAGGAACAGTGGGGTTAACTGCCTAGGAACAGTGGGTTAACTGCCTAGGAACAGTGGGTTAACTGCCTATGAACAGTGGGTTAACTGCCTAGGAACAGTGGGGTTAACTGCCTAGGAACAGTGGGGTTACTTGTTCAGGGGAACGGTGGGTTAACTGCCTTGTTCAGGGGCAGAACGACAGATGTTTTACCTTGTCAGCTCAGGGATTTGATCTTGGAACCTTTTGGTTACTGGCCCAATGCTCTAACCACTAGGCTACACATTTTATGTAATTGTTTAACTTTCTGGCTTGTAAGGAACATTTACCAAATTTGCAGACAGTTTCAGGCTGTATATACCAATTAATTATGTATTACAGCCTGATTAATCAGATTAACATTAGCCTGCCGCTAAACCTCACCTAGCATGCTAGCTCGACACAAATACCTGCTACAAAACGTCTCAACAAATGCACAACCACACTACTGAACCACACCGGTTCACAACCATCCGGACTACAACCACTATTGCTAACATGTGTTAACATTTACGCCAGACATGCTCCTATGTTACAAAACCCATAACTAACCCTACTGATTTTGTTGCACTCATTATGTCTAGGGGTCTTATGCCTAGCTAACTGGCCTGTGACCGGACTAGTTATGTCTAGGGGTCTTACGTTATGACGTCTTGGGCCTAGTTAACTGGTCTGGAACCTGAATGAATGGGTGCATTTATATGAGAAATCAGCATATGCGCCTAGGTGTTGAATGAACATGTGCCCAGGGAGGCGGCAACCTTAGCTATGTCCGGAGGCAGCTCTGTCTTGACTCCTTTGGGTCGGTGAGCCCAAGCTGATCATTAAGTTCAGATGGTGACGGAAACAGATATATACAAAAATGAAAACAGAATGCCTGGGACACTGACTAATTAGCAGCACCTGATGTGCTTATCAACCAGGCTCAGCAGCTGATGTGCTTATCAACCAGGCTCAGCAGCTGATGTGCTTATCAACCAGGCTCAGCAGCTGATGTGCTTATCAACCAGGCTCAGCAGCTGATGTGCTTATCAACCAGGCTCAGCAGCTGATGTGCTTATCAACCAGGCTCAGCACCTGATGTGCTTATCAACCAGGCTCAGCAGCTGATGTGCTTATCAACCAGGCTCAGCAGCTGATGTGCTTATCAACCAGGCTCAGCAGCTGATGTGCTTATCAACCAGGCTCAGCAGCTGATGTGCTTATCAACCAGGCTCAGCACCTGATGTGCTTATCAACCAGGCTCAGCACCTGGACAAGGTTGCCATTCCTAGGGGAATGTGTGTCTTTGTCATAACACTAACCTTCCCACTTGTCTACCGAAGTTGAGTATTATAACTATTCGTCGTTTTTTAATGCCGTAGTGGCACATTTTCTGTGGAAATCACTCCAATAAATGTGCGCGGCAGAAATGAATGACATTTTTTAGCACCCTTCCTCAGATCTGTGCCTCGACACAATTCTCTGAGCTCCTCGGACAATTCCTTTGACATCATGGCTTGGTTTTTGCTCTGACACGCACTGTCAACTGTGGGACCTTTTATATAGACAGCTGTGTGCCTTTCCAAATCATGTCCAATCAATTGAATTTTCCACAGGTGGACTCCAATCAAGTTGTAGAAACATCTCAAGGATGATCAATGGAAACAAGATGCATCTTAGATACATTTTGAGTCTCACAGCAAAGGGTCTGAATATTTATGTCAATAAGGTAAAACCTGTTTTCGCTTTGTCATTATGGGGTATTGTGTGTAGATTGATGAGAAAAAAACAATTAATTTAATACATTTTTGAATAAGGCTGTAATGTAACAAAATGTAGAAAAAGTCAATGGGTCTGAATAGGTGGTGTTTCATCATTGCTAGAAAGCCATTTTCAAGTCTTGCCATAGATTTTCAAGCTGATTTAACTCGGCCACTGAGGAACATTCAATGCCTACTTTGTAATCAACTCCAGTGTATATTTGGCCTTGTGTTTTAGGTTAATTTGCCCAAAAGAAGGTGAATGTGTCTTTTGGAAATCAGACTGAACCAGGTTTTCCTCTAGGATTTTGCCTGTGCTTAGCTGTATTCCGTTTAAAAAAAATCATAGAATATTCCCTAGTGCTTGCCGATGACAAACATACCCATAACATGATGCAGCCAACACCATGCTTGGACATATGAAGAGTGGTACTCGGTGATGTGTTGGATTTGCCCCAAACATAATGCTTTGTATTCAGGACAAAGTTAATTTCTTTGCCACATTTTTTGCAGTTTTACTTTAGTTTCTTATTTCAAACAGGATGCATTTCATGAATATTTATATTCTGTACAGGATTCCTTCTTGTCACTCTGTCAATAAGGTTAGTATTGTGGAGTAACTACAATGTTGTTGATCCATCCTCAGTGCTCTCCTATCACAGCCATTAAACTTTGTAACTGTTTTAAAGTCACCATTGGCCTCATGGTGAAACCAATGGGTGGTTTGCTTCCTCTAAGGCAACTGGGTTAGGAAGGACGCCTGTATCTTTTTAGTGACTGGGTGTATTGATACACCATCCAAAGTGATGTCACTGAGTACTGTCTCTATAAAAAGGACCTTCCACTCCCACCTGGGAGATGGATGCCTGATGAAGACCTAAGGGTCAAAACATTTTTTGTAAATAAATATCACCTTGGAGCATGAGCGTGTGCAGCGTTTTTTTTACATGTTTAACCACCTACCAATAGGTGCCATTCTTTGCAAGGCCATTGGAAAAATTTCCCTGGTCTGGTGTGTTCGAAATTCACTGCTCGACTGAGGGACCTTGCAGATAATTGTATGTGCGGGTTACAGAGATGAGGTAGTCATTCAAAAATCATGTTAAACACTATTATTGCACACAGTCCATGCAACTTAGGTGATTTCTTAAGCACATTTTTACTCCTGAAATTATTTAGGCGTGTCATAACAAGGAGGTTGAATATTTATTGACAGAAGACTGCAGCTTTGAGTTTTTTTAAATTAATTTGTAAAATGTGAAAAAACAACTCTTTGATATTATGGAGTACTGTGTGTAGGCCAGTGACACAATCTTAATTTAATCAATTTTAAATTCAGGCTGTAACAGCAAAATGTGGAAAAAGTGAAG
The DNA here is from genome assembly GCF_045791955.1 of Oncorhynchus clarkii lewisi. Taxonomy (NCBI): domain Eukaryota; kingdom Metazoa; phylum Chordata; class Actinopteri; order Salmoniformes; family Salmonidae; genus Oncorhynchus; species Oncorhynchus clarkii. The sequence goes on from NC_092167.1 coordinate 48,925,584, forward strand.
GGGTGTGAATATTTTCTGAAGGCCCTGTAAACCAACCAATCCTGATCACTCAATCTATATCAACCCACAGCTATCCCCGTTTGACACATTCACCTCTGCACTCTCTAACAGTATCCTAACAGTATAGTATCTCTCCCATACTATCTCCTCATCTGCCCTATCCCCCTTCCCCTTTCCCTCCCACACCATTACCCCTTCATGCTCCCTCCCCACCACCACACTCTCCCACATCACCCTATACCCCCCCTCTGGGTCTCCTCCTCACCCTCCCACACCACTGCTCCTTCGTGCTCCCTACCCACCACAAACTTCTCCCACGTCACCCCCCCCCCCCCCCCCCCCCCTATGGGTCTCCCCCTCTGGCTCCCCGACCCACTCCACGGCCTAATGGGTCGTGATGGTACTGGTTTTACAGGGCACCAATAGAGCTAAGGGTGAGGAAAGTGGTGGTGAGTGGGCCAGAGGTGGTGGTTGTGGCTGAGTGGGCCGTCAGCTGGATGACAGGGGAGGCCCCCGAGAGGAGGTGGGCACTCAGCTGCAGCAGCGTGGAAGTCTTGTGCTGGGGGACAAGCTGTAGTAGCTGGGGCTGGTAGGTGTCCATCTGGTGATTCTGAGGGGGGAGAGGTAGCACCACCTTCTGCAGGACGGCGAGGCCCTGGTTTTCCTGGCTGACAGGGGACATGGCAGGGGGGTACAGCCCCAGGTAAAGTATTTCAGATTGGGGCAGGGCTGGTGATGAGGGCCCCTTGCTTTGGCCGCCAGGGCCTCAGCTCTTGTGGGCCATCACGCTGTCCTTCTCAAATTTCGTGCCGCAGATGGAGCAGGAGAGGTGGCGTCGGAGTCGTGCTTCTTCATGTGTCAGTTGAGAGAGGCCTTCTGGGGGCAGGTGAAGCCGCAGATCTCACACATGCCACAGGGGGGAGACAAAGACATGGTTAAGTTTGGGACTGGCAAAATCTTAGGTAAATCTCAATCTAAAAAATGTATTGGGCTCCATTTTACCTCATTTGAAATGCACCAATTTGTACTTAAAACACTGTAGTACTGACATTATTGCTGAAACCACAATTGTTTAACTTTTTTTGCTACAATATCCAGAAAAATGCAATGCAAGTGAAACACGGACATTGTAATAGAATTACAAGATCATTGCCGTTGTATTGTGAGTATTAAGGTATTTTGGGGCTAAACTGATGTTTTGGCTCAGGGGAGTCAGGGACACTCACTGGATTGGCTTCTCTGCTGTGTGGATCACACGATGAACAGTACTCACAGATATATTCCCTCTCGTCTGAAATACAGACGACAAGCACAAAAGAGAGGGATGTATAGAACAAAATGGATGTCAATAGAGATCTGTCACTAAGAGCCTCAAAAGCATGATATTACTTTTAAAGAATGTATTTAAAGGAGAGGAGGCTGGTGGAAGGAGTTATAGCAGGACATGCTCATTGTAATGGAATTAATGGAGCAGTATCAATCACATGGTTTACAAGACATTTCAGTGAGCCTGTCCTCCTATATCTCCGCCCACCAGCCACCAGTGAGTTGAAAGAAACAGCCATTGCATGGCTGGAAATTCCCTTAAAATCTAACTGAATTCAAATGATAGCTGAAGTGTGTGCCGCACTGCCACCAAAAGTCCTATTGAAGTACCTGTGTGGTGCTTAGCATGACGCAACAGCTGTTTCTGTACACAAAACAGGCGTCCACACAAGGGGTGAGGACACACATACCTCTTCTGCAACAAGTGCTGATACTTTAAGTGGTGCTGAGAGAGATAGAGAGAAAAAGAAAGAGAGAGAGAGAGAAAGAGAAAGAGAGAGAGGGGGAGAGAGCGAGAGAAAGCGAAAAAGAGAGAAAAAGAGAGAGAGAGAGAAAGAGAGAGAAAGAAAGGGTCTCACTCATTGGTGAGACCCGGGTCCGTGCAGATTCACGGGCTATACGACGTTCAGAAGGAGATTGGTAGAGGTAACTGGTTAATTAGCGGCTGTTGTAAAATAGATATTCTGATTTTCTTTGAGTTAATTTGGGAAATAGAAACTCAATAAAAACTAGTTTTCCCATGGTGCCCCAGGTTAATGAGTTAACAGGTTAATGAGTTAACAGGTTAATGAGTTAACAGGTTAATGAGTTAATAATTGGTTAACAGGTTAATGACTTAATAATTGGTTAACAGGTTAATGACTTAATAATTGGTTAACAGGTTAATGAGTTAATAATTGGTTAACAGGTTAATGAGTTAACAGGTTAATGAGTTAACAGGTTAATGAGTTAATAATTGGTTAACAGGTTAATGACTTAATAATTGGTTAACAGGTTAATGAGTTAATAATTGGTTAACAGGTTAATGACTTAATAATTGGTTAACAGGTTAATGAGTTAATAATTGGTTAATAGGTTAACAAGTTAATAATTGGTTAACAGGTTAATGAGTTAATAATTGGTTAACAGGTTAATGAGTTAATAATTGGTTAACAGGTTAATGAGTTAATAATTGGTTAACAGGTTAATGAGTTAATAATTGGTTAACAGGTTAATGAGTTAATAATTGGTTAACAGGTTAATGAGTTAATAATTGGTTAACAGGTTAATGAGTTAATAATTGGTTAACAGGTTAATGAGTTAATAATTGGTTAACAGGTTAATGAGTTAATAATTGGTTAACAGGTTAATGAGTTAATAATTGGTTAACAGGTTAATGAGTTAATAATTGGTTAACAGGTTAATAAGTTAATAATTGGTTAACAGGTTAATGAGTTAATAATTGCTTGATTCAGTTAATCACGCAATTAGAAACTTTTAATCATTCGATGAACAACAGTCGTCACATTAACTAATACAACGTCACGACACTACTGTGAACTATTGAGATGATAGGGAGGAGGGGAAGCTATTGTACTGTTTACATGATGCAGAGGAGGAGATGAAGGAGAAGAGGATGGAGGAGAGGAAGAAGAGGATAGGGGAGATAAAAGAGAGGGTGGAGAGGAGGAAGCCTTTGTAGGTGATTGAAATGTAGGTAGAGGAGATGAAGCCACTGTAGACTATGGAGAGAGTAGAGAGGAAGACACTGTAGACTATGGAGAGAGTAGAGAGGAAGACACTGTAGACTATGGAGATAGTAGAGAGGAAGACACTGTAGACTATGTAGAGAGTAGAGAGGAAGACACTGTAGACTATGTAGAGAGTAGAGAGGAAGACACTGTAGACTATGGAGATAGTAGAGAGGAAGACACTGTAGACTATGGAGAGAGTAGAGAGGAAGACACTGTAGACTATGGAGAGAGTAGAGAGGAAGACACTGTAGACTATGAAGATAGTAGAGAGGAACACACTGTAGACTATGGAGAGAGTAGAGAGGAAGACACTGTAGACTATGGAGAGAGTAGAGAGGAAGACACTGTAGACTATGAAGATAGTAGAGAGGAACACACTGTAGACTATGGAGAGAGTAGAGAGGAAGACGCTGTAGACTATGGAGAGAGTAGAGAGGAAGACACTGTAGACTATGGGAACACACCCTCTGACTGTAACCTACCTCAGCCCCTACAGTGTAATGATGGCCTGGCTCGGCTGCTGCCACTTCCTGTCCGCCTCCATCGGTGAGTCCTGTCTACTCTACTGCTGGTCTACATATGAACCCATATGAAGTGATGTGATAAACGCATCACTGAATCTTTTTATTTGTGTCTTTCTTTCATTCAACAGAAGAACTTCGACTGGATGCCCTTTTTACTCTGGATTTACTCCATAATCAAACACGATGAACCCCCTGATAAATCAAGTAAGAAACCAATCCATAAATCAATGTGCAAACTAGTCATGCTAGCAAACTAGCAAAGTAGCCCTGCTGGTTAAGTGTGCCTTGAATTCTAAATAAATCATAGACAGTGTCACCAGCAAAGCACCACCACACCATCACACCTCCTCCTCCATGCTTCCCGGTGGGAACCACACATGCAGAGATCATCCGTTCACCTACTCTGTGTCTAACAAAGACACAGCGGTTGGAACCAAGAAAGTCTCTTCTCATTACACAGAGATATCAACTGAATTTTTATGAAGAATATAAGCTTTCTTTTTTTGTAACTGATTAGTAGACATTTTACAAGTAATGTTGCTCTCATTCAGTGCTGTATGGTCATGCATGACAATAATCCACATAGTTACACATGTATTACACATGTATTTTAATGTTGTGACTATTGTGATCTGCTCTGAGGAAAGCAAGTGGGCTCAGACATCAACATGACATATTTTAATTAAATCAGGGGTTGGGCACCACAGATTATCTTTGGGACCGCCCTGGTTTTGCCTCAAATCCAATATGGCTGCCGTATGATTTGATATTGAGATAAAAACGTCTGCATTGGACCTTTAAAGACACAATAACGCAATACAAAATAAATAAGGGCAATTTATACGCAGGTGAAGTGTCACGGTTTTCTTCTGTCGAAAGAGAGGAGGACCAAAATGCAGTGTGGTTATCTTTATACATCTTTAATAAAGATGATAACGAACAAATACAAAAAAAAGTAACGTGACAAAACCGAAACAGCCCTATCTGGTGCAAACAAACACAGAGACAGTAACAATCACCCACGGAATACTCAAAGAATATGGCTGCCTAAATATGGTTCCCAATCAGAGACAACGATAAACACCTGCCTCTGATTGAGAACCACTCTAGGCAACCATAGACTTACCTAGACTACTCTACTAAACACAACCCCATTAATCTACAGAACCCCTAGACAAGACAAACACATAATCACCCATGTCACACCCTGGCCTGACCAATATAATAAAGAAAACACAACATACTAAGACCAGGGCGTGACATGAAGGTGTCTTAGTGTCATCTTGTTAGCCATATTGGATTCAGAATCAAATTGATTTACACTTGTTTTACACATTTCAGAAAAAAATGCCTTTAATTTAATTTCCATGTTTTTTTTTTACAGTACAGGTGACAATTTCATGGAAGTTATACCAGCTGCCAAGGCAGCAGTTACTCTTCCTGGGGTCTAGCTAAATTAAGGCAGTTCTACAATTTTCTAAACATTACAATACATTCACAACATATTTCACAACACACTAAGTGTGTGCCCTCAGGACCCTACTCCACTACCACATATCTACAACACAAAATCCTTGTGTACGTGTGTGTATGCATGTGTCTGTGCCTATGCTTGTGTTGCTTCAAAATCCTGCTGTTCCATAAGGTGTATTTTTATCAGTTTAAAAAAAATATATGATTCTACTGCTTGCGTCAGTTTGTCATGACTTTGCCCTGTTGGGTGAGGTCATAAAACCCCCATTCTCTCTCTTCTCCCCCACCGGTTTATGCCCCCCTCCATAAATACAGAATCTCTCTCTGAAAATCCTTTCTTTACCACAGAGACAGACTTTGCAATACCGTTGCATGGAACGATATTTCTGTAATCCAACCAGTTGAAAGTGTCCATTGGTACTGAAAGAATATGATGTCAGATCATTTGTTGTCTGGGACATTATTTTCTGATGACAGGACAACTTAAATTGTATACTGGAAAGTCTACACATCCTAGTTATCAGATTTACATGTAAATGTTGCAAAATGTATATGATTGAATATGAAACTATTTGTGAGAAGATGAAATGTGATTTTAGTCTTGTAAATGAGAGAATTGGTTTCATAGTAAACTTATGTTCAATCAGTAATCCACGGGAGCACAGACATTGGTTGGAAATTATACACCAATCCCCTTCTCTTCTCCAGTACAAAAGTCCCTGTGAGTTGAACTATAATTCACTAAAGAAGAAGTGATACATCCTAGACGTCGTGTTATCCGCTGCAGCTGTAAACATACGTGGCCTAGGAAAGGAAAGGCAATCTCTTCAGATTGACAAGGTACTTCAACGTGACTAGAAAGATTATTCAAAGGACAAGGGCGATCTCTGCTGGACAAACCAGTCTTCCATCTTCGACCCATCTATTGAAGCGCAGCTCAGAGTAAATGTATATATTGCATTTTCCTTTTCCCGAATGGGCGGTCATTAGAATGCATATGATTCTGTATTTACGGTAGCATAGCTTCTCAAGGTCCGATAGAGACCCAATCCCTTTGTCCCTCAGTCTTCCCGCTCTTTCATTCAAACCCAACCCCCTTCCTTTGTGTAACGAGCTGTCATATTAGGATAATCCACCAGGGACTTTTCCTGACATGATTAGTAATCGATGTATGATCTACCCTGTGTGATGTATTTGATGTATGATTAGTTATTAAATATATAATTAAGCCAATTTGCATAACGCTTTGCCACAAACATAGATGTCTATAATTGGTTCAGATTTGGTCTGGTCCGGACCAAATTTGAACCAATCATAGCTGTCTATGTTTCACAAGTTTGGACAGTACAGTAGAGAACAGTACAGTAAAGTACAGTAGAGCACACTAGAGTACTGCATATACTACGATACTGTACTGCACATATCTACTTTAATCTACTCTGCTGGTCTACAACAGTTTTCCCAACCTCAGTTGGGGCACCTGTGTCACGCCCTGGCCATAGAGAGGCTTTTATTCTCTATTTTGGTTAGGCCAGGGTGTGACTAGGGTGGGCATTCTAGTTTCTTTATTTCTATCCTTTCTATTTCTTTGTGTTTGGCCAGGTGTGGTTCTCAATCAGAAGCAGCTGTCTATCGTTGTCTCTGATTGAGAATCATACTTAAGGCAGCTGTCTATCGTTGTCTTTGATTGAGAATCATACTTAAGGCAGCTGTGTTTTGTGGGTAGTTGTTTTCTGTTTAGTGTTTCTGCACCAGACACAACTGTTTCTTTTGGTCCACGTTGTTATTTTGTTTCAGTGTTCAGTTTGAATAAATAATCATGAACACGTACCACGCTGCGCTTTGGTCCTATTCTTCAGACGAGTGTTACAACCTGCTACTGCCCCCTGTCCTAGATCGATTAGTTAGTTAGTTTTTGTGCACAAACTGTAGAACAAAATGTTTTCTTGTAATAAAGAAAAATAGGAGACATTTTTGTGAGTTTTGTTGAGTTCTCAATTACCCTTTTCAAAGTTAATTTCCATACAAGTCACTAAAATAAGACATTACAGTGCCTTGCGAAAGTATTCGGCCCCCTTTAACTTTGCGACCTTTTGCCACATTTCAGGCTTCAAACATAAAGATATAAAACTGTATTTTTTTGTGAAGAATCAACAACAAGTGGGACACAATCATGAAGTGGAACGACATTTATTGGATATTTCAAACTTTTTTAACAAATCAAAAACTGAAAAATTGGGCGTGCAAAATTATTCAGCCCTTTTACTTTCAGTGCAGCAAACTCTATATCTTTATGTTTGAAGCCTGAAATGTGGCAAAAGGTCGCAAAGTTCAAGGGGGCCGAATACTTTCGCAATGCACTGTATAAGCTTGATGAAAACATGAATTACATATTTCTACCTTTGTGTACCTACTCAGGCTATTTCACAATGAAGAAAATGGCCTACGTATCCTTTTCTGTATAGTACAGATCAGGGAGCCATGATATAATTCCATTACTGTAATTCTGCATGTAAATCCACGTCATTTCATTTAGTTCAAGATATTAGTTCAAATATATGTTTTCAAACTCAAGGTGTCATTCCCATTCTTTCTGCAGACATTGTTGAATCTTAATTACGGAGCAGATATGTAACAGGGTTTTAGGAAAACTTGGCCACAAAAAAAAAACTGTAGGGAGATGTAAACGTAATTCTGCACAGTTCTTCCATTTTAAATGTGTTTTTGTAAAATTGTCTGTGGAAATGGTTCAAAGTAGCCTAGTCCTTTTGGGTATAGTTGTATGGTTTGTTAAACTTTGAAATCAATGTTTTTTTTTCCCGCATACATTTTAAAGTCTCAACGTAATTCCATTACCGTGGAAACCTGCCCTACTCCAATACACTACACGTACATTTCTCAAAATAGCAAATACTTATGATTTCTTCAAAAAAACTAGATACATAAAGTGCTTTCATTTCTAAATGGTAAAACAGATACTGTATGTATGAAAATACCCTCAAATAAAAAGGTGGCATTCTGTACTGTCGCCTCATTTGAAACTTTTGATCTCAAATCATAAATGCTGGAGTGTAGACAACATTTTATCTTCACTGTCCAAATACATATGGTGTTGAGTGTATGGGTGTCAATTTCCTTTGAAAAATTGGGTTATTCATGCCACCATTCATTCATTTCATGCAACAACTAGCATCCACTGGCAAGAGTTCACAATTACCTTGATTAGATGAAGTTTTAATATCTTCAGTGCTGAGGGTGAGAAAATATGTCACCTGTAAATACTCTCTATAAATCATGTCCTGTTATCTCAAATGAAATTTTTTGTTGTCACCATGCACCGAATACACCATGAAAGGCTTACTTACAAGGTCTTAACCAAAATATCTACTAAATTAACTAGAGTAAAAATGTTTAAGAGTAAAAATAAAATAACAATAAAGAGGCTATATACAGGGGGTACCGGTACCGAGTCAAAATGCTGGAGTACACGTTAGTCAAGGCAATTGAGGTAATATGTACAAGTAGATAGGGGTAAAGTGACTATTCATCTATAAAAGTGTTTATAGGGACAGGACTAGTAATTTTGTGCAAAACCCAAATTTTACCCAAAATATCCCTAAGTGACAACCTACTGTTTGTTTTTGTCTTCACAACAGGGGCGCACACAATTTTGGGTAGTGAAATATTTTCCCAGCAAATTATTTAAAGGTTTTTATAAACAAATGTTGTCCTTACAGTAGCCTATAAGACACTTGTCTTCAGACAATCATTTACGAAACAGGCTCTCCATTGACAGATAATGTAGCTAAAAATGCTCTGGCACTGTCTACTATAATCAGCACGCACAGATGGATATCAGTGGAAGCAGCCATAAGGGCACCTCACAGCAACAGCGATTATGTTTCACTATATTGGATCACTCCAAGATATTGGCATCAGTCTGCAGCGGAGAGATACATCCGAGGTGAGGATTTACAGACTTATTCCCGTGTACACCTGTGTCACGGCTGTGGTCTGCCACTATATTAAATCAAATCAAATTGTATTGGTCACATACACATGGTTAGCAGATGTTAATGCGAGTGCAGCGAAATGCTTGTGCTTCTAGTTCCAACAGTGCAGTAATATCTAACAAGTAATCTAACAATTCCCCAGGCAAGTTGTGTAAGGTAAATTACAGTTTGAGGCAGCAAGAGCCACCATACTAACGGATACACATGGAGTCGTTGTGTAACGCTGACGGAACTCAAGTACGACAAACCACGAGCAACTCAAGTACGACAAACCACAACCGTGGTGCGCAGCAAGTGGAGCTCTCAAGAGGAGGGGCGGCCTTGTTGTGGCCTGCTGCTCCAGGCTGCAAACAGCCAGTGAGTATACTTTCACGCAAGATATTACACTTACCAGCGACTTACCAAGCTAACGTCAGAACGTTTGTACCTCAAACACAATACGGTGGGATGTCAGCCGACAAAATGAAAGAGAACGTGTGTCGCGGCCATGGGGTCTACATATTGCTAAACAGCAATCACTAACTCAGAGAGGCTGCTGCCTACATTGAGACCCAATCACTGGACACTTTAATAAATGGATCACTAGTCACTTTAAACAATGCCACTCTAAATAATGCCACTTTAATAATGTTTACATATCTTACATTAGTCATATCACATGTATTTACTGTATTTTATACCATCTACATGCCAATGCCGCTCAGCCATCGCTCATCCATGTACTTATATGTACATATTCTCATTCCCCCCCTTTAGATTTGTGTGTATTAGCTAGTTGTTTGGGAATTGTTAGATTACTTGTTAGATTTGTGTGTATTAGCTAGTTGTTGGTGAATTGGTAGGTTATATCCAAATCTGACCCAGGTATTGCCTTACTTTTTCTAAATTAAGTCTTTGACAAAATAGCATTTAAAGTCCTTATTAGTCCAGGACTTGGTTTAACATGTGTTAAAGAGCAACTGCTTTCAAAAAGTAACGAATCCTTTTGAAAACGGATTAAATATGGCATCGATTCGAGTCTGAAACCATTATTCTACTGTCAACATTGACTGCAAAGTGTGAATAGGATCATTTTGGTCATCAAATCAGAACATTCATGCATCACAATGGGTAAAGGAAGGTTGTGTTTTGATTTGATAATGTCCATCTGCTCACTAACGTGGGGCGAACAGCTGCGGCGATTTCTCTCTTTCCAATTGCATAGACAGTGAGACTTTAACTTGAGAAATACTGCACCAAACACCTTAGTTAGATGTAAAATTGCTCAACTGAAACATCCTTGGTAAAAACGTCAAAATTAATTACAGATTTCTTGAGTTTTCTTCTTCTGGGGATTTTGACGAAGTGAAATAGTCTTTCGCGTCTACAGTGTATCATGGGGGACAAACATCATTAACCAAACTCAGGAAACACACTTCCAAAGACTGAAATCTTGTTTTTCTAATGAACAACAGAAAAACACATGTCTCAATTGGAGTGGCTCTTGATGAGTGTTTAACTAAATGCCCCCCCCCCCCCCCCAAAAAAAATGCAATGGAGATTCTTATAATAAATAATAAGATGCAGAATGAAATGGCAGCGGTATTACATGGTCTGTTTCCAACCATGTAAAGACATATCCAAAAGTCTTTAACGTGTCCAATAAAAACAATTGTTTTCGTTGCATAATGCTTTCCGTTTGGGGGGTGCCCGAAACATTTTACAATAGACTTGGCGCAATGAATAAACTCCTGCTTTGGAGTGTTCCGAGGTAGAAGACTGGTTCTTCCGACTGGTATGGCACTGGCTAGAATCTTCAGTGGTGTGATGATAACTAGGGGATTTGGTGCACTATGTCAGAGGAAGGCCCTACGCATTGACAGACTCCAGCCACCCAAGTCATAGACTGTTCTCTATGCTATTGCACGGCAAGCGGTAGCGGAGCGCCAAGTCTAGGTCCCAAATGGCTCCTTAACAGCTTCTATCCCCGAGGCATAAGTCTGCTGATCAGTTAGTGAAATGGCCACCCAGACTACTTGCATTGACCCCCCCACCCACCCCTTTATTTATTTTTACACTGCTACTACTAGCTGTTTATTATCTATGCCTAGTCACTTTTACACCTACCTACATGTACATGTGACCTCCATTACCTCGACTAAGCTGTACCCCTCACATTGACTCAGTACCAGTACCTTCTGTATATAGCCTCGCTATTGTTATTATTATTTTTTTTTCTTTTTTAAAAATCTTTAGTTAATTTAGTCAATATTTTATAATATAACTAATTTTTCTTAACTGCATTGTTGGTAGGTATTTCACCTGTTGTATTCCGCACACGTGACAAATAAAATGTGATCCCATTTGATTTGTATGGATGATACCGTATGGATGATACCGTATGGATGATACCGTGTGGATGATACCGTATGGATGATACCGTATGGATGATACTGTATGGATGATGCCGTGTGGATGATACTGTATGTATGATACTGTATGGATGATACCGTATGGATGATACCGTATGGATGATACCGTATTGATGATACCGTGTGGATGATACTGTATGGATGATACCGTATGGATGATACTGTATGGATGATACCGTATGGATGATACCGTATGGATGATACCGTGTGGATGATACCGTATGGATGATACCGTATGGATGATACCGTGTGGATGATACCGTGTGGATGATACCGTATGGATGATACCGTGTGGATGATACCGTGTGGATGATACTGTATGGATGATACCGTGTGGATGATACCGTATGGATGATACCGTGTGGATGATACCGTATGGATGATACCGTATGGATGATACCGTATGGATGATACCGTGTGGTGATACTGTATGGATGATACTACAGTATATGGATGATACTGTATGGATGATACCGTATGGATGATACTGTATGGATGTATTCTGTGAATGATACAGTGTGGATGATACTGTATGGATGATACTACAGTACATGGATGATACTGTAAGGATGATACCGTGTGGATGATACTACAGAATCTGGATGATAACGTGTGAATGATACTACAGTATATGGATGATACTGTATGGATGATACCGTATGGATGATACTGTATGGATGTATTCTGTGAATGATACAGTGTGGATGATACTGTATGGATGATACTACAGTATATGGATGATACTGTAAGGATGATACCGTGTGGATGATACTACAGAATCTGGATGATAACGTGTGAATGATACTACAGTATATGGATGATACTGTGTGAATGATATTACAGTATATGGATCATACCGCATGGATGATACTGTATGGATGTATTGTGTGAATGATACAGTGTGGATGATACTGTATGGATGATGCCATATGGATGATACCTTATGCCAGACAGCAGAGAGATTTAGAGGAAAGCACAAAGCAGGGAGGAGTTGTTGCAGATCTGATAATTAAAGTTGACAAAGGTGCGATTAGGACTAAGAATGAACTTTATTTGTGCTATCCGTGTCGTCTGGCTTTGTGTAATGTGCTGATCCACTGAGGTGAGAAAACACAATCCACACACGTAAAGTTATCAGTCTGGTCTGGCTTTGTGTAGTGCCCTGGTCCATTGAGAATAAAACATTTTGTTTAGGTCTCACACTTCCCTCTTTGCATTCCTGGCATTGAATCATCTTTTATTTGAGAACAAGTTGAGAACAAGTTCTCATCTGGCCTGTACTCGTCTGGCCTTTAATCTTCTGGCCTGTACTCGTCTGGCCTTTAATCTTCTGGCTTGTAATCATCTGTAAATGTTACATGTTAAAGTGTCTTTATAGATTTTGCATCCTGTTTCGTGATAAAATGTCAGTTCAAGGCTACAGTGACAATACAAGCTTATCATTCTCTCTGGCTAATAACACGGAAGAACTCGTTTTTAAAAATTTGACTTGCATAAAGATGTGGGAGACTTCCTTGAGTCAATTAATCTGCAAGTCACTTCTGTCACTTCTGTTGTTTCAAACTACGATACATGACTATATGCTGAGACACTTCTTTTAGTCAAAGAATGCAGAAGTCACTAAGCTAGATCTTTGTCCATTTCCACGGATATTATTATTTCTCAGGTCAGAAATACCCAACCAGACGCACCCCGTACGAACATGACATGCAGAGAGCACCACAGGGTCAGGGCGCATAGTGGCACCCTTGGAGGAGTATGGGGGTGAAGTGCCTTGCCCAAGGGTGCAGTGGATGTAGATGTCATCCTTGGAAAGAAGGTACCTCCACAGGGTTTCCTATTTACCCCCCCACATATTTATGAAAACTGTAATGCAATGATTAAGGGGGGTTTCTTTCTTCATCCTCGTACAGGCAAAGTACGTCAGGGGTAGAATATGAAGTATTTTACTGAAGTGTCTGTGGCGCTACTGTTGTATCGGCAAGTCAAAGAGAGAATTGGACGTTTATATAACAGAGCAATATTAGATCTGGTGATGAGAAGTCTCATGTAGCCAAACACTTGTGGTGGGACACGATGTGTACCAGCTGAGGTTCCAGGGAATAGAGTTTGGGACACGATGTGTACCAGCTGAGGTTCCAGGGACTAGAGTTTGGGACACGATGTGTACCAGCTGAGGTTCCAGGGAATAGAGTTTGGGACACGATGTGTACCAGCTGAGGTTCCAGGGACTAGAGTTTGGGACACGATGTGTACCAGCTGAGGTTCCAGGGACTAGAGTTTGGGACACGATGTGTACCAGCTGAGGTTCCAGGGACTAGAGTTTGGGACACGATGTGTACCAGCTGAGGTTCCAGGGACTAGAGTTTGGGACACGATGTGTACCAGCTGAGGTTCCAGGGACTAGAGTTTGGGACACGATGTGTACCAGCTGAGGTTCCAGGGAATAGAGTTTGGGACACGATGTGTACACAGGTCTTAACGAAGAACTACTGTTAAGTTGCTTCCTGTGAGCAACAGGTGCACTTTTATTTTATCTTTGCTGTCAATAACTGTGGTCCTGTAGAAAATAGTTATTAATGTGATTAATGAATGTGAAAATGAATGTGATTAATGAATGTGAAAAGGAATGTTATTAATGAATGTGAAAATGAATGTTATTAATGAATGTGAAAATGAATGTGATTAATGTGTTTAAATGAATGTGAAAATGAATGTGTTTAAATGAATGTGAAAATGAATGTGTTTAAATGAATGTGAAAATGAATGTGTTTAAATGAATGTGAAAATGAATGTGTTTAAATGAATGTGAAAATGAATGTGTTTAAATGAATGTGAAAATGAATGTGATTAATGAATGTGAAAATGAACGTTATTCATGAATGTGAAAATGAAGATGACACCGACAGAGATGGTCGCCTCGCTTCGTGTTCTTAGGAAACTATGCTGTATTTTAAGGAAATCTTAAGTCTTATTACATACAGCCAGGAAGAACTATTGGATATAAGAGCGATGTCAACTTACCAGAAATATGACTTTCCCGAAACGGATCCCCTGTTTGGACCACCACCCAGGTCAATGGACCTAATCCCAGAAGCCGAACCAAAACAACGGTGCCCCAGAAGGGGCAGACGGAGCGAACTTCTGGTCAGGCTCCGTAGATGTGCACATCGCCCCTGCTCCCGAGCATACTACTCGCCAATGTCCAGTCTCTTGACAACAAGGTAGCCAGAAGAGGACTGGCCACCCCTCATAGCCTGGTTCCTCTCTAGGTTTCTTCCTAGGTTTTGGCCTTTCTAGGGAGTTTTTCCTAGACACATTGCTTCTACGCCTGCATTTCTTGCTGTTTGGGGTTTTAGGCTGAGGGTTTTTGGGGTTTTAGGCTAGACTTTGAGATATCAGCTGACGTAAGAAGGGCCATATAAATACATTTGATTTGACAAGAAGCAGTATTACTGTAATGGCTGTTGGAAGGAGTGGACCACAGTGCAGCATTGTACGTGTTCATCTTTATTATTTGAACTGAACACTGAAGAACAAAAACAACAAAGAGAAACGAACGAAACCGAAACAGTTCTGTCTGGTGCAGACACACAAAAACCGAAAACAACTACCCACAAAAACCATGTGGGAAAAAGCTACCTAAGTATGGTTCTCAATCAGAGACAACGATAGACAGCTGCCTCTGATTGAGAACCAAACAACAAAGAAATACAAAACATATAAAATGAACATAGAATGCCCACCCTAGTCACACCCTGGCCTAACCAAAATAGAGAATAAAAGCCTCTCTATGGCCAGGGCGTGACAATTACTATGTGACATCATCTGTACATGTGGGCGCATGCCTATGGTTCTCTAAACGCTGATGCAGGCTGTTGCTGAAACACATTTGTATTGACCTCTGCTGCTGCTTTAAGATGCATTGAGAATGAAAGACTATTCCAGTGAGTGCAAGTTTGTCCATATTCAGTACATGCCTTTTGAACCTGGAGCACTCCAATTCTTCATTCTCTCATCTTATATTGATGCCAGCAATCCTCTGATTTTTAGATCACTACCTCCACATGTTTCCCATCAGCCCTGTCAGATCACTACCTCCACATGTTTACCATCAGCCCTGTCAGATCATTACCTCCACATGTTTACCATCAGCCCTGTCAGATCACTACCTCCACATGTTTCTCATCAGCCCTGTCAGATCACTAGCTCCACATGTTTACCATCAGCCCTGTCAGATCACTAGCTCCACACGTTTCCCATCAGCCCTGTCAGATCACTACCTCCACATGTTTACCATCAGCCCTGTCAGATCACTAGCTCCACACGTTTCCCATCAGCCCTGTCAGATCACTACCTCCACATGTTTCCCATCAGCCCTGTCAGATCACTACCTCCACATGTTTCCCATCAGCCCTGTCAGATCACTACCTCCACATGTTTCCCATCAGCCCTGTCAGATCACTAGCTCCACACGTTTCCCATCAGCCCTGTCAGATCACTACCTCCACATGTTTCCCATCAGCCCTGTCAGATCAGTACCTCCACATGTTTCCCATCAGCCCTGTCAGATCACTACCTCCACATGTTTACCATCAGTCCTGTCAGATCACTAACTCCACATGTTTCCCATCAGCCCTAATTTACTTTCCAGGTTACAAACCTTGAAGATACTGCCTCAACTATTAGGTTGTGTTATTTTTTTCTTGCTGATATTCTCAACCTCCTGAGATTTCTGGGTATTAGAATGGGAATAGCTATAATTGATGCTCTCGTCCCGCTCCACTACAGCCCTCCCTTTCCTGTAGTCCATGATCAGCTCCTTTGTATTGCTGACTTTGAGGGAGGGATTGTTGTCCTGGCACCACACTGCCAGGTCACTGGTCTCCTCTCTATAGGAGGTCTCATCCTCATTCATGTCGTCTGCAAACTTAATAATGGTGTTGGAGTTGTGCTTGGCCACGCAGTCCTGGGTGAATAGGGAGTATAGGAGGGGCACAGTGTTCAGCCTGGGTCCATGGCTGGATATGCGGGATGAGCGGGTTCTTCGGCCCGCACCAGAGCCACCACCAAAGATGGTGAATCCGCGAGCTGAGCGGGTACTTCGTCCCACAACAGAGCTGCCACCGACACTAACCCCCCCCCCCTACCCTCCCTATTTGGTTTCAGGTTTTTCGGCCGGAGTCCGCACCTTTGGGGGGGGGGGGGGGGGGGGGGGGTACTGTCACTGTCATTGTTTCTCTATGGTGAAGTAGGTCCGTGTGTGACTGGGGGTGATCTAGTTTATTTATTTCTATG